>NW_017731357.1:4582162-4622511 GCF_001890085.2 Hipposideros armiger | reverse complement strand
CACTGCCCTCCCACCCCCGATATCATGCTTATCTATTACAATTCCATTGAATCCGTTCCCGCACTCTACTCCATGTCCCGAGGTTATATGTATATGTAATTATAGTTGACATACAGTATTATTCAACATCAGTCTCAGTGTACCACCTATTCTTTATCTATTCATCCATTCAGTGACACAAAGGTTGCCTTCATATCTCGACTACTGTAAATAATGCTGCAATGCACATATGGATGCACATGTCCCCTTGAAGTAGCCTTTTGGATTTCTTTGGATAAATACTCAGAAGTGGGATTACTAGGTCCTTCTTTGTCTGTTGTTATAGTCTTTGTTTCAAAGTCTATTTTGTCTGGTATAAGTATTGGTACGCCAGCTTATTTTAAATTAAAATTATTGGGGTGACAGTAGTACCCCAGCCTTTTGTTGGTTTGTTTCCATTTTCATGAAATACCTTTTTCCATCCCTTTACTTTCAGTCTCTTTGTTTCTTTCAAACTGAATTGAGTCTCTTATAGGCAGCATTTGTAAGAGTCTTGTTTTCTTATCAATTCAGCCCCTCTATCTTTTGATTGGAGCATGTAACCATTTACATTGAAAGTGATTGTGATAGGTATGTAGCTATTGCCATTTTATTATTCATATTTTTTTTATTTTTTCCTTAAAGAATTCACTCTAAGATTCCTTTAATACTGGTTTGGTGGTGATGAACTTCTTTAGCTTTTTCTTTTCTGGGAAGCTCTTTACCTGTCCTTTGATTCTAAATGGTAGCTTTGTTAGGTAGAGTAATCTTGGTTGTAGATCCTTACTTTTCATCACTTTGAATATTTTATGATGTTATTGGTGTGGGCCTCTTTGAATTCATCGTGTTTGGGAATCTCTGTGTTTCCTAGGCTTGTATATATGTTTTCTTCACCAGGTTAGGAAAGTTTTCCATCATTATTTCTTCAAATAGGTTTTTAATTCCTTGCTCTCTCTCTACTTCTTATGGTACCCTTATAAGGCAAATGTTGGTATATTTGATGTTGTCCCAAAGGCCCCTTAAACTCTCCTCATTTTTTTTGGATTATTATTATGGTTTTTTTTTGCTTTTCTGATTGGGTGTTTTATGCTATGCTACCTTGTCTTCTAAATTGCTGATTTGGTCCTCTGCTTCATCCAATGTACTGTTGATTTGCTGTAATATGTTCTTCATTTCTATTATTGCATTCTTTATTTCTGTTTTTGTTTTATGTTTTCTATCTCCATTTTTATGTTTCCCATCTCTTTGTTGAAATTCTCACTGAGCTCATTGAGCATCCTTATAACCAGTGTTTTGAACTCTTCATCTGGTAGATTGCTTGTCTCCATTTTGTTTAGTTCTTTTTCTGGAGATTTGTTCTGTTCTTTTATTTGGGACATGTTTCTTTGTCTCCTCATTTTGTCTGCCTTCCTATGTTTGTTTCTGTGTATTAGGTAGTGCTTCTATGCCTCCGAGTCTTAGAAGGTTGGTTATATGTAGTAGGTGTGCTATAGGGCTCTGTGGTGTAGTCTTCCTGGTCGCCTGAGCCATGCATTCCATATGTGTCCCTTGTGTGGTTTGTGTGTGCCCTCCTCTTGTAGTTGAGCCTTGGTTGTTGTTTGCGTATTAATAGGATGGATTGAGCCTTGGGCTCACTAGTTTTGAGGACCAACTGTGACTACAATGGAGGAGTTGTGGTGCAGGGGTTGACCCTACAGAACTGGATCTGCCTTAGCAGGGCTCTGGTGCCTGCCCAATCTGCCTCTTGGGTGTGTCATCTTTTCAGGTAGCTGGGTGATACTCCAGCTCCTTTCAAAATTGGCCACTGGGTGTGCCAGCACCAGGGCCACCTGGGAGGGGACCCACTGCAGTTAAAGTTCAGCCGCTGACTGTGCCCCACCCAGGGCCATTTGGCTGGAGCCACAAAGCAATCCACAGATGGTCACCACCCATGCCATCCATGGAAGTGCCTCGAGAGGCCAAGCCAGGAACCAAGGCCAGCTGCTGCTAGTGCTGGGCTTAGGGTTGCTCAGTCAGAGGTACAGGACATGCTCAAGCCAGATGCTGTTTGTCTGGATTCTGGAACTTTTGAGAGACCCTAGGAATGTCTGCAGCATGATCCAAGGCAGGCAGTTTATATGAAAAAGCCACTGGAAGTGGCTTAGTTGTACCAGAAAGTTTGGCAGGTGAAGTCTCAGAATCACCAGATCATGGCAGATGAATGACATTAGCCAGCTTGATGGAGACTCAGACATGGCACTGCCTGTGTCTGCACGCTGGAAAGGGGGAGGGCTTAACAAAGAAACAATGGCTTCCACCACCTCCTCCAACCAGGAGAAAGCTTCCCCTCCAACCCTCATCCTGAAGTCAGATAACTCAGTTCCCCTCCAAATGTCCTTGTCACCTCTCCAGCTTCTGCCTTAGCACCAGAGCTCAGAACCAGTGATTCCATCAGTGAATAAGTCCGTGTGCAGTCCTTCTACAAGGAGCACCTGGAACTCCAGCTGTCTCACTCAATCACATTCTCTGCTGGTTTTCACAACCAGAAATTACGGGGACTTCTCTCCCTAGCACTGGAACCCTGGGCTGGAGAGGGGTTGGGACCCCTTGCTCCACCAGGGGGGGAACTCCTCTGTTGAGATATCCCTCCCAATTTTTAATGGTCACATGTGGGTGTGGAACTAGTCCGTTGTGCATCTCTGTCTCCTCTACCAGTCTTGAGGTGGATTCTCCTGTATGTCCTTAGTTGTAGGGCTTTGGTTCAGCAAGATTTCAGGCAATTCTCAGTGATGGTTGTCTTGTAGTTTAGTTGTAATTTTGATGTAGTCATGAGAGAAGGTAAGCACAGCATTTACCTACTCCACCATTTTGACCAGAACACCTCTTAGCAACTTTCGAACCCACGATGCAGTACTATTGACTATGGTCACCATGCTGTACATTATATCCCCATGACTTGTTTATTTTATACCAGTAAGTTTGTAACTTTTGATCACCTTCACCCATTTCCCCCACCTCCAGCCCCTGCCTCTGGAAACCACAAGTCTTTTCTCTGCATCTATAACTTTTTTTAAAATGATTTTACATATAAGTGAAATCATATGGTATCTGTCTTTCTCTGTTTGGCTTATTTCACTTAGCATAATGTCCTCAGGTTTCATCCATGTTGTCATAAATGACAAGATCTCGTTCTTTTTTTATGACTGAAAAGAACTTAAGAACAGAAAAATAGCACCTTATAATTACCTTGATATTTGTGATTTCTGTTGCTCTTCCTCGTTTCTAAAGTTCCAAATTTCCCTCATTTATCATTTTGCTTCTGTGTAAAAAAAATCTTATTTTAGAGCAGATCTGCTGGTGACTAATTCTCTTAGTTTTTCTCCATTTAATCATGTTTTATTTTACCTTAATTTTGAAGGATATTTTTGCTTTACATAGAATCCTTGGTTGAATGCTCTTCTTTCAACTCTTTAAAATGTTTCACTGTTTTATGGCCTTTATGGTTTCTGATGATAAATCAGTAGTAATTCAATTAATTGTTATCCTATTTGCAATGTATCTTTTTTTTCTGGCTGATTTCAAGATTTTTTCTTTATTTTTGGTTTTCAAATGTTTGACTATGGTGTCTCTGGTGTGGTATTCTTTGGATTTTTTTCATCCTGTTTGTGGTGTGATGAACTTCTTGAATTTGTAAATTTATATATTTCACCTAATTTTGACAGTTTTGATAATTTTTTCTTAATTTTTTCTGCGCCAATCTCTTTATCTATTGTCTTTTTCTGAGACTCATTGTCGCAAATATTAAATCTTTTGATATTGTCCCATAGGTTCTTGAGTCTCTGTTCAGTTTTTAGAATGTTTTTCCTTCTGTTCTTCAAATCAGGTAATTTCTATTGACTCATCTTCAAGTTATCTGACTCTTCTGTTGTCTCTATTCTGTTACTGAGATCAACCAGTGACTTTTAAAGAAATTGTATTTTTCTGTTCTAAAGTTTCCATTTTTTTAAAGTTTCCATATCTCTGCTGTCAACTTCTATCTTTCCATTCATGTCAAGTGTGTTTTACCTTTACCTCATGGAAAATAGTTATAATAGCTCTTTTAAAGTATTTGATAATTTCAACATTTGAGTCATCTTGGGACAGGCATATCTGTTAATTGTCTTTTCCCTTGGAAATGGTCCACATTTTCCTAGTTCTTTAGATGTTGAGTAATTTTTGGGAAATATTCTGGACATTTTAAATATTATGCTGTAAAACCCTGAATTCTTTAAAACTCACTTGTAAAATGTTGGGGTGTGTGTGTGTGTGTGTGTGTGTGTGTGTGTGTGTGTGTTTACTTTTAGCAGGAAATCACCCCGGTTAGTTTTAGACCACAAGTTCTGTCTCATTCTTGTTAGCAGTAGTTCCAATGTTTGTTATGTTTTCAAAGTCTTCACTTTGCTTCTTTGGGTTTGTCCCAGGCATGTGCCACTCTGGAGTAAGTCTGGAAATTGGGAAGTGGTTTCTATTGTATTTCAGTTCTCAAAGCTTTTGCTATCTTGCTTTTGTTCTGTCCTCATGCATATGCCACTCAGGGATTTTTGTGGAACTTGAGAGTGGTTTATATTTTAGTTCAGTTCTCAAAGTCTTTCCTATGCTGCTTTGGGTCTGTTCCAGGTATGCATAGCACAGGTGTGAGCTCAGGTCTTATGTGAGTTGATACACAGAATTCAGAAATCATCTTCTTCAGCTCTTTCTTCTCTGGAATTCTTCTGACTGACCCCTGTCCCTTCAGCTTGCAGAGCTTGCTTTTTTTGGCCCTACATCTAGAGAGATGGTGTTTCTCTTGGAGATTTTATTGCCTGTGAAGCCATTGCCATATGTCTTAACCAGTGCCCATATTTGGGTCAAAATCATGAAGGAAAAGAAAAACAAACCTGGGAAATTTGCCTCCCCCCATTTGAGTCACTCCTTTGATTCCTCTCCCCCAATCTGCCTACTTTTCAGAGTCCTCAGGTAGATGCTTTTTGTATTATGTCCAGAGTTTTTAGATACAGTTAATACCCTTACTCCATTTTTGCTAGCACTGGAAGTCTCTCCTCACTTCACTTTTTTTTTAAATTAAAGTTTACTGGTGTGACAATTGTTTGTAAAGTTATATAGGTTTCAGGTGTATAATTCTGTAATATATCATCTATATATCACATTGTGTATTCAATTGTAAAATGAGAATGTGGGCTTCATATTTACTCTATTTACTCTACAGTCTCCGGCCAGATTCAAGGCAAAACAAGCCTTTTAAACAAATGATAATAGCTTTGGGTCCACTAGGAGGCAGCACTAACAAATCCTTCATTGTCTCATATGTCTGCAGCCTCAAGGACATGGTTATAATCTTGGTAGCCTGTGGCTTCAAATTCCAACAAAGAGAAAAGCTAGGACCTCAGCTCCATTTCTGCTCTCTACCCCATTCCTACTGTTTCCTGTGGATTTTGGGTGGCTGGAGTGTTTGCTAACTGCAGTTTTGTGCATTCTTGTTCTGTCACCAATGCCGCTGCCATGTCCACCTGTGGCAACATCCATAGCAATGTTTCCAGTGCTTGCTCAACTGGCCACGGCTGTATGTGTGGAAGAGGGCATCGATTCCTAGTAATTTTTACAATTCATTCAATAGAATCCCAAAGCTGGCTCTTTCAATATTTTGAAAACCTCTTCTTTGATGAAAGCTGTGATAAGTACCCTCCATATTAGTTTGAAAACTGTGGGAGTCATTATTTGCTTCTTATCAAATGCTTCTGGTGCTCTAATTTCTCAGCACTTAGTAAGATTGTCTTCTTGACACTCTTGTGTTTAGATCAGGCCACATGATTAATTCTGGCCTATCAACTGAGTTGGAAGTGTTGAGCATCATTTCCAGGACAGAACATTAAATTGCCAGTGTGAGACCTTCTAGAATTCTCTTTCCATCTGTCAAAATGATTGGCAATGTTCCAGGTTGTAGCTCCACTGTCAATCTAGGTCTCAGAGCAAGGACCACATGGCACAGAGACCTCTGAAAACCTACAATGGCCATGTAGTATGAGTGAGAAAATCAACTTTTGTTGTTTGAAGCCACTGAGATTTTGGGGTTACATGTTAATGAAATATTACCTAATGTAGCCTAACTCATACAGAAATTATATGAGAGGCATTACCAAGCATGCCTTCTTACCCATTTCAAATAAGGGTCTCAGGGAAGAGACCAGTAATCTTAACTTGGCCCTTGCTAATTGTGAGTTCTCTTTCCATCCAGACACTCCTCTCAGAACCTCAAACTGTCTCTGTTTTGCTGGGGTTTAGGTCTTGGTTTTCAGAATCTGACTGCCAGTTTTGACATTTATACCCAACATTCATTCTATGAGACTAAGTGGATCTTCATGCAACCAGAACAACTGGCAGTCTGCCATTGAAATCTGGAATTCAAGAGATAGACCTCTCCTCCATTCTATGTTAAAGTTGTTTACTTCTTTTCCCTTCCTTTATTCAGTCATTTTTATATTTTTTCTCCTTTATCCCCTTTTTATAACATCCCACACTGAAGACATCTGGTTACTTATTGCTATATTCCTGTACACATTTTTCTCTTAGCAGACTACCCTTTTCCTATTTAGATTAAACTTGGTGTTCTTACTTCAATGACCCTTAACATTTTTATTAATGCTGACTCTGTCTGTGTCCCTTGTTTTAATTCCTGCATCCCTAGACTAAGGAAGCAATATTTAAAATCTCCTGGGATAAGAAATAGCAGGGGTGCCAAAAAATGTATATGCATTTTAAGAGATGTTATATATGCTCAAGCAGTAGTTTGCCATAATCAGAAGTGTCTGGACGCTGATGGTAACCACTTTGAGCACCTCTTGTAATTGCAGAAGTCAAACGTGACATGTAGTCATCTTTTGTTATCGGTATATATTGAATATTATAATTAATACAGATTTTTTCTTTCTTTAAATGTGTGTACATTTTTTTCACACTCTTTGTATATAAAGTGCTACATAATCATAACAGCTAACCCTTACATGGCACTTATTATGTATCAAGCACTTTTCTAACCTCATTAGAACCTATTAACTCATTCACAGTTCACAAAAGTTTATACACATACATAGGTATTATAATCTCTATTTTACAGATGAGGTAACAGGCATAGAGAGTCATATGACTTGCTCAAGTTCACACAACTTATTAGTGGCACACCCAGAATTAAAAAACAGGCTATCTGGCTCCAGAGCCCAAGTTTTAGACATTACGTTATATTGTTTATATATGCAGAGAATTTTAAACCATGGGCCAGTAAAGTATGGTCCTTAGGCCATATATGACTTGCTGCATGTTTGTGTAAATAAAATTTTATTGGAACACAGCTAGATTCATTTGTTTAATATTGTCTATGACTGCTTTTAAGATACCAGGGCAGAGCTGGCTATTTGTGACACAGATTGCATGGCTCATAAAGCCTAAAATATTTACTATTTAACTCATATTTTAAAGGAGGAATATGGATAATCTAGACAAGATGTTCCTGGCAAAGGGAATGTCATGCAAAAAAGCATGGGGCATCCAACTGCAGAGATTCTTTTGTACCTGCAAAATAAATTTTTTTAAGGGAAGAGACTCTATCTTCTCACCATGGTGATAACACCACAAATACTCAATACATTCTTGATGAAAACATTTATCCAGCTTGTTCACATTGTCACACTACTCATAAATGTATTAATGACTGCTATACTTATTTTTTTTCCTGTCATTATTGATTATGACCCTATGAGGGCAGAAACAAAGGTAATGATTAGCCCAGTAAACTGAGTATATTATGAATTCACATTATGGTAATTTTAATTACATTATATTTATTCATCAAAGTATTTGTTGATAGGTTGTATATTTTATGCTCAAATGTAGTTTATAATAGAAAATAGTCCTATTGAGTCTGATGAAATGCCAAAATAAAATATTTGTTCATGAATTTCTGGTGGTGGTGGAAAGAGAGTTGGAAAACACACACACACACACACACCCTTGTTCTCCCCAACAAATACACCCATAAACACATTTTAATTATTAGTGTTTTATTTAAGCATATTTCAAAGATGAAAATGTCTTTCTTGCCTTGGAACTGAGGTGGATCATTAGAGGAAGTAATGTTTTTTTTTTCAGTTCTCACTGTTGTTTACTGTTTGCAGTAGTAGAAAGGAATATTTTGTGTCACAATAATCCCACAAGACTTTGACACTTAGTAAAAAGGGAAACTGTTGCCTGGAATAATTTTTTAGTACAGAAGGAAATATTGCATGTAATAAACATTTTGAAATTTTATGTATATGTTAGTTTGAAGTTTATAGGTGGAAAAGTATTTAATTTCTGTTTGATCATGTTTTTTCATTTTTCTGAAGAATGAAATAATGCTTTTCTTTGTACTTATTTCTGCTTAATACCTAAGAGAGATGATTCATTATGTAAAATCTTATGATAAAAAAATTTAATAGATATTTCTATAGCTCTTTAATTATTTTCTATTTAGAACACTTTTATTTAGATAGCTTATTAGAATGTATTTTGATTATGAAATCTGTTTTTATATGAAATATATATATATAAATATTGAAATTATGAAATATATATTCATATATAAACATATTCTACAATATGTATGAATATATTAATAAATGAACATACATGAATATGCAAAACATCTGCTAAAAATTATTTTTGATATCCTGAGGATCTGCTAGCTTCTCTTTTCATGTTTCAACACTGTTGGAAAATTCCTTTTGATAATGTCTTCTAATCTGAGACTTCTTTCACAAGTAGCATCATCATTTTAAGAAGCACATGATTTCTCACACTATACTTTGCTTGACTATACATGTAATAGTTGACAAAAATTTAAATGGAGCATCTGTAGGAAACGCTATGATCTCTCCCTCAGCCATTGAATTCTTGGTTACTAATTGTAGCTTAATTATTTTAATATACTAGATTTGTCTAATTTTTAAGATAGACTTTTTTTCTAGGTTACTGTAAACCAATTTAATGAGGTGTACAGTTTTCTCTTTGACAGAAAATAGAAGTTGGAGAACCTAAAATTGGGTTGAAATTTTTTAGGGAACAATTTACTCAATCATTCACTACTTTAGTTTTTCAATTGACATGAATTTATTAAGCACCTACTATTTGCATTGGCATTGTGACTGGCCTGGGGCTAGAGTGATAAAAGACACAGGCATGTCCTCAAAGAACTTACTGTTCACTTAGCAAACCGATAGATACCTGCACAGTTGTAATACAGCATGATAAATGCTATCAAAGAGGTAATATGCCTCAGACCATGATACAATTAAGATACAATATATAAAATAGAATTAAATATCTAATAAAACATCAAATAATTTAAAATTAGAAAATTCCTTCCTAACTCATGAGTCAAAGAAAAAACTCAAAATTAAAATTCGAAAAGAAATGAGCTGAAAGATAATGAAAGTACTAAATATTTTAAGATGCATTCTTTAGCAGTACTAAAGAGAAAAGTTATAGCTTTAAATTCTCATGTTAGAGAAGAAAGATTGGAGATTAATAATTCATGTATCCTACTCAAGAAGTTTTTTTTAAAAAAACCCAACAGTGTAAGCCCAGATAATACACAGGTGGGGGAACAAAAGGATGAGAATAAATATTTTTTAAAAGAAAACAAAGAATATGCATTATCAACCAATAACTGGTTCTTTGAAAAGATGGGTAAAACAGATAAATCTCTGGCAATGTTGGTCAATAAAAAAGAGAGCACAAGAAAATAACTGTAGTAAGGAATAAAAGGGCATATCCAAGAATAGAGCAGAGGCTCAAATATAACAGAGTATTATGAAAAACTTTATGCCAATGATTTTGAAAATTTAGACAAATGGGATATTTCTAAGAAAGCATAACTTATGAAGGCTAACAATACAAAATTTTAAAAAAGAAAAACCCAACAACTGATTAAGATTATAGAATTAAGGAATTGAATCTGTAGGCAAAATCTACCCTTTTTCTCCATATGCAAAAATGTCAGATAAAGATTATTTTACAGAGTAAATTCTGCAAAATATTCAAAAAACATATAATCTCTGACTTATACAAACAAAGCTAGGAAATAGGAAAAGAAGAAACATATTCAACATTTGTTTCATGAGGTTAATTTAACCAAGTTGAACAAAACCAACTTGACCAAGTTAGCCCGATGAGATGATGGAATGAAAGGACAGTTTAACATTAGCTACTCTATTAATTTATTAGGTTGAGCCATATAAAATTGCCCTTTTCATTATTACAAATAATTCATATATCAGCAGTTTCATATGGATCAACCTAATAATTAACCATCTTCACAGACTAAGAAGAAAGACAACTTGATATTTCAGTAGATAAAAAATATTCTTCCATTGAACATCAACTTAGTGAAGCATCATAAGCATTCTCTTTGAAATGAAGAAAAAGACAAACAGTGATCACTACTTCTATTCAACATGGTACTAATATATACGGATTGGAAAGAAAGGAACAAATTGCATAATATATATTTTCTATACAAATGACCAAAGGAAATCTATGAATTATACAAAAATTAAAAGAATTCAACAATGTTGCTTGAAATAAGATCATCATACAAAAGACTTGAGTTTTCACACACCCCAAATAAACAACCTATAAAACAGCAATGAGAAATATAAATGGTCTAGGGGGGAAATCTAATAAAAATATGTAATATTTTTAGAGACAATTACAAACTTTTTAAATAAAAAACAACTAAGGTGACCAAAATAAATGAAGAGCTATAGATAATACTACTTGGTATTTTAAAAATATTAATTCTTTCCCAGGTACTTGATAAATTCAATGCCATTCAAATAGAATGGAGGGTTTTCATGAAAATTTACCACTTACTTGTCAAATTTATACAGAAGAAGAGAAAAAGAGGACAAAAATAGTTAAACCAATGTTAGGAAGTATAGTTGGGAGGACTTGATATACCAGATAGTATGCTATATTAAAAATGATAGAAATTAAGATAACATGGTATTATTTTAAAGATATATGCATAGACCAGTGAAACAAACTTGAAAATACAGAAATAGCTCCTATGTATATGAAGACTTGAAGCATGACAGAAGCAGCATTGTGGGTCAGTGGCACTATATTAGTTTCCTAGAGCTCCTGTAAAAAATTAGCACAAATTTAGTGGCTTAAAACAACAGAATATTTCACTTAGCATAACATTCTCTAGTTCCATCCATGTTGTTGCAAATGGTAAGATTTCATTCTTTTTTATGGCCAAGTGAAATAAGTCAGACTGAGAAAGACAAATACCATATGATCTCACTTACATGTGGAATCTAAAGAACAGAATAAATGAGCAAAACATAAAAATAAATAAAAACCCCACAGAGTATTCCTGCCTCAAAGTTCTGGAGTCCAGCAGTTTGAAATCAAGGTGTTGGCAGGGCTTTGCTTCCTCTGAAGGCTCTAGGGGAGAATCCTTTTTTGCCTTTTCCAGCTTCTAATGGCTCCAGGTCTTTGACCTCCATCTTCATATGGCCTTCCTCTTGTGTGTCTATATTTTCTCTATTTCTTATAAGGACAATTATTGAACTTAGGGACCACCAACTTAATCTAGGATGATCTCATCTTCACTTAATTACATCTGCAAAGATTCTTTTGCAAAGTGAGGTCACATTTACAAGTACTGGGGTTAAGATTTGGACATACCTTTCGTGGGGGCCACAATTCAACCTACTACAAAGGGTAAAGAATAGATAGTACAATAAATGTTTTAACGCAGTTGGCCATTCATATAGAAAAAGATTGTATTCCTAAATAACACCATCCAAACCAATCCTCCATGAGGATAAAATACCCAAATGCAAAAAGGAGAATTTTAGTTTTGGAAGGAAATATGTAGAATATTATTATGATCTACATAGAAAATATTTTTTAAACAAGAGCCCGAAAGCACAGGCATAATGGGGAAAAATCAATAAATTCAATTACATTGAAACTTAAAGTTAATATTTAAAAGCTACCATAAATAGAGAAAACACACATCATATTAGGATAACATATTTGTAATGCATATAGCTGATATATGTACAAACAGAACAGGAACAAAACAAAAATTTAAAATCAATTAAAAATGGTCAAACATATGAACAGGCATTTCAGAGAAGAGGAAACCCAAATAACCAATAATCCTATAAAAAGATACTCCAAATCACTACCAATTTGAGAAATAAAATTCCAAAGAGAAATGTAGTTCCATTTTGCAAACATTAGGCTTGTAAAAATTGAAAAGACAAAGACTGTCAACATTTAGTAGTATAAATTGGTCTAACCAGTTGGGACAGCAAATTGGTGGTGTCTAGTAAAGTTGAAAGTACGTATACCTAGAACGAGAAATTCCTCTGGAGACATGTAAATTGCAACTTTGAGTCATCATCAAGAGAAATGAATAATTTATAGTATATTCATGCAATGTAATGCTCTGCAGCAGTTGAAATAAATGAATTAGTGTTATCTATGTCAACCTAGCAAAATCCTTAAAATATGTTAAGGAAAAATCAATAATGTTGTAAAGATCATGTAAGGTACCAGATGGGTACTGGATTTATCAGGGAGATCACTTCATAGATTATGTAGATGTGTGACTACTGCCTGAAGCTCAAGTAGAATAATATTGAATGTCAACTATAATTAAACATAGATATAAATAGATAGATATAGATAGATGATATAGATATAGATATAGATTAGATATAGATATAGATGATAGAGATAGAGATAGATGTAGACATAGCCATGGGATGTAAAGTATAGGATAGGGAATATAGTCAATGGAATTGTAACAGCTATATACAATGTCAGAGGGGTAGTAGATTGCGGGGGGGGATTATCACTTTGTGAGGGGTGTAAATGTCTATTATGTTACTTTGTACACATGAAGATAAAAAACAAATAAAAAAAGAAATGATCCCCTTGACTAGTCTAGTACCCACCTAGCACTATACAGATTTATTACCACATTATTCACTATATTCCCTATGGTTTACTTTACATCCCCATGACTATATTATAACTATGAATTTGTACTTCTTAATCCCTTCACCATTTTCACCCTGTCCCCCAAGCCCCTTCCATCTATCACCCCAATAAGTTTAGTACCCATCTGACACCATACATAGTAATTACAATGTTATTGACTATCTTCCTTTTGCTATAACCTACATCCCCATGACTAATTTGTAACCACCAATTGGTATTTCTTAATCTCTTCACCTTTTTTCACCCACACTCCCAACACCCCTCCTATCTGGCAATCATCAAAATGTTCTCTGTATCTATGAGTTTGTTTCTGTTTTGTTTGTTTATTTTGTTTTTTAGATTCCACATATAAGCAAAATCACATTGCATCTGTCTTTCTCTGTGTGACACTTCACTTAGCACAGTACCCTCTAGGTCCTCAATGCTGCTGCCAATGGCAAGAACCCAATCCCTTCCCTGGCCGAGCAATATTCCATTGTATGCATATATATGTACCACCTATTGTTTATACATTCATCCATCGACGGACACCCAGGTTGCCTCCACACCTTGACCATTGTAAACAATGCTGAAATGAACATATGGATGCACATGTCCCCTCAAAGTAGCATTTTGGGTTTCTTCAGATAAATACCCAGAAGTGGGACTACTTGGTCCTTCCTTATCTCTTGTTCTAGCCTTTGTTTTAAAGTCTGTTTTGTCTGGTGTAAGTATTGCTACTCCAGCTTTTCCTTTTTTTTTGTTTCCATTTTCACAAAATAACTTTTTCCATCACTTTATTTTCCATTTGTGTGTGTCTTTTATTTATTTATTTATTTAAGTTTATTGGGGTGACAATTGTTAGCAAAGTTACATAGGTTTAAGGTGTACAATTCTGTAATACATCATCTATATATTACATTGTGTGTTCACCACCCAGAGTCAGTTCTCTTTCCATCACCATATATTTGATCCCTTTTATCCTCATCTACCACCCCCTTCCCCCCTTCCCCTCTGTTAACCACTAAACTATTGTCTGTGCCTATGAGCTTTTGTTTCTTCATTTGTTTGTCCTGTTCCTTTGTTGTTTTTAGCTTTATATACCACATATAAGTAAAATCGTATGGTTCTCTACTTTTTCTGTCTGACTTATTTTGCTTAGCATAATAATCTCAAGATCCATCCATATCGTCACAAATGGCACTATTTCATCTTTTCTTATGGCAGAATAGCATTCCATTGTGTATATATACCATATCTTCTTTATCCAATCATCTATCAAAGGACACTTTGGTTGTTTCCATGTCTTGGTCACCGTAAATAAAGCTTCAATGAACATCAGAGCACATATATCTTTACGGATAAATGTTTTCAGATTTTTGGGGTAGATACCCATAAGAGGGATTGCTGGGTGATATGGTAATTCTATACCTAATTTTTTGAGGAACCTCCACACTGTCTTCCATAGTGGCTGCACCAATCTGCATTCCCACCAACAGTGTATGAGTGTTCCTTTTTCTCCACAGCCTCTCCAATGGTCCTTATTATTTGTCTTGTTGATGGTAGTGGGTCTCTTGTAGGCAGCCTATGTAAAGGTTTTGTTTTCTTATCCATTCAGCCCTCCTATGTCTTTTGAGTGGAGCATTTAATCCACTTACATTGCAAGTAATTGTTGATAGGTATGTAGCTGTTGCCATGTTATTCATAATTTTGATCTTTTCCTTTCCATCTTAAAGAAATCCCTCTAACATTCCTTGTAATACTGGTTTGGTGATGATGAGCTCCTTCACCTTTTTCTTGTTTGGGAAACTCTTTATTTTATAGCATAAAGAGTTTTATCATTTGATTCTAAATTATAGCTTTTGTAGGTAGAGCAATCTGGGATGTAGATCCTTGTTTTTCATCATGTTGAATATTTTGTCAATCCCTTTTGGCCTGCAAAGATTCTCTTGAAAAATCAGCTGACAATCTTATGAGAGCTCCCTCATATATTAGTAGTTGCCTTTCTCTTACTGCTTTTAGGATTCTCTCTTTGTCTTTAACCTTTTCCATTCTAATTATAATGTGTCTTGGTGTGGGCGTATTCGGGTTCATCTTGTTTGGGACTCTTTGCACTTCCTGGGCTTGTATGTATATTTCCTTTGTCAGGTTAGGAAACTTTTCAATCATTATTTCTTCAAATAAGTTCTCAATCCCTTACTTGCTTTCTTCTCTTTCTGGTACCCCTATGAGGTGAATATTATTCTGCTTAAATCTGTTTTCTTTTTGCTGTTCTGGTTGGGTGTTTTCTGCTACCTAGTCCTCCAAATCGCTGATTCAGTCCTCTGCTTCATCTAATCTGCTGGTGATTTCTTTTAGTTCATTCCTCATTTCAGTTATTGTATTCATCACTTCTGAATTTTTTTATGGTTTCTATGTCATTTTTAATGCTTGCTATCTCTTTGTTGAAGTTGTCACTAAGTTTCTTAAGCATCCTTGTAGCAATTGTTTTGAACTCTGTCTCTGGTAAATTGCTTGCCTCCATTTTGTTTAGTTCTTTTTCTGGATTTATCTCTTTTTCTTTCATTTGGGACGCATTTCTTTTTTTCCTCATTTTAGCTGCCTCTCTCTGTTTGTTTCTATGTATTAGGTAGATCTACTATGCCTCCAAGTCTAGGCCAGATGGCCTTATGTAGTAGGTGCCCTGTGGGGCCCTGGCAAAGTCTCCCTGGTCATGTGCACTGGGTGCTCCACGAGTGTCCCTTATGTGGGTTGTGTGTAGCCTTCTGTTATAGTTGTGCCTTGATTGCTATTGGCACATCAGTGTGTGAAACTGACCCTCAGGTTGATTGGCTGTGGGCTTGGCCACTTCTACAGCTTATGGGCTCCTGTGTGGGGGTCTTATCCCAGTGAGTGGAATTTACTGGTTCCTGTTGAGACTGCCCTTTGTGTGTGCCACTTTGGGGGCTAATTGGCAGTGTTCTGCTGTGGTCTGAAGCCAAGTATGTTGGTTCTGGTGCCTGCTGCAAGGGACTCTGATGCAGGCCCATGTTACTCACTGCCTGTGACCAGCCAGGGACTACCTGGTAGGAGCTACAAAGTGATCTTCAGTTTTTCGCTGCCTGTGCTGGACCTGGAGGGGTGTGGGCGAAGCCACACTGCAAACTGAGGATGGCTGCCACCAGTACTGGGCCTGGGGTAGCTCTGCAAAAAGCCAGGACAACACAAGGCCTGTTGCCACCTGCTAGCTGCCTTAAGGTTCAGCCACTGATAAAGCTTCGTGCAGTTAGTGAGTTAGGTGAGGTATGGTCTCAGGGAGTCACTACATTGGAGTGAGTTGAGGTCACCAGGTTAAAGTAAATTCTGGTTTGGTGCCAGTGCTAAGCCTGGAGCTACTCAGCAAAAGTCTCAGAGCACACTGAAGTCAGTCATTGCCCCCCAGGGGCCTTCGGACTCTGATAGTTTTCCAAGAAAAAGTGCAATGTGGTCAGGACTGGCTGCTTGTGGAGAAAGTGCCCCGTGTTTGGAGTTTGGGGTTGGGGCCGAGGGGATCTCAGTGAGTCAGTAAGGCAGAGCAGCGGAGCTCACCAAGCCAATCAGAATCAGATTTGGCAGTAAGAGTAGGGTGAAAGCTCAACACAGGAAAGATGATGCCCGTCTGCCAGCTGCAAGCTGCATGGGCGAAGAACACTGTATAGGGAAAATGTCAGCTGTTCTCTAGCCCTTGCCTCTAAAGCCACACACCTCATTTTGGTCCTCATATGCCCCTAATGCCCCCCAAATCACTGTCCCTCCACTGGAGCCCAAGGCGAGTGCCTGCAAGTGAGTAAATGCATGTGTGGGCCATTTAAAAGGACATCTGGGTTTCCTGCAGCCTTGCATTCTACCCAGATGGTTAGAATCCCCACTTTTTTCATAACCAGATGTTTTGTGTGGGGGATCCCCTTCCTGTCATTTGTACTCTGGGCTGGGGATCCAGATATGGGGTGGGGGCTGGGATCCCTTGATCCTCCATGGGGAACCTCCACAGCTGAGATATCCTTCCTGATTCTCAACTGCTACTTGGAGGTTTGGGGCCCATTCCAGATCTCTGTCCCTCTTACCAGTCCCATTGTGGATTCTTCTTTATATTTTTAGTTATAGGACTTCTGTTTGGCTATACTTCAGATGGTTCTCCAGGTTGATTGTTCTATAATTTAGTGTGTTCACTGAAGGACACAGGCACAGTGTTTATCTACTCTGACATCTTGTATCTCCTCCTTAAAGTCTATGTGATATGTTTTAATTAGGCTGGCTCATGAGTACATGAGTATTCATAATATTATTTTCTGAACTTGTATTTCTGAAATCTTTCAAAATCTTTCACAATTTCAAAAGAGTAAGGTAAGAGATGATTGAGTTATTACAAGGAGAATATTGTTCTAATGATTCGAGTCTTCTCAAATTTAAAATGACGAAGTTGCAACTAAAACTATAGCAAGATGTGATTTAGATATGAGGATGAATGAGTGAAGAAGGAAAATGGGAATTCTGTAGGCCTGGGGCTCAGTTTTGATTCTGTTTTCAATTAGCTCTAAGACCATGGACCAATTCTTTAACTTGTCTAGACCTTTGTAAAGTTTGATTGGACCATGTTCTTGATTGAATATATGTAAAATGCCTTATGGTTGTGAAATGGCCATGTGAAATTATGGATTTGAGGGCTGCACTAGAGTAGGTAGGCAAAAGATTAAAATTCCAGAATAGTATGAATTTTTGAAGTTAAGTCTGTAGTGTGAGGAAGACTAGAACTGGATACATTTGGGGCCATCTAGTAAAATAAAAAGTGCACATAACTCAGAACCCAGTACTTCCTCTGGAGTCATGTACAAAAAAATTTACTGTAGCTTTAAAGAAAATAAAAGAGAAATAGGAATATGGCAAAGAATACTCTTCTAGTACAGACATTAGATGATCACAGACCGGAGAAGAGAAATTGAGAAGAAATTTTGTGTGTTGTTTTTCATCTTGCCAATCATGTTACATCTCAAATAACATTTGTACTGACACTTTGCAAACTGGGTAAAACAAGATGTTGTAGAATAAGCATTAACTGCAAACTCCTTTGAAGGACATAGGGATGGTAGGCTGACTTGACTCTTAAGGATCCTCAAACAGTGACATTCATCATAGCAGACCAGAGACTTCCTCTCAGTGAGTGGTAAATTCTTCTAATCATCAAGTGTGTAAAATTGAAGCCGAGAATTTTGATCTTTTCAATGTCCAATAAAAAATGGCAGTTCTCTTCTTGAAAGAGATTTTCTCTAAATCTAACAGACATTCCTAAAAATAAATAAAATAAATGTCATTATTAATAAGTTGTAAGCTAAAACTTTTCTAAACTATTAATAATAAAAATGTTTTGAACAGCCATTTTAGGAAACTAAATTATCTTTCTATTACCTCTATTAAAATTATATTATCCAATCATTATCACATTAAAAGACAATCAAAGCATGTGTATAAAAAATGTGGGTAAAAGTATTGTAGAGGTGGGTCAGTCTTTCAGTTAGCAAACCATTATGATAATTTTTCTGAATTTTGTTTTACTTATGGTATTTATCAGCTGTTTAAAATATGTACTTTATTGTGATTTTTCTCATTCTAGATAAATATATCTTTGCATGTAAATTTGTATCCTTAATTTTGTATTCTTTAGCTATGTGGTCCCCCAAATTGCATAAACTTTTTTTCTGAAGCTCAAGAGATTGTAAAATTTGAAATGTCAGTATATCATGTACATTATGGATCCTAACTGTGTCAGGAATTATAATACTTGAAGTCCATTTGACCAACCTGTTAGATGCCTGGTGTCGGACTCACTAGAATGATAATTATTTATTAAAAATGGGTAAAATCTGTTACAACAGTCAGAGTAGTTGAAACCATAGAATCTGGTTAAGAATCTATGTTCGTAGAACTGAATAGAAATAATAATTCAAAAATTATAGTAATCATAATGCCCTCTAGGTCCATCTATGTTGATGTAGATGCCAAGATTTCATTCTTTTTTATGGCTGAGTAATATTCCATTGTATGTATGTACCACTGCTTCTTTATCTATTCATTCATTGATGGACACCAGATTGCCTCTATATCTTGGCTATTGTAAATAGTGCTGCAATGACCGTATAGATGCACTTGTCCTTTCAAAGTAGTGTTTTGGGTTTCTTCAGATAAATACCCAGAAGCGGGATTACTGGGTCCTTCTTTATCTATATCTATATCTATCTATCTATAGATATAGATACAGATATAGATATAGATATAGATATATAGCCTTTGCTTTAAAGTCTATTTTGTCTGGTATAAGTATTGCTACCACAGCTTCTTTTTTCCATTTTCATTGTCATGAAATACCTTTTTCAATCTGCCATATGATTTTACTTGTATGTGGAATCTAAAGAAGAAAATAAACAAACAAACAAACAAAACAGGAACAGATTCATAGATACAGAAAACATTTTGAGGGTTGCCAGATGGGATGGGGGGTTGGGGGGAATGGGTGAAAAAAGGGAAGAGATTAAGAAGTACAAATTCATAGTTTCAAAGTTGTTGTGGACATGTAAAATATAGCATAAGGAATGTAGTCAATAATATTGTGATAACTATGTATGGTGTCAGATGGGTACTAGATTTATCGGGGTGATCATGTTGTAAATTATATGGGTGTCTAATCACTATATTTTACACCTGAAACTAATATAATATTGTATGTCAACTGTAATTGAAAAATTTAAAAAAATATTTAAAAATTTATAATAATCATATCTAACTTTTGTTGAGCATATATTATGTGCCAAGCTCATGGTATGCCCCTTTACATCTATTCTCAGTTATCTCATTAACTGTATAAGAGTAGTTTTCATGTAAATAAGGTCAAATACTCAGACAACACACATGCTAAGACCTGCGGGATCAGTGATTATTGGAAAAATCTCATGGAGCTGGGATCAGTAGCAGGTGTGCAAGTTGTCTCTTGCTTATTCATTCTAGGAAAATGCATGGTTATCTAGCTGAGCCAGACATTCAATTCCAGTAGAGGTGCCCTGAATTCTGGCTGATGGTGGGCATTTAGGTTACATGATTAGTGAGAAGGCTTTGTAAAGTGTCAACTTGTCTAGGCTAACCCACATTTCCCAGAAGTATTTTCTTGTATATTTTTGGTTAGAGTGGGCCACAAAGGAGATTCTAGAGAGATTTGGAGGACTGAAAGAGAGGCAGCCGCTATTTTGTAGAATAAACACATTGTTGCTGATCTGCTTACTTACCTCATTGGGGTGAAATATTAGCTGAGCTACGTGTGTTTTTAGCTCTTTGAAAAAGGGCCCTGCTTTCTCCAGGATACCCTGGTCTCAGAAGCCTCAAGAATAGATGTGAATTTTAGTCCTCCTTGTCAGTTTCCAGCTTGTACTCATGGGGTTCCAGCCTGCTATGTTCTTTACTTCCTGACTGCTTGCCCCGTGGACTTCAAGATCCAGTCTCAGCTATGGAGACAGTGTTATGGAGATTGCTTAACCAGTTCCCACAATTGTGAAAGCAAATCCTCTCTAATAAATGCATATCTATCTATCTATCTATGAATGAATGAATCATCTTTCTAACTCTTACTGGTTTTGCCTTTCTGGTTGCATCCTGACTGATATAATTACAGAAGCATTGGCCCCTCCCCTGGTATGATAAGGGCCCTGGAGTCCAGCATTTACAGTTATAGGTGCATGATATGGCAAAGTAGTGCTAAGATTCACCACTTCACTATTCAGGGTTAGGGAAGAATTTGTTCTTTCCCAGGCCTGCAACTCAGCAGGGTTGGTTGCACTCATTACTAGTCCATGGCTGGTTTTCATGGAGGTTTGCTAGAGGCTAACTCCTTTTCTGAGCGGCCAGTTTGCAGGGAATTAATCTTGGACAAGTGTGGCAGATTGTGTTTTCCAAAGATGGCTGTACTAATATACATCACATCCCACATACTCTTCTAATAATGTGATGCTGCTACTCCTCCATTGAGAGATGAGATCTGTGTTCCCTCCCTTTGAACCTGGGAAAACCATTGTAATTTCCTTCACAAACAGAATGCAACAAAAGTCATACTGTATGACCCCCAAGGTTAGGTTTTAAAAGGCAATATGGGTTCTTTCTGGTTCTCTCTGTCTTTTAGGACACTCATTCATAGAACACAGCCACCACTCTGTAAGGAAGCCTAACCTAGCCCATGAAGGGAGACTATATGGAAAGGCTCATGTGGAGAGGACCTTTAGTCTCCAGTTGATACCCAGCACATGACCAAGTGAGGCTTTAAAAGTTTCCAGCCTTCGGGCCGGCCGAGTGGCGCGATGGTTAAGAGCTGGCTTGGGATGCCAGAGGGCCCCGGTTCGGATCCCACATATGAGGGCCAGTGACACTGCCCTCTACAGATAAATGCTGAACAACAGCTCAACCTGGAGCTGGGCTGCTAGGCTGCAGCCCCTGCTGCAGTGGGTTGCCATGGGCTACCGTGTATGGCCAGCAGCCGCAGTGAGCGGCCGTCCAGAAGCCAGCGACTGATCTGCCTCGCCCGGGAAGAGCACAATGATGGTGCCAACTTGGGCCAGTGAAGCAACGTCCTCCACAACTAGACTGAAGAACAAAGCGACAGCAACTTGTCTGTTCCCCTTCCCCCAATTCCCCAGCGCTGTTCCCATCCCTCAATTCCCCGATAAAATCTTTAAAAAAAAAAAAAAGTTTCAAGCCTTCAGTTTTTTAGTCATCCAGCTGAGAGTTTGGACACTGTGTAGCAGAGTAGAACAGAGATGATCTGTCCCCACAAAACCCTCTCCAAATTGAAGATTTATGAGCAGAATAAATATTGTTGTTTTTTTATCACTTAATTGTGGAATAACTTGTTATTTGGCATCAGTCACTAAAAAAAAGACAAGTTAGTCTTGTATAATAGTTATCTATTGCTGCACAACAAATTACTGTAAAATTTAGTGATTTAAATGTATATATATTTAATATTTCATGCAGTTTCTGAGGGTCAAGAATTCAGGAATTGCTGAGCTTGGCAGCTCTGGCTCAAGGTTTTTTTTTTTCCTAGTTGCTCTGGCTAGAACTTCTAGTACAAAATCAATAAAAAAGGCAAAAATGGGCATCCTTGATTTATTCTTGATATTATGGGGAAAGCTTTTATTCTTTGACCATTAAGCCTGATATTAGCTTTGTGTTTTCCATACATTCCCTTGATGAGGTTGAGGAATTCCCCTTCTATTCCTATTTTAGGTGTTTTCATCATGAGAGAGTGTTAGAGTTTGTGAAAGTTTTTCTGCAACAATTGAGATGATTGTGTGTGTTTTCCTTCATTCTATCAGTGTGGTATGTGACACTGATTTTTATATGCTAAAGGTTATCTTCCTGGAATATCCCAGTTAGTCATAGTTTATAATTCTTTTAATATGCTGCTGGATTAGGTTTCCTGGTATTTTGTCGAGTTTATTTTATTACATGTATAGTCATAAAGAGTATTGGCTTGTAGTTTTTTTGAGATATCTTTATCTGTTTCTGGTATCAGATATTGAGTTCTGAAATATTCCCTCCTCTTCTATTTTTTTGGAAGAATTTGAGGATTGCTGAAAATTCTTTTTTAAATGATTTGTAGAATTCACTTTTGAAATCTCCCGGTCCTGAGTTTTTCTTTGTTGAGAAGATTTTGATAACTGATTTAATTACTGATAAATTCTCTTACAATCCTTTTTTTCAAACTCTGTAGGTCAGTAGTAATGCTCCCACTTACATCTCTGATTTTAGTAATTTCACTCTTCTCTTTTCCCCCCCACAGTGAATGTAGTTAAAGATTTGTCAATTGTGTTGATCTTTTCAAAGAATCAACTTGATTTCTTTTATTTTATTGATTTTCTAATCTGTATCTCATTCAATTTCACTCTAATATTTATTATTTCCTTCCTTTTGTTGCCTTTGGTTTAATTTTCTCTTGTTTTCTAGTTCCTTAAGGTATAAAGTTAGGTTATTGATTTATGTATTCCTTTTTTAAAATGTACATGTTTACAGGTATAAATATTCTTCTGAACACTGCTTTCTCTGCATTCCATAAGTTTTGTATGTTATGCTTTCATTTTCACTCACCTTAAAGTATTTCTAACTACCCTTGTAATTTACTCTTTAAATTTAGTTTTCTTATGTCAATAATTACTAGTTTCATTTCATTGTGTTGAAAGAAGATACTTTATATGATTTAAATACTGTTAAACTTATTGAGACTTGTTGTTTTACCTAATATATGATCTCTCCTGGAAAATGTTCCATATGCACTTGAGAAAAACATGTATTCTGCCATTTTTGGATAAAGTGTTCTGTGTATACCTTTTAGTTCGGATTGGTTTATAGCATTTTTCAAGTCCTCTGTTTCCTTATTGATCTTCTGTTTCGTTGTTCTATTCATTATTAAAATTGGGGTTTTGAAGTACCCAACTACTATTGTAGAACTATTTCTCCCTTCAGTTCTGTCAAATTTTGCCCCATATGTTTATAGTTGTTGCCTTTCCTTGATTATTTGACCTTTTAATCAATATTTAATATTATCTTTTGGCTTTTGTCATAGATTTTTACTTAAAGTCTATTGTCTGATGTGAGTATAGCCACTCCAGCCCTCTTTTGATTACTGTACACATGTAATATTTTGCCCATCCTTTCACTTTCAACTTATTTGTGTCTTTGCATCTAAAGTGGATCTCTTGTAAGTAGCATGTAGTTGAATCATGTTTTTAATCTGTTCTTTTAATCTCTGCCTTTTAATTGGATATTTCACCCATTTACATACAAAGTAATTACTAATAAGAAAGGTCTTCTAATATTTTTTTATTTGTGTTCTATATGTTTATTTCTTTTTTGTTCCTCAATTACTTTATTATTACCTTGTTTTGTGTTTAATTGACATTTTGTTTTGTACAATTTTTATTACTTTTTCATTTCCTCCTCCTCTCTCTCTCTCTCTCTCGCTCTCGCTCTCGCTCTCTCTCATTATTTTCTTAGTCATTATCTCAAGGATTATTATTCACCTCTTAGATTTATAACAACCTATTTTCAGTTAATATTACCTTACCTTCAGTAGCATACACAGCTCTACTCCTGTACAGATCTGCCTATTCCACTTTCATTGTTGTTATTTACATCTTTATACATTCTAGACTTATAATTATTGTTGTATGCATTTGTCTCTTAAATAGTATAGAAAAAAGAGGAGTTACAAACTCAAAATACTATAATAATAGCTTTGTGTTTACCTGTGTAGTTACTTTTACCAGTGTTCATTATTTATTTGTATGGCTTTGAGTTACTCTCCAGTATCCTTTATTTTCTTCCTAAAGGACTTCCTTTAGCATTTCTTTTAGGGCAAGTCTGCTATTGGTGAACTCCCTCAGCTTTTGTTTATCTGTGAATGTCTTAATGTCTTCTTCATTTGTGAAGCATTGTTTTGCTGGATGTAGAATTCTTGGTTGACAATTTTTGTTATTTTAGCACTTTAAATATGTCATTCATGACTTATGCTGAAAAATCAGCTGTTAATCTTATTAATGACCTCCTGGTACATGAAAAGTCCTTCTCTCTTGCTGCTTTCAAGATGATCTTTTTGTCTCTTAACAGTTTGATTATAATGTGTCTTGGTGTGACTCTTCATTTATCCTACTTGGAGCTTCATGGGCTTCTTAGATGTGTGGATTCATGACTTTTTGTCAAATTTGGGAGTTTGGGGCCATTATTTCTTCAAACATTCTTTCTGCACCTCATTCTCTTCTCCTGGGAATCCCATTATGCATATGTATGCTAGATGGCGTCCCATAGGTCTCTTAGAGTCTCTTTGTTTTACTTTGTTCTCTTTTTTTCTTTTCTCTTCAGTCTGGATACTTTCAATCGACTTATCTTGAAGTCCATCGATTCTTTCTTCTGCCTGTTTAAACCTATGTTTTAACCCTCTAGTGAGGTGTGTTTTTTTTTTAATTTCAGGTATTATATTTTTCAGATCCTGAATTTCTGTTTGTTTCTTTTTATAATTTCCATTTCTTTATTGATATTGTCCATTTGTTCACACATCATTCTACTGCTTTCCTATAGCTCTGAGCATATTTTAAATAGTTCATGTAAACTCTGTCTAGTAAATCCTATACTTTTCTTCTTCCTGAACAATTTGTGTTTGTTTTCCTGTGAATGGGCTACACTTTCTTGTTTCTTTGCACTTTTTTATAATTTTTGGTGACAACTGGACACTTTGAGTATTATAACAAGGTAACTCTGGACATCAGATTCTTCCCCCTCCTCAGGGATTGTTTTATTGTTTGCCATGGTTTGTATTTGTTCTTTGTTTAGTAACTTTTTAAACTATTTTCATAAAGACCATATCCTTTTTCTTGTTTAGTCTTTCAAGTTTCTGTCATTTTAACTTGCATTTTGACATAGATATCCTTGTATACCTGGAATAAAAATAAAGGAAAAGACAAAACAAAACAAAAACCTGTCTTAATCTTTGAAGATTGGCTCTATTGGGGCACTCCAATGCTTACCTAGATTGTATATAACTCTGCCTTACCCTTCACTTCTTGCTTGTACTGAGCCTAAAGACAAGCCTTAAGTGAACACTTAGGGACTTTCCGAGTCTTTTCTGGGAAAGAGCACTGCCCCGGGGATTTGTGGCTTTCTAAATTCCATGGGATATATGCAGGAATTTTTCAGTGCTTTAATTCTCCAAAGAATCTGACTTTCTTGCTTTCCCTACCAGGGTGTCAGTGTGTCTATTGTTTGTTTCAATGGTTATCTTTTGTCCCAGGCAGCAGTGGGTTGTTTATTTTTTCTTTTGATGATTTTAAAGAACACCCTCTGTGCAGACACTTTTTAGCCATGAGAGCATTCTTATTTAAGCTAAACAAAGGCAAAAGTATTGTTGTGTCAGTCCTTCAGGCAGTCACCCTATAGGTCAAAACACATTTTTTTGATTAAAAAAAAGTCTGCTGTTTTCTTCTGTAATAAGTAACTAGGGTCTTACACTGGGACAATGGGCTGCTGTCATCAAGACTGTCACCAAGCCAGGTAGGTGGTGGGGCAAGGGCAAGTAAAAACACTGCAAAGCTCTCCTACCATTTAAAAATTGCCTCTTTCTTGATTCAGCATTTGCTTGGTTGTTGTAAACCTTTGACTATTATCCAGAGTTCCTATCATGTTAATTCTGACAGTTTTTACTCATCTTGTAGGTGTTTCTGTGGAAGGACAGGCCCTTGGAGCTACCTATTTTTCCATTTTTGCTGACATCACCTCTTCACAACTTGTTCTTGATTCAGCTAGTATTTATTAGGCAAAGTGTTAAATGTTTTACTTTTATTTAACCCTCACAGTAATTGTATGAGGGAAGCACTATTCAGAGAAGAATTTTGCAAGGTGATACACATAGAAATAGATAGAAATGAGCTGGAACTCCATCTGTTTGATTTCCAACCCTAGGCTTTTAACCACTAAATTAAAATAATATATTAAGATAGTAACGTAGGCATAATCAAATATGTTAAGTGACCTGATTCTAAATACAATTTCATGCTCAGGGATTAATTGTAATTTGTTTATATGAAAGGTAGTTTTTATTTTCTACCTCTCATTCATGCTTTGCATCTGAATGGTGTAACTGTATTTGTGTGAAGGGTCTCAATAGAAGTAAGAAGAAGAAAAATGTATCCCAATAGTGCACCAATAGTCATGCAACATGGATGAACAGGCTTTGATTATTGTTTACAGCAGTTCATATTTTATTTCTTTTTAGATATAAGCTAGGAGAATTGCCAACGTAAGTGGAAAAGAGGTTAAGAAAAGATGTCAGGATACTTGAAACATGAGTATCCTATTCTTGTTTTTATTTCACAATTGTTCATAGTTCTCTAGATGGGGCATTATTAGGGAGATGCAAAGGCTCTGGATCCAGAATCCTTGAGTTTAAATTCTGGCTCTATTATTGACTATCTCTGTGACTTTGAACAAATTAATTAATCTACCTGCACTTCAGTTTCCTCATTATATGGTATGGAGATAATAATGGTACATATTTCATAGTGTGCTTGAAGATTAAATGAGCTGGTAAAGTGAAAAGCATTAAGAACTGTTCCTGGCACAGAGTAACCATTTTTAAAGGTTGGCTTTTACTATTATTATAAAACTAAGTGGAAAAAATAAAAACCCATTTTTTTCCCCAACAAGATTTTAATGGTCACACTTCATTATCACCTCCCTTTTCCCACTTATCCTGGTGGACCCTTATGGGACACATGTTACTTCAGAGGCTTCTCTTGTTTTATATTTGTTAGGAACCATAAATCAAAGGGGAAAACAAAAATTGAATGGGTTTCCTATCAGCCCCCTTCCTGAAAAGTTCTTCAATTCCCCTTGATCTCAAAGAGGATGAAAATGTACAGACAGGAAATTTTTTTTAATAACTGAAATTGTACAGAAAGCCCTTATACTTTTACTGAAATTTCCATTTTCATTTAGTATTTATTTTCTCTTATGTAATTTTAAGTTAAAAAAATCCTAGATAACAATAATCTCAACAAAATTTTATTAGGGTGTTACCTCTGGTACACCAAGATGATGAGGCTAAAATATAAATAGATGGAAGAATTTTTTTATTCCTATTTGAGAGTGATTTTGGGATGCCATAGACATGAATATTTATATTGTTTTCCCACCATGATACATATGAAGAATGATGTTGATGAGAGTAACACAGTTCCATGGACTCATTTAATAATTCCTTGTGTGTGCTGACTGACTAATCTTCTTCCCTCAAGAGGTTGTATAAGAATGCCAGCAAATAAGTGGGTGTTATTTTAACAAATAAATTTGAGTCTTTTCTTAATTATATAAAAAGTAATCATCTTACATATAAAAGGTAAATCTTTTAAACATGTTGAAACTTTATAATTAGTGATGACTATAGACAATAAACCTAAGTACTGACTCTGCATCACAATGGACATCAAGACTGGAGAATGAGCTAACTAACCCAAACCCTTCATTTTATAGAAGAAAAGAGGAGAAGTCAGTTGCTCAATGTCACACAGTGGTGAGTGGCTCCAGGGTCATTGCAGTCTGGGCTCAGTCATTAAGTTTTGACATTTATAGAGCTTCTTCCGTGTCTCAGACGCCATGCCCAATATAATAGTGAAGCAGACACTGCCTAATTCAAGGGTTGGGATTGTGGAGAGTGGAATGGGAGTAACAGATAAATAAAGCATTAATTACTTAACAGGTCCAGAGGATGTACAGGAGTTGGTGGGACAATAGATCAGGGGCATCAGACTGGACTTGGAAGTGAGGTGGAGGAAAGCTGCCTAGAGGAGATAATACCTAAGCTAGGCCTGAAGAATGAATGGAAGATAAGTCATATTTGACTGATAATTGGTATTAAGGCAAGACTATGTCCAAAATTGGCATCACAGAGGAAAAACAAGCCCTCCTACACTTCTGCTCTTGGAAACCTAGCTAGAGATAGAACCTTTAGATAATAATAAATAACAATACTCATTGGTTTATTGTTAATTTTTCAAAGCATACAAGGTGTTACAATTAAGTTCGCGAACTTGTTGCAACAAGTTGCTAACCTTTTTTGATATCAGAGGGATTATTCCTTATGAATTTGTATCAACTAGACAAACATTTAATGAAGTTTACTATTTGGAGGTGCTGAAAAGGCTGCGTGAAAAAGTTAGGCAACCTGAAATTTTCACCAACAATTCATGCTCTTGCATCAAAACAATGCACCGGCTCACATGGCACTGTCTGCGAGGGGGTTTTTAGCCAGTAAACAAATAACTATTGGAGCACCCTCCCTACTCACCTGATCTGGCCTCCAATGACATTTTTCTTTACCTGAAGATAAAAGAAATATTGAAAGGAAGATATTTTGATGACATTCAGTACATCAAGGGTAATACAATGACAGCTCTGATGGTCATTCTAGAAAAAAGAGTTTCAAAATTGCCATGAAGGGTTGACTAGGTGCTGGGATCAGTGCATAGCTTTCCAAAGGGAGTACTTCTAAGGTGACCATAGTGATATTTAGCAATGAGGTGTGTAGCACTTTTTCTTAGATGAGTTCGCAAACTTTATTGTCTGACCTCATATCTGTAATAGAATTTCACACGATTCTCCCAATGAATCCATGAGTGAGAAAGGACGGGTATAATCAACCTCTCAAAGAGTGACATAAACTAAATTTATAAGTAAATAATGTGAAATTAGAGTAGATATGACCCTTTTGATATTTTCTCTGAGTTATTAAAGTGCCTCTAGCTGCTGAAATGTATTGTATGTATTACTGTATGAATTATTACTGTATGAATATGTATTATTGTATGAAATGTACTGTATGTATTGAGGAGTAGAATTTTGTCCATTAGAGAAGTGGAAAATTCAATGCCAGTCATGTCAGTCAGTGTTCTTTCCATGACCACCTTACATCCTAACTGAACTACCCCACCTACACCCTTTGACCCTACATCCACAGGATTTTTCTGTCTCCTGCTTGGTCGTAGCTATTGATTAGAATTTAGATATTTTGATCTTGACCCTATAATCCAGGGCTAGGTCAATCAGATTTTCTAAATGGAAAATTTAGTTATTAGCCCAATTTTTTTTACCTTTCCTGCATCCATATCATTCTCATGGTCTCATTATGGGCAGAAAGTACTTTCTCTGACTTTGAGCTTGCCTTGTGACTTGTGTTGGCCAATGTCATGGTACTGGAAGTGTCACTGTGCCACTTTGAGCCTACACTTTAAGAGACCTTGTATGTTTCTGCTAACGCTTTTGAACCCCCATTATCTTATGAGAAGAGCTTCTGGACAACTCCTGCCCCTATAGCTTGGGTCTTAGAATGTACACATGTAGAACACAGCCACCCAACTGAGCCAGTTAAGATCAGCTTACTTTCAGCTGATATGCAGATTCATGAGAATAAATGACTCATATTTTGCCACTGATGTTTGTGACCAACTTTATTGAAGACCAATGGATAGTGTACGCTTTAGCTGAAAGCTTATGTGTACTTTGTGGCTTGGTCTGCCATTTTAGGTCACAAATGAGTAAGCAAAGGAAGCCAGCCTACAGAACTAGGTATAGAAGTGACAGAGATAATCACCTTGGCTTTCAGCTGCTCTCTAGATTCACATCTGTATAAGGCAGGGAGTATGGAAGTAGGTAACAAGGCCCTGGACACTGGACTGAGTTTCCTGGCTAACATTTCCATATGTGGGAGAACTGGTTATCATTGATCTGTTTTGGAGAAACTGGGATATCATCTTGTTTCTTCAAATTAGGCAGAACTACTAGAAGTAGAACTGAGGAGCAATGTCAGAATATGGTCTCTGAAACGTTGTCTAAAAGCGGAGTCACCTGAAAACAAGGACCGTTTAAATTTTTATGATAGAGAACTAGACCAGTGCAAAAAATCTAAGGAGTGGCTGGGCTTAGCATAGGGGTCAAAAGTTCCCAGAGATGAATAAAGAAAGTTGAAGGGGGAGCTGTTATTTTGTCTGTCCATTCCCTTTTCCCATATTTCCTCTGAAAATGTCCCTGTGAGAAATATATTGCTTTATTCAAATTCCCTATCCAGCTTAAATTGTACCACAATCCTACCAGACTCACAAGTGGTCAGCCCTAATAACACATCACTCTGCCTCCCCTCTCTCCTCATCATAAAGTAGATAGAACCAAGGGTGTACTCCTATCTGGCCCAAGGGAAACAAGTCCATGTGGCTTTGGTGAGGGAAACCATGGCTATAGGTGTGTTCAGGTGCTGAAAATCTGGCAAACAGACCAGCCCATCTCCTTGGCTTCAGTTATTTGTTCACTTTCAATCCAGGGCCCCGATCAGGGCAATAAGAGTCCTTCCTGGGATATTTTTCCAGAAGTTTGAGGAGAGACTATTATTTTTGCTCCGGTGGCTGAGCTGGAAAGATCTGAGAGTAGAGCCTCTGGTGGCTATTTTGATGCTATTCCATGAGAACCTGAGGATGAATTCTGGTAATGCAAGGAGTATGGTGAAGAAGCAGGAAGAAGGAAGAGAAAGAGGGTGGGAGTGAAGGGAAGGAGGGAAGGGGGAGGAAGGGAGGGAGGGAGAGAGAGAGAGAGAGAGAGAGGGAGAGAGAGAGAGGGAGAGGGAGAGAGAGAGAGAGGAAGAAAGAGGGAAAAAGATAGAGATAAAGAGACAGAGAGAACGAATATGAACACGAGCATGAACATGAGACAGAGACCTGAAAATATTGTCTGAACTCCTGGAAGCAGCCTGGCTAAAGTTAGCTCTACCCTTGGACTTGCCAGGTACTAGACCAATAAATACCCTCCTCTTTTTTTTTCTTAAACTAGTTTGAGTTAGGTTTCTATCACCTTTGGCTGAGAGAGTCTTGACTAATCTGCCAGGGCCACTGAGGGACACAGGAGGCAGGCCATTGTGGGGACTATGTCTGCTTTGTTGGGAAAGAGCTCAGCTGCTTAAAATACCAGAGAGAAATGCTAAATGTTAGGTTCCATAGAAGGCAGGGACAAAATGGTAAAATCATTAAGGAGACCAAAGTAAAAACAGTCAGGCCTAATTCAATTTACAGTCTAATTATTAAGTAAAGGTTGGTAGAAGGCTTTTAAGACTAGCTGTGCTTTGGCAACATCAGTAGTGGGTACTGTTTAAACTATACCGCATGGAGTCAGGAATTCATGAAGGGCTCAGATAGGATTTTTCACTTGAGGGCTCTTATGTAGCTGCAGTCAAGTGTTATCTGGAGCTGCATTCATTTGAAGTCTTGACTTGGTTGGATGTCCAAGATTGTGCAGTCACATGGCTGGCAATTGCTGGTGGTTTGGGGCCATGAACTGGTGTATCTATACATAGTCTATTCATGTAGCTTGGTTTCCTCACAATATGACTATCACAGGGTAGTTGGACTTCTTACATGGGGATTCAGGACTCTAAGAGTGAACAAAGAAGAAGCTGCCTTTCCTTTTTTTATCTCGCCTCAGGAGTCACATAGCATCACTTCTGTATTCTATTGGGTACAAGTAGTCACAAGCCTGCCTAGGTTCAAGGGGAGAGGATATAGACCCTGCCTCTTGATAGGTAGAGTGCCAAAAATGTGTGGCTGTAAAAATAAGACTTCCACAATGACCTTTTCTACATTTGTAAGTTCTGTCCATGTAAATAGACCCAGCAAGGGTGAGACTTGATGCTGGTCCTTCCCCAGGTTACATGATATCCCCGAGGCCATAAGTCACTGCGGTACCACCTGCTCTGTCTAAAGATCCAGGGTACACATACTGTGCTACTGTTAATTTCCAGCTCAAGCCACTAATGAAATATTAATCTTGCCTCTGTGTGGTAAGGTACTTTCTCTTTGCTCCATGACCCCCCCCCATTCTCCCTTTCTCCCTTTTTCCTGAAAGTGAGGTTATACCGTTTGCAGCAGCTGTTCCAGAGTGAGGCTGTCATCAGCCCATTATCCCATTAGCACCCACTCTGAGAGTTCCACTCAGCTCAGCTCAAAGCAGTCCACTTTGGTGCCACTCTCAGTTCCACTGCCTACAGCCCAAAGGGTCTCCAGATTAGGTCATTGTGGTTTAGGAAAAGCCCCTTCCTAAAGTCTCTTTAATGGAGGATGAACAGATGAGCATAGGATTGATCTGTGCCACTGACACAGATGAGAGAAAACTCTGAGGAAGTTTGCTACTTTTCCTGCAGAAAGTCCTCCTAGGCGATATTAGGTCACTGGCCAATGTTTTCTGAAAATAATGCTGATTTTAACTCTTTGGTAATTTTTTAGGAACAATCTAGAAACAAAACACAACACTCACTGTAGTAAAATTTTTGAAGTAAATCAGAACACAGACAATATGCAGATAGATGCAATAACTCTCTGCATTGCTATATTTAGTATTTTCCATTTTTGAAGGAGTTTGGGTCACTGCCAAAATAATATGAAACACTGGAATCCCATTAGTTATTAAGAACCAATTAGGTGGGAAGTTGTCAATTTGTAAACTAATTTTGGACTTCTAAAAGGAAAAAATAAACCTAATTATTTTAAGGGACCACAAACTTCTCTCATCCTCCTAAATATAATTATGCCACAAACAATGTAGATAACGCTGTGAAAAATGCAACTTTAAAACAAGACTAAACAAGAAGACTAAGCTCCTAGGAAAATATTTATGAACAGTCTAAAGGAAGAATAATGGTAATTTATAAGGTAGATTGGGAAATGAGATTCAAAGGAATATTATGTTCAGACTATATATTATGGTTAGAATGTCCCTGAAGCTTATCAGAAAAAAAAATCATGAAATTAGAAAGCTAGTCCTTAGGAATTGAAAGATGTGGTAATTATCCTGGTTGTGGTTAAGGGTACAGGTAATTCATTTTAAGTAACAGACCACTGTATTTCCCTTCCTGAAATCTCACAGAAAAGCAATTGCAGTAGGATGAGAAACACCAGATTGAAAAAATGGTTGATTTGGCTTTTTTCATCACCTCATGGACCAAATAAAAAAGACTGTAGAACTGATTGCCCTGATTGCGAAGATATGTATTGGTCAGGAAAAATGAGTCATCCCAAAGTTAATTCAGAAGCAAACTCTAAACTTGATGGGTATTTTTCTTAATTCTTTTTCATTTGATAAAGAAGAGCCTATATTACTCGGGAGAGAGAGACGAGAGTGAGAGAGAGATAGAGAACCCAGGAATCACAACTGAACTGCTGTGATAGTGCAAGGAGACATTATTAGGAAGTTTGATAGAATCATGATGGGTCACTGACAAAATGATACCTGGCTTAAGATACTTTGTAGGTCTGTGTTGTGTGTGTCCTTTGTTCTCTGACAGTGAGAAATGCAGTATGCTCCGTGGTGGGAAAGCCTATAGCTTTTCTAACTCTGGCTCGCTGTTTTGTGTTAGCAAAAAGTGACATTGGGAATCATTGCTACAAGATTTGATACTCCAATGAAGAATTTCAGAAGTTAGAGCCTTTCCATAATGTTGGACTCAGAGGGAGTAAAGAATTGCCAATGGGTGGTGAAAAATCTGGTCCTGTTTTTGAAGGCATAATAAATTCAAGAGTTTATAAGTGCTGCCTTAATGTGACCTTAGATTGATTGTTTGCAGGTGGAGTGATGTGTTAATGAAAGCCACCCAAAGGGCTGGCTGTGGAGAAACAGGCCTCTGCTGCATGTTCAAAGTTGTTCGGGACTCACCTTTGCAGCTTCCCCCTGCCTGCTCCTACTATCTCTCTGACAGGCCCAGTCTGTGGCCCCATGTAGCTCTGAGTTCCTCCAGACCTCAGGGAAACTTACAGCAAGCTCAAGAGGACCTTTCAGAGCCCAGATACTTTAAGGGACAGAGTGGAGTACTTTCAATAGCATCATGAATGTTGGTTTTGGCTTCTAATTTATTTTAAGAATTTATTTATATAGGAAGGTCCCCCAAATAATTAATGCCCAACTAACAAGATCCCTTGTTTTCAACAATCCTTGCTTATAGAAATGGCTGTTAGCTCACCCTGTTCCACCTCTTGTATTAGGTCCCCTTTCTATATTAAAAAAATCTTGAAACTCAATTTTGGAGAGTTTGTGAGTTCACAGGTAAAGGGAGGAAGGAAGCTGTAGAAGGGGATATATTCTAAGGCAGGGATGGGTAATACTTCTATCTTACCACCTTTCTTTCTCCTATTCCACTGCTCATTTTGACTTTTGCATTTGACTTTTGTTGAAGTTGGCAAGTAAGTATTTTGGGAGTGTGGGCACTTTGTTGATCTCTAACCCAGACTTCTTTGGACTTCAGACCCATAGATGCAATGGCCATCGAAGACCTCTACTTGGATGGCATAAACATACCTTCAACTCAACATGTCCAATGCAGAAATGATAATTTATCCCTTCCTTACCATCCACTATTACTCCTCCAACTGAACCTTTATATAGCAATCAAAGACAGTCTTTAAAAATGTAAATCAATCATGTCCTTTTCCTGCTTAAAATCTTTAGATGACTTTCAATGGCTCTTAGACTAAAGACCCAAATCTTTAACAAAGACTTGTATGACATAGCTCCTGCTGACCTCTCCAGGTTTTTCTCATAGCTTTCTCCTTCTGAGTTTTCCAGGGGTAGGCACTGAGGCAAAGTTTGGGGTATACAATGTTTATAAATAAACACAAGTATCTGTGAAAGGAAAGATGGAGGAAGCAGGAAAGGGGAGAGGAAAAAAGTCAAACTTTAATGCAGGCCCAATAAAGCTTCAGGTAACCCAGTGGGGAGATCCAGAGAGAGTTTTGCTTATCAGAGTTGTCAAGCCTCTGGCATTTACATCCTATCTAGCATGACCTTGGGCACAATCCCAGGCATGAACTCTGCAAAACTTGGTCTCTACAGCCCTAGCAGATCCTGGAGGAGTTGACAGCTGGGACAAGTCCTTTCCTGGAGGGGTTGCTGGATGGTCCCTCGCCATGTCTACCATACCCATACTACAGCCATACTTGATTTCTATGCTTCCTCAAAACTCACAGAGCACTTTCCTGCCTTTTACCTTTGTGTCTACTCTTCCTGTTCTTGAAGCAGCCCCCCCACCATTATACACCTAATATCTACTCATAGCATGTCTCATAGCTTGTAATTTGCATTTTTAGGGGAGTACATTACTTGACTAATTATTCTGCATAATTATTCATGTATTGCTTATCTCCCTACTATATATACTATAAGCTCCAAGGGCAGGATCGTGTATAAATTATCTTCAGAGACTAGTGGTGTGCTTAGCATACAATAAATACTCCATAAACTTTTGCTACATAAATAAATTAATACATGATTGAAAAAGCAACCTGGAGGCTCTGATGTCCTACTTATAGGAGTATCAAGAGGTGGGATAAGGATACTGGTGGAAAGATGGAACCACATTCAGTTAGTATATAGAACTGTCTCTTCAACAATATAGCACATGTTTTCCATTCAGAAATTAAAAATGCAAATCATTCCATGCTTTAAGATCACCATTTTCTTAATGTTGTTGAGCTGAACATATATTTGAGATCTGGTAAGCAAATTTTGTGGCAAAAAGTCCAGGTTGGAATTCTTCTTTCTTAGTATCATACTTCATGGGAATTAAGAAAGCTCGACAAGCTGCAATCCTCTTTTCAGGAACTTCTGTAGATCAAGAGATCTAACACCCTGGACAGTCTGTGGACAATAAGGAATTCTCATACACTGTTGGTGGGAATGCAGATTGGTGCAGCCGCTATGGAAGGCAGTGTGGAGATTCCTCAAAAAATTAAAAATAGAATTACCGTATGACCCAGCAATCTCTCTCTGGGATATCTACCCAAAAAATCTGAAAACATTTATCTGTAAAGATATGTGCTCCGATGTTCATTGCAGCTTTAATTGTGATGGCCAAGACATGGAAACAACCAAAGAGTCCTTCAACAGATGATTGGATAAAGAATATGTGGTATATATACACAATGCAATACTATTCTTCTGTAAGAAAAGATGAAATAGTGTCATTTGCGGCAACATGGATGGATCTTGAGGTTATAATTCTAAGCAAAATAAGTCAGAAAAAGTCAAGAACTGTGTAATTTCACTGATATGTGGTATATAAAACGGAAAACAACAAAAGAACAAGAAAAACAAATGAAGAAACAAAACTCATAGACACAGAGAATAGTTTAGTGGTTACCAGGGGGTAAGGGGGAGGGGGTGGTAGATGAGGGTAAAGTAGATCAAATATATGGTAATGGAAAGAGAACTGACTCTGGGTGGTGAACACACAATGTGATATATAGATGATATAGTACAGAATTGTACACGTGAAATCTATGTAACTTTACTAACAATTGTCACCCCAATAAACCTTTTTTTTTTAAAGGATGTCTAACACCCATAGTCTGACTGGCCCTGAAATAAGCCAGATTCAGGTACTTACATAGCTGCTCCAGCCCAACAGAGACTGAAGGCTCTTAAATTTTTTACCCAGACCCTAAACCCATGAGACCCAGGCAGGCAGTTTATTCAGACCTGTCCCAGGGACAGGCAGGGTTGAAACATGTACAGCTACAGCCAACCCAATATATGCTGAGCATGGTAGAGTTTCCATTGGGAATTCTTCCCTAACATTTCCCAAGAAACAGAATATTTTCCAAATCCTGAATCCTAAGAAGAATCAGTTAAGAAATCAGGAAAGTTAGATAATGTATAATTCCCCTGCAAGAATTAAAGTATAACAATCAACAAAGAGATGCTACTGTTTCAAAGGAATCCACTGACATCAAATGGGAGGCAAGATCAGGAAATGCTGACACTCTTGAGTAGGAGGTTTAAGTTGACATTTTCAGGGCAAGACCTTGTAGAAAAGTGGCCATGATCTAATCATCAGTCTTGCTTATAGTTATTGTCACTTAATAAGTATGTGTTGTAGCTCTATCTGTTGCCAGTGGTGAGTCATGCTTGCAAATAAAATAAGTATTTGTCAGTTTATACACTTAGTATACTTTAAACATAGTCTATGAGTGTAGTCCAAGAAATAAGTTTGGAAGCAAAATAATTCCTTAACTTGGTAATTTTGACATGTGATCATGTGAGTCTATGTAGTACTGTTAACCTTGCTAGGAGATACAGATGTTATGTTTGAATACTACCCAGTACCATTTGCTTGAATTTTCTAGTTTGAATATCTGCTATTGGCTACAGTCCTTTGTAAATATTACCAAACTTAATATTTCTTATTTATTAAATATTTCTCCTCAGATATTGGCTATAATGAATAAACAGTATGCGGAATGTTGAAAGTATTTTAAAAATAACTTATTACTTTAAGAATTCATTTTTTATGAGGTTCAGGTGTACAAAGCAATGTAATAATTAGACATTTACACCCCTCACAAAGTGATAACCCTCCCAAATCTATACCACTCTGACATTGTATATAGCTATTACAATACCATTGACTATATTCCCTATACTGTACTTTACATCCTGTGATGATATATATACATATATATGTATATATATATATATATATATGTGTGTGTATATATATATACACATATATATATATGTGTATATATATATATAATTATAGTTGACACTCAATATTATTCTACTTCAGCTTCAGATGTATAGTGCAGCTACACAGTCTATGAAGTGATCCCCCTGATAAGTCCAGTACCCATCTGACACCCTACATAATCTATACAACATTATTGATTATATTCCCCACACTGTGTTTCATATCCCTGTGACTATATTGTGACTACTGATTTGTACTTTCTAATCTGAAGAATCTTCACATTCTTCCCCAACCCCCCTCCCATCTAGCAACTATCAGTTTGTTCTCTATCTCTGAGTCTATTTCTGTTTTGTTTTCTTTGTTTATTCTGTTCTTTAGGTTCCACATATAAGTGAGATCATATGGTATTTGTCTTTCTCAATATGACATTTCACTTAGCATTATATTCTCTAAGTCCATCCATGTTGTTGCAAATGGAAAGATTTCATTCTTTTTTATGGCTGAGTAATACTCCATTGTATAAATGTACCAGTTTCTTTATTCAATTGTCTATCAATGGGCATTTCGGTTGTTTCCATATTTAGCTATTGTGAATAGTGCTGCAATGAACATAGGAGTATTCTTGAGAATACCAGGGGATTCTGATTTCTTATTGCTGAATCCCAGAGATTAATAATTGTTAGAAATTCAGAAACAGTGGCCTGTCATGAACCCCAAGCATCCCTGGGCTCACTCAGCAGCAGCTTTCCTTGTCACTTCCCTCATCTAGGCGTCAGTTGGGTGGCTGAGTTTTTAGCTTGATTCCTGTCTTGGAGGATGCTTTTCTGTTCTAGGTCTGGATACCATCTTGAGCTCCAGATCCCTTCATTGATCCTTCCCCAGATCCTTCGCTCCCTCCTCAGATCCTTCTAGGTCCACACCCTTTATTTTTGGCAGTGGACATTGCTCTCCATATCCCATGTAAAGGTTCTTACTGTACCCCATATAGGCCACCTGAAGAATGGTTTGCCTGTTTTTCTCTGTGTCTTTCCCCTGGCCCTGGATCCGTTCTCTCCCTGCTTGTCTGCCTTGTTCTGTGTTACAGGAGGCTGATTCTGACATACTGTTTCACCTGGGCTTCCTTTGGGTTAGATTTTGGCCCATGGGTTAAATCCAGCCCACTATTTCTGTAGACAAAGCTTTATTGGAACACGGCCATGCTCACTCATTTACCTATTGTCTATGGCTATTTTCATGCTATAATAGCACAGTTGAGTAGTCATAACACAGATTATATGGCTCACAAAGCTTAACATATTTACTACCTGGCCTTTTATAGAAAATGTTTGCTGACCCTGGGTTAGGCCAATGAAGGCTCTGGCATTCCATTAGAGTTCAGCTGTGGCACCAGTGGCATCTCTCCTGGCCTATAGCTCTCACTAGGAGGCCCCTCCTCCAAGGCTCCAGCTCTCCTCAGCCAGAGGCCTAAGGATGGTAATGGCTTCCTGCTTTTGCTAGTCTCTGGGTGACTCAGTGTCCCATGTTTGTTCCCTTCATGCTCACAATTTTGTAAGTAGACCTTAATTAAAGTCTTAATTTGAGCCATCTGGGGTAAATTTTTTCCTGCCAGGGTATGACTAATGCAATATGACTACATGTCTCACCTTGGCCACATACTTGAATAGACTCCATTGGCAAGGGGGCACTAGTTTCTATTGAGCCAGAGTGTGCTGCACTGCCATGGGTAAGGTGATTTGCTTGTTGGGTAGCCCAGTACTTCTCTGCTGAGTTTGTGTCCCCAGTTCAGGCTTTGCCCTTAAGAATAGCTTATCCCCTGTTGAACCATCCTCAAAGTCCCAGCATGCTCAGTGACTGAGTCTTATATAAATTATACAAGAGCCCAACAAATCTGTGTATACCTTTCTCTAATAAAATATGAATTTAGGAATCTCCATGGGTTAAGTTGGTTTTAACTTCTCTCATGAACAATTGCTTTTAAAAGAAGTTGAAATAGTATAAGGAGCACAAGTGAGTCTACGAGTTATGTCTAGTTTTAATTGAGATGCAAATGCCATGATATCAACTCTAAATCTGGCCTTTTACAGTTTTTTTTTAAAGATTTTTTATTTTATTTTATTTTTTTTATTGGGGAATTGGGGGGATGGGAACAGTGCTGGGGAATTGGGGAAAGGGGAACAGACAAGTTGCTGTC
>NW_017731357.1:4527894-4581972 GCF_001890085.2 Hipposideros armiger | reverse complement strand
TGTTCAGCATCTTAGCTGTGGAGGGCAGTGTCACTGGCCCTCATATGTGGGATCCGAACCGGGGCCCTCTGGCATCTCAAGCGAGTTCTTAACCATCGCGCCACTCGGCCGGCCCTGGCCTTTTACAGTTTTTATTTGATGAGGTGCCTTACAAATCTCCTGTCTCATTATCCAAATAATTTGTGCTTGTTGGCATTTCGTTCTATGGAAATTATAGAATAGACTCTTTTCTTTTCCAATGTTGACTATAACCCAGGTTGCTCCAAAGTTTTCCCAAGAATAAAAACATAATTTCCACATTTCTAGTTAGATTTGCCATCTTAAGTAATAACTATAGAATATAAACTTGATCAAAGAAGTTTATGGAGGTACAACATGGCAAAATGATCAGTCCCCAAGTATGAAAGTTATGTATGGTGCTCTTGACTTCAATAGTCTTGTTTCCCATCTTCCTTCTGCCTCTCTGTTAAACTATTTAAAATTCCGTTTACAATAATTAGTTAAATAAAACCCTATACTCCAATTCAAGGAGTGCTATATAAAAATTTTAGGAATGTAAATGCTGTATCTACAATATTGATGATTGTTAGATTGTTACTTATGAGTACAGTACAATGTCATGAGGTTAGTAAGTACTAAGCAAACTTAATTACTAACACTTAGCTCTTTATACATTAAAAGGCATTTCCTTAAGCATTGTCTCATTGATGTTCATAACAACCATGTAAGGTAAATATTATTTACTCCTACTTTATAAATACGAAATTTGGGGCTAAACTTATTTGCTCAATGTAACATACCTAGCAAGTTTTCATATTGTTAGTGGGCTGGTGTGGAATTAGGGGGTTGATTGGTGGGACCTCCAAAAGGAAGAAATGGAAATTTGGCGAACTGAACCAGCTGTAGAGAATAGCCCCAGCAAGAACACCTGGATAGGCTTATCCCAGAGCTGATAAGCAGAGCAAGCTTGGACATGCTTTAGGCAGTCATCAGCATCAAGCGAGAAACTACTCGAGCAAAGAAATCACAGCAATGGAAATAGTTAGATACTGAGCTATTCTGGAGTGTTCAGAAGAAAATTCCATGTAGAAGCTCTGTGCCATGGATTGGGCCAACATGGGGAGCTAGGAAGTGCCTATCAAGTACTGTTAATTCTAGCTTCCACTTATGGGGATGTTGAGACTCCTATTATGTAATCCTGCCTCTGCTCTATTGACTGCCAGGACAAAAAAAAAGAAGAGATAAAAAGACAAAGGTCAGGTGACCAATTGGTGTGTGAAGAGATGGGTCTAATCAGGAAAGGTTTCATGGTGCAAGTGAGTTTTTAGCTTATTTTCAAAGGAACCAGAACATATGGCCTATTTGTTGTGACCCTTAATATGGTTAAACAATAACATTAATTGTACTAAAGCCCAGTCATATATTTTATCATCTTTTCCGGGTAAGTCAGTTTTGTCAACTTTCTTCAATCTTTCTTCTCTTCTAAATATCTATTCTTAGTTCCAAAGACCAAATGAAGCAAAATGATCCTGCCTCTCCTTTTCCATGGATATAAGAGCTCGTTAGAGCTGCACTGTTCAATATGGTAGCCATTAGCTACATGTGGCTACTGAGTACTTGAAATGTGGTTACTCTTAACTAAGATGTACCATAAATATAAAATGTGTACTTGGTTTTGAAAACTTAGTATGAAAAAAATAAAATCTATTAGTAATTTTTTATTTTGATTGCATGTTGAAATAATATTATTTTGGGTATACTGGATTAAATAAAATATATAATTAAAATTAATCCCACCTGTTTCTTTTTACCTTTTTAGTGTGACTATAAGAAAATGTTTATACAAGTTTTTGTATACAAGATTTTTGGGGGGGTGGGGTGGGGAAGGATACATATATGTGTGCATTTCTATTGTGTATACATTTAGGAGTAGAATTGGTGGTTCACTGAATATGAATATATTCAGCTACATTAGATACTAGTAGGCAGTTTTTCAAGTTAGGTGTACAAATTCAGAGTTCCACAACACTATATGAGAATCCCTGCTGCTGATACAATGGAATATTATGCAAGCATGCAAATAAACCACTCAGTTCCACAGGGATGCATGTCACAAATAAAATATTGAAAAAGAGAAGCCACACACAAAAAGTACATATTCTATGATTCCATTTGTATAAAGTTAAAAAAAAAGGCAAAGCAAATCTATGGTGATACAAGTTAGAATAGTGATTATGTTTGGGGTTGTGATTTCTGGGAGGCATCACAAAAGAGGCTTCTTAACTGGTGGTTAAATGGGTATATTCTCCTTGCAAAAATGTATTGAGCTGTATGCATATGATCTGTGCATTTTTATGTATGAGTACCATCTTTCAATAAAAATTTATAAATGATGTTAATAAAAACAAAACAAAAAAGAAAATTTAAAATATATGTGGCTAACATTATATTTCTATTGAACAGTGCTTATTTAGAGAGAAGCACCAGGTTCCTAAAGGGTTGCTTCCTTTCAGCCTTTGCCAAATGATTCTCTCCCTTCTAGGCCAGTTCTAACAAGTCAAATAATGCAGATTTCATAATTGGAAGGAAGGCTGCAAGTCATTTGTAAATTAGGTGATGAAACTGCAATAGGAGCATAACTCTTGCATGACAATTTGCTTTTCTGAGCTTTTCTTATTCCAAACGGAGTAGTCACTGCTCTGTTCTTTCCTCTAGCTAATTTACATCTTATTTTCTTTCTGTCAGAAATGTCATTTCCTGTGATTGATGAAACCATCTTCGCTAAGTGCAAAAACAAGGCCACCACATTATTCAAACTGGATTCACTACAAATATTTTCATCCTCTGGATTGGGAAGATTTCATATAGTTGCTTGGAAACCCTTTAAAAATAGTAATGTTTGGTTACTTTCAGAAATTGAAGTCAAGATTATAGGAACAAAACAAAATCATTACCCTTACAAATATGAAAAAGATTGAGAAACTATCTGATAGAACAATTTTTTTTGAATCCCAGGTAATGTCAATACATGGCCTCTGAGTTTGCCATTTTTTGACTCAAGGCTTTTAGGGTCATCTTAATAATGGGTTTCCACATAATTAGATTGACTATGCAATAGATTTAATTTACTTACAGTCAATTAAGTTTTTAGAGATGATTTTAACAAACTGGTTGCCTTCATTTTATGAACATGTCTATGTCAGTAAAAACAATGTTAGAACTTTATAATTATTATTACTTGAGAATAAGAAAGACATTTAAACAAAAGAAAATAGGCCCTTTCTCTTTAAGAGGCAACTGGCTTAAAGACACATGATGTCACTTATATGTGGAATCAAAAGAACAAAATAAATGAACAAACAAAACAAACAGATACAGAGAACAAACTGATGGTTACTATTGGGTCTAAAAGTCATGACGCATGTTTGCAACAGATGGCACTAGTTCATTTTTGGAAGTACTAGCATCATTCGCATCTATGTTATTGCTATGTCATTTGACAGCTGACAGTTCTAGCTTCATTCTTAAAAAAATAAGCGATTTGGTTGAGTTTTGGAGATTTTAAAACAAGTTGAAGATGGAAGACCAAACTGTGCATTTTTGCCATGTTTTACTGTTTTACTTTCATAAAGGGAAGAACACGTCAAGCTTGTGAAAAGTTGCATAAAGTTTACAGTGACAATGCTCTACAAGAACATCAGTGTCAACGATGGTTCACAAAATTCCGTGCTGGTGATTTTGATCTCAACAACGCTCCTCTGTCAGGGAGGCCCACCGAGGTTGATGACGACGAAATAAAGGCATTGATAGAGTCAAATCCGTGTTACATGGCATGAGAGATTACAGAAACATTGAACATCTGTCATCCAAGCATTCATGACCACCTGAAGAAGCTGGGATATATAAGCAAGCTCGATATTTGGGTTCCGCATGAACTCAAAAAAGTTCATTTGACGACACGTATAGTCATCTGCAATATGCTCATTAAATGTGAGGAAAATGATCCTTTTTTGAAGTGACTGATAACTGGTGATGAGAAGTAGATTGTTTACAACCATGTGGTGTGCAAACAATTTTGGTCCCAACGTGGTGATTCACCTCAAACTACATCAAAAGCAGACATTCATCAGAGGAAGGTTATGCTCTCAGTGTGGTGGGGGTTTTAAAGATGTCGTATTTTTCGAGCCTCTACCAAGGAACCAAACAATCATTTCGAATGTGTACTGTCAGCAATTGGACAGTTTGAATGAATCCATCATCCAGAAACATCTAGAGCTCATTAATTGTAAAGGAGTTGTGTTCCATCGCAACAACGCGAAACCACACGCAAGTTTGATCACACATCAAACATTATTGGAGCTTGGATGGAATGTGTTGCCACACTCACCACACTCACCTGACCTTGCACCATCAGACTTCTACTTGTTTCGCTGTCTTCAAAACTCTTTGCGTGGTATAACGTTCAACTCAGATGAGGTTGTCAATCAGCACCTTCTTCAGTTTTTCGCAAATAAAGACAGGTCCTTCTATGAAAGAGGAATTATGAAGCTCACTGAAAGATGGCCAAATGTTATTGAACAAAATGGGCAATATATCATTGATTGATCTTTCTTCTTCATATAAATAAATAACCTTTGAAAAACATAGACAAAATACATCATGACTTTTCTGACAACCCAATAGATGGGAAGGGGTTTGGGTGAAAAAGGTGAAGGGACCAAGAAGTACAAACTGGTAGTTACAAAAGAGTCATGGAGTTGTAAAATACAGTTTGGGGACTATAGCCAATAATATTGTAAAAACTATGTTTAATGTCAGATGGGTACTAGACTTATCAGGGGGATCACTTCATAAATTATATAAATGTCTAACCACTCTGCTGTACACCTGAAACTAATATAAAATAATACTTAATGTCAACTATAATTTAAAACAATAGTTATAGGGATATATAGTACAGCATAGGGAATATAGTCAATAATATTCTAATAATTATAGTGTCAGATGGATAATAGACTTATTGGGGTTATTACTTTGTCAGGTATATAAATGTCTAATCACTATGTTGTTTTATATACCTGAAACTAGTAAATAATTAAATAAAGAGGCAACTGGGATCAACTATATGGTCATTTATACTCCCATGATGCCTTTTTCCTGCACTGGTTGAGTTTCTTTTTAAATTATATTTATTGGATTTATTAAAATATCAGTAGCTCAGACTTACTATTTTATATTATTATTTTAAGTTACATATCATAAAATTCACTTTTGAATTTTAACACTTGAATAGATTTTTGTAACCACCACTAATGGGATATAAAAAAATTACAACACTTCCCCAAATTCCCTACTGCTACCTCTTTGCAGTCAAACACTTCTCTTAACCCATAATCCCTGGAAACCATAATGGGTTCTCCAACCCTATAATTTAGCCTTTTAGAGAATACCATATGAATGGAATCATAGTATGTAACTTTTTGAGGCTGGTTTCTTTTAATTAGCATAATATATTTGAGATTCATTCATGTTATTGCAGCTATCAATAATTTGTTCTTTATTATTGCAGCTACAATAATGTGTTTATTCTTTCACTTAATGAGGGATATTTGGGTTGTTTCCAGATTTTGACAACTACAAATAATTCTGCTATAAATGTTCATGTACAAGATTTTGTGTGAACATAAGTTTCAATTCTCTAACGTAAATACCTAGGAGTGGGATTGCTGGCTCATGTGGTAAGTGTATGTTTAAATTTATGAGAAATTGCCAAACTGTTTTTCAGAGTGGCTGTGTCATTATGCATTCTCACCAGTGAAATATGAGTGTTTCAGTTGCTTTGCAGCCTTGCCAACACTGTATGATCAGTATTTTTAATTTTATTTTAGCTATTCTAATAGAGGTATAATTGTATCTCATTGTAGTTTTAATTTGCATATCCTTAATGATTAATGATGTTGAGCATCTTTTTTTATTAGTTTAAAGTGTACAAAATAAGATAACAATTAGACATTTACACACCTCACAAAGTGATAACCCTAACAAGTCTACTACATATATGATACCATACATAGCTGTTACAATAGCATTGACTATATTCCCTATGCTGTACTTTACATCTGTGAATATATATATATATATATTATAGTTGACATTCAATATTATTTTATATTAGTTTCAGGTGTACAGCACAGTGGTTAGGCATTTATATACTTTGAAAAATGACCCCTCTGATAAGTTTAGTACCTGTCTGACACCATATACATAGTTTTTGCATTATTGACTATGTTCCCCGTACTATATTTCATATCCCCATGACTATTTTGTGACTACCTATTTATACTGTCTAATCCCTTCACCTTTCTCATCCATCCCCTCAACCTCCCTCCCATCTAGCACCAAGAGTTTGTTCTCTATATCTATGAGTCTATTTCTTTGTTTTTGTTTGTTTATTCTGTTCTTTAGATTTCACATAAAAGTGAGATCATATGGTATTTGTCTTTCTCAGTGTGACTTATTTCATTTAGCCTTATATCCTTTAGGTCCATCCATGTTGTTACAAATGGTAAGATTTCATTCATACCATTTTATCAATTGTATATATGTACCACAATTGCTTTATCCAATCATCTATTGATAGGCATTTCAGTTGTTTCTATATCTTGGCTATTGTGAATAGCACAACAATAAACATATGGGTTTACATAGATTTTTCAAATTAGTCTTTTTGATTTCTTTGCATAAATACCCAGGAGTGAAATTTCTGGGTCATAAGGTAGTTCTATTTTAAATTTTTAAAGAAACATCCATACAGTTTTTCACATTGGCTGCACCAATTTGCAGTCCCACCTACAGTGCACGAGGGTTCACTTTTTTCCACATACTTGCCAACGCTTGCTTTTATTGATGATAATCATTCTGACAGGAGTGAGATGATATATCATTGTTGTTTTAATTAGCATTTCGCTGATGATTAGTCACATTGAGCATCTTTTCATATGTCTGTTGGCCATCTGTACATTCTCTTTGGAGAAATATCTATTCAGGTCCTCTACCCATTTGTTCATTGGATTGTATGTTTGTTTTTTCTGGTGTTGAGTTATATGAGTTTTTTATAAATTTTGGATATTAATCCCTTATCAGATATATCATTGGCAAATATCTTCTCCCATTCAGTAGGATATCTTTTCATTTTGATTGTTTCCTCTTCTGTGAAAAACTTTTTAGTTTGATGTAGTCTCATTTGTTTATTTTTTCTTTTATTTCCTTTGCCCAAGAAGATATATCAGTAAAAATATTACTAGGGGTAATGTCTGAGAGTTTACTTCCTGTATTTTCTTCTAGGAGTTTTATGGTTTTGGGTCTTATATTTAAGTTTTTAATCCATTTTAAGTTTATTCCTGTATATGGCATAAAAAGGTGGTCCAGTTTCATTTTTGTGTGTGTGTATCTGTTCACTTTTCCCAGCACCATTTACTGATTAGACTGTCTTTACCACAATGTAAATTCTTCCTTCCTTTGTCATAGATTAAATGACCCCATAAGCATGGATTAATATCTGGGCTCTCAATTCTGTTTCATTGATCTATGTGTCTGCTTTTATGTCAGTATCATGTTATTTTGATTACTATGGCCTTGTAGTCTAATTTGGGATCAAGTAGCATGCTACCTCCAGGTTTGTTCTTTTTTCTCAGGATTGCTGTGACAATTTGGGGTATTTTGTGGTTCTATATAAATTTTAGAATTATTTGTTCTAGTTTTTTTTATTTGTTCTGCCATTGATATTTTGATAGGGATTGCATTGAATCTATATATTGCTTTGAGTAGTAAGGACATTTTAATTATATTAATTCATCCTATCCATGAGCATCTATATGTTTCTATTTATTTGTATCTTCTTTATTTCCTCTCAATGTCTTATAATTTTCTGAGTACAGGTCTTTTAGTTTCTTGATAAATTTATTTCTAAGTATTATTTTGATGCAATTGTAAATGAGATTTTTTCTTTTTTCTTTTTTTAAATTGGGGAATTGAGGGAGGGGAACAGTGTTGGAAAATTGGGGAGGGGGACCAGCCAAGTTGTTATTCTTTTTTAATCTTAGTTGTGGAGAGCGCCAGTCACCATCTGGCTTCCCGTCAGCAGCTCGTGGCCTCTCAGCTCAAGGTGCTGTGTTACAATCTTAGCTGTGAGTCGGTGTAGCCACCATCCCATGCGGGAGTCAAATCAGCAGCCTTGTTGTTAAGAGCCATGCTCTATCTACTGAGCCATCTGGGTGGCAGCTCAGCTCAAGGTGCCGAGCTCAGTTTTAGTTGTAGGTGGGCATAGCCCACCATCGAACAGGCAGTCTTGTTGTTAGAAACATGTGCTCTCACCAGCCGAGCCATCCTGCCACCTGTTGGCAGCTCAGCAGCAGCTCAGCTCGGGCGCAGCGTCACTGGCCCATGTGGGAATCGAACTGGCAGCCCTGTTGCTCAGAGCTCATGCTCTTAAGCTAACTCAACCAACTGAGCTATTTGGCCAACCACAATGAGAGTTTTTCTTAATTTCTCTTTCTGATAGTTTGTTATTGGTATATAGAAATGCAACCAATTTCTGAATATTAATTTTTTATCCAACTACTTTACTAAATTCATTTATCAGTTTTTAATGCTTTTTTTGATGGAATCTTTGGGGTTCTCTCATATATATAGTATCATGTCACTTGCAAATATTGACAGTTTTATTTCTTCCTTTCTCATTTGGATGTCTTGTATTTCTTTCTCTTGTCTGATTGTTGTGTCTAGGACTTTCAAAATTATGTTGAATAAAAGTGGGCATCCTTGTCTTGGTCCTGATCATAAAGGCAATGCTTTTAGGTTTTCCCCACTGAGTATGATATTAGCTGTGGGTTTGTCACATATGGCCTTTATTAAATTGAGATATGTTTTCTCTATTCCCACTTTGCTGAGAGTTTTTATCATAAATAGATGCTGGATTTTGTCAAGTGTTTTTTCTGCATCTATTGTATTGATATAACCATATGATTTTTATTTTTCATTTTGTTTATGTGGGTATCACTTTAATTGATTTGTGAATTTTTTTTAATTATTAGTTTCAGGTGTACAAAACAATGTATTAGTTAAACATTTCACCCCTCACAAAATGATAACCCCCCCTCCCCCAATCTATTGCTCCTCTGACATCATATATATCTATTACAATTCCATTGACTCAATTCCCTAGTAGATTTTAAACCAAACTTGAATACCAGGAATGAATCTCACTTGATTGTGGTGCATGATCTTAATGTATTGCTGAATTTGGTTTGCTAATATTTTGTTGAGGATTTTTTGCATCTATGTTCATTAGGGATATTGGCCTGTAGTTTTTGTTTGTTTGTTTTGTAATGTCTTCATTTGGTTTTAGAATCAGGGTAATGGTGGCCTTGTGAAATGAACTTGGGAGAGTTTCCTCTTCTTATATTTTTCAGAATAGTTTGAGAATAGCTGTTAATTCTTTTTTGAATGTTTGGTAAAATTTACCTGTGAAGCCAAATGGTCCAAGACTTTTATTTGTTGAAAGTTTGTTGATTGGTGATTCAATTTCAGTAGTATTAATTGGTCCATTCAGATTTTTTGTTTCTTCTTGATTCAGCTTTGGAAGGTTGTATATTTCTGGAATTTATCCATTTCTTCCAGGTTGTCCAACATGTTGTCACATAGTTGCTCATAATATTTTCTTAAATTTTTTGTATTTCTGTGGTGTCCATTGTCAGTTCTCCTGTTCATGTCTGATTTTATTTGAGTTTTCTCTGCCTTTTTTTTTTCTTAATGAGTATGGTTGAAGGTTTATCAATTTTATTTATCATTTCAAAGAACCAGCTCTTGGTTTCATTGATTTTTTTTAGCCTCTATTTCATTTATTTCTGCTCTGATCTTTATTATTTCCTTTCTTGTACTCACTTTGGCCTTTGTTTACTGTTATTTTCTAGTTCCCTTAGGTATAAAGTCAGACTGTTTACCTGATATTTTTTGTTTCTTGAGGTAAGCCTGCATTGCCTGCATTTCTCTTAGGACTGCTTTCACTGTGTCCCATAGATTTGGGGTCATTGTGTTTTCATTTTCATTTGTCTCAAGGTATCTTTTGATTTCTTCCTTGATCTCATTGTTGACCCATTCATTATTTAGTAGAATGTTATTTAGTCTCCATGTGTTTGTGTGTTTTTCTGTTTTTTCCTTGTAATTGATTTCAGTTTCATACCTCTGTGGTCAGGGAAGATGCTTGATATGATTTTAATCTTCTAAAATTTATTGAGACTTGTTTTGTGGACTAACATATGGTTTATCTTGAAAAATGTTCCATGTGCACATGAAAATAATGTATATTCTGCTGCTTTGGAGTAAAATAGTCTAAAAATATCAGTTAAATCCATGTGCTCTAGAGTGTCACTTAAGTCCACTGTTTCTGTGTTGTTTTTCTGTCTGGAAGATCTGCCTATTGGTGTCAGTGCGGTGTTAAAGCCCTCTACTATGATTGTGATACTGTTGATATCTCCTTTTATGTTGGTTGATATTTCTTCTATATATTTAGGTGCTTCTCTTTTGGGTGCTTAATATTTAGTAAGGTTATGTCCTTTTGTTGGATGGATTTATTTATTATTATGTAATGTCCTTCTTTGTCTCTTATTACAGTATTCGTTTTAAAGCAATACAAATATTGCTACACCAACTTTTTTTTTTTAGTTGTCAGATTTTTTTTTAATTAAAGTTTATTCGGGTGACAATTGTTAGTAAAGTTACATAGGGTTTCCATTTGCATGACATATCTTTTTCCATCATTTATCATTCAGTCTACATCTGTCTTTCAATTTGAGGTGGGTCTCTTGTAGACAGCATAGCATGGTTCTTGTTTTCTTACCCATTCAATTATGCTATGCCTTGATGGGAGCATTTAATCCATTTAAATTTAAAGTGATTATTGATAGGTACATAGTCATTGCAATTTTGTTATTCATATTTTTTATCATTTATTTGTTTACCTCCTTCTGTTTAAACGAGTCCTTTTAACATTTCTTATAATACTGGCTTTGTGGTAATAAATTTCTTTAGCTTTGTCTTGCCTGGGAAGCTGTTTATCTCTCTTTCAATTTTAAATATTAGCCTTGCAAGGTAGAGTAGTCTTGGTTGTGGGCCCTTGTTTTCATAACTTTGAATATTTCCTGCCACTCTCTTCTGGCCTGCAAAATTTTTGTTGAGAAATCAGCTGGCAATCTTATGGGAACTCTCTTGTAAGCAACTATTACTAGTTGTTTTTCTCTTGCTGCTTTTAAGATTCTCTCTTTGTCTTTAACCTTTGCTATTTTATTTATGGTGTGTCTTGGTATGGGCCTGTTTTGGTTCATCTTATTTGGGACTCTCTGTGTTTTCTGGGCTTGTATGCCTGTTTTTTTTCACCAGGATAGGGAAGTTTTCAGTCATTATGTCTTCAAATAGGTTCTCGATCCCTTGCTCCCTCTCTTCTGCTTCTGGTACTCCTATCATGAGAATGTTATTACACTTGATGTTGTCTTTTAAAATAGCTTAGTTTTTTTTCTTTTTTTCTTTATACTGTTTTGATTGGGTGTTTTCTGCTACCTTGTCTTCTAAACCATTGATTTAATCCTCTGCTTCATCTAATCTGCTGTTGATTCCTTCTAGTGTATTCTTCATTTCTGTTATTGTATTCTTTATGTCTGACTGGTTATTTTTTATGGTTATTATGTCCTTCTTTATGCATACTAGCTCTTTGTTGAAATTTTCACTAAGTTTTTTTAAGCATTTTTATAATCAGTGTTTTAAACTCTGTCTCTGGTAGGTTGGTTGCCTCTATTTCATTTCATTCTATTTCTGGAGGTTTCTCCTGGTTTTTTTTTTTTTGTTGTTGTTGTTGTTTTTTAATTTGGGACATGTCTCTTTGTTTTCTCATTCTGGCTGCCTCTCTGTGCTTGTTAAACCAAGTTAAGGAACAAAAAAATGATCTATTTTATTTAAGCAGATATTTACTATTTCTGTTGTTATTCTGTCATTACTGAAGTTACAGGTTTCCTTTTGTTATTATTTCCTTTCTACAAGATGAATTTCTTTAAATAAAGTTTATTAGTGATGAATTACCTAAGGTTTCCTCCATCTGAAAACATCTTTATTTTTTCTTCATTGCTGAAGGATATTTTCACAGTATATAGAATTTTTGGTTGACAGGCAGGTCTGTTATTTCAGCATTTCAAAAATATTGTTTGACATTTCTGGTCAAGATGGGAGGGCAGGTAAATGCTGTGCTCACCTCTTCTCAGGACCACATCAATTACAACTAAACTACAAAACAACCATCATTGAGAATGGCCTGAAGTCTAGCTGAACCGAAGCCCTACAACTATGGACATACAGAAGAAGCCACCTCAAGATTGATAGGAGGGCTAGAGACACAGAATGGGCTGGTCCCACATGCACATGTACCATTAAAAGTCAGGAGGGATATCTCAGATGCAAAGGTACCCCCACCCCAGAGGAGTGAGGGCACCAGCCCCACACCAGGATCCCCAGTCCAGGGCTCCAGTGCTGGGAGAAAGGTCAACATAACTTCTGCTGTGAAAACCAGCAGAGATTGTGAGGAGTGAAGTGGAGGGCAGCTGAGACCTAGGTGCTACTCTTAAAGGGCCTTCACACAGACTTATTTGCTGACAGACTCACTTTCTCTGTGCTGCAGCACTGGGGCAGCAGCTCAAAGGCACCAGGGACATATGGGGAGAACTGAATTGTCTAGCTTCAGGGTGAGGGCTGGAGGGGCAGCTTTCTCCCCAAAGGAGATGCTGGTGAAAGCCATTGTTTCTTTGTTGAGCCCTCCCATTACCTGCATGCAGACGCAGGCAGATGACATATCTGATTCTCTATCAAACTGGCTGTCACCTTTCATTTGTCCCACCCTAGAGATTTCCTGAGATTGCACCCCACTTAACTTTTGAGCCAACCCAAGCTGCTTCCAGTGGCTTTTCTGTACAAGCAACCTGTCTTAGCTCATGCTGTGATGTTCATAAAATCTCTAAAAGATAAACAAAACCAAAACAAAGAGCATCTGACTTTGGCATGTCCCATACCTATGGCTGAGCAGCCATAAGCCCAGCATTAGCAACAGCTGGCCTCATACCTTCAAGTCCAGTGCGAGTGTCGCCCATCTGTGGGTTTCTTTGTGGCTAATTCCAGGTGGCCCCAGGCAGGGCACAGGCTGTGGCTAAATTTGGCCTGCACAGGATCCCCTCCCAGGAGACCCCAGGGTTTGCATGCCAAATGGTTAGCTTCAGACCAAGCTGGAGCAGCATCCAGGTGCCTCCAAAAATGACACACCCAAAGGGCAGGCTGGGCAGGGACAAAAGCCCCACTAACCTGAACCCTTCTTTTTAGGGTGAGCCCTTGCAACACAGCTCCTCTGTTATAGTCATGGCCATTCCTCACAACCAATCAGCCTGAGGTTGAATCCCTCTCACTGATGTGTAAAGAGCAACCAAGGCCCAACTACAACAGGAGGGCACATGTCACCTACACAATGGACACACCTGGAACACCCAACTCTGGTGACCAGGGAGAATGTACCACTGGGTCCCATAGGACAGCTACTACATAAGGCCACTCTACTAAGAACGGGAAACAGAGCAGGCCTACCTAGAAACAAACACAGGGAAGCAGCCAAAATGGGGAGACAAAAAACATGTCCCAAAGAAAAGCAAAGAACAAAACTCTACAAAAAGAACTAAACAAAATGGAGACCAGCAATTTACCAGATGCAGAGTTTAAAACACTGGCTATAAGGATCTCAGTGACAACTTCAACAAATAGATAGGAAATATAAAAATGGAGTTAGAAAACATAAAAAAGAACAAGTCAGAAATAAAAAATACAATAACTGACATGAAGAGTACTTTAGAGAGAACATAGTAGATCAGATGATGGAGAGGATCGAATTAGCAATTTGTAAGATAAGGTAACAGAAAATACCAAATCAGAATAGCAAACAGAAAAAAGAATAAAAAAAGTGAGGACACTTTAACAGGACTCTGGGAGAACATCTAATGTACCAACATTTGCATCATTGGGTTACCAGAGAGAGAAGAGAAAGAGCAAGGAATTGAAAACTATTTGAAGAAACAATGACAAAACACTTCCCTAACCTGGTGAAGGAAATAGACATACAAGGCCAGAAAGTGCAGAGAGTCCCAAATGAGATGAAGCTAAACAGGCCCACACCAAGATGCATCATAATTAAAATGCCAAAGGTTAAAGACAAAGAGAGAATTTAAAAGCAGCAAGAGAAAAGCAGTTAGTTCCCTATAAGGGAGCGCCCCTAAGACTGTCAGCTGATTTCTCAACAGAAACTTTGCAGGCCCGAGGGATGGGCAGGAATTGGTCAAAGTGATGTAAAGCAAGGACCTACAACCAAGATTACTCTACCCAGCAAAGCTATCATTTAGAATTGAAGGACAGATAAAGAGCTTCCCAGACAAGAAAAAGCTAAAGGAATTCATCACCACCAAATCAGTATTACAAGAAATTTTAGAGGGACTTCTTTAAGATGAAAAAAAATATATGAAAAATATAAATAATAAAATGGTAACAACTACATGTCTGTTAACAATTACTTTAAACATAGATGCATTAAATGCTCCAATCAAATGATAGGGTGGCTAAATGAATAAGAAACAGGATCCTACATATGCTGCTTATAAGAGACTCACTTTAGATTGAAAGGCACATACAGACTGAAAGTAAAGAGATGTAAAAAGATATTTAATGAAAATGAAAAAAAAAAACAAGAAAATAAGCTGAAGTATCTATACTTATACCAGACAAAATAGACTTAAAATAAAGACTGTAACAAGAGACAAAGGAGTAATCCCACTTCTGGGTTTTTATCCAAAGAAACTCAAAATGTTATTTTGAGAGGAAGAGTACATTCATATGTTCATTGCAACATTGTATAATGGCCAAAAAGTGGAGTTTGACTGGGTGTCTGTCGATGAATGAATGAATAAAGAGGAGGTGGTACATATATACAATGGAATATTACTCAGCCATGGATGGGAATGGGCTTTTGCCATATGTGGCAGCATGGATGGACTTGAGGGTATTGTGCTGAGTGGAGTATGTCATACAGAGGACAGATGCAATGTGATTTCACTTATACGTGAAATGTAACGAACAAAATAAACAAACAAACTCATAGATACAGAGAACATTTTGATGGTTCCAGGTGGGAGGAGGGTTAGGGGTAAGTGGAAAAGGGTAAGAGATTAAGAAATACAAATTGTTTGTTACACAGTAGTCATGGGAATGTAGCATATAGCATAAGGAATATAATCAGTAGTATTGTAATGACTATGTGTGGTGTCAGATGGGGACTGTATTTACTGGAGTGATAGATGGCAAGGGGTTGGGGGGTAGGGTGAAAAATTTGAAGGGATTAAGAAGTATAAACTGGGGCTGGCCAAGTGGCACATTGGTTAAGAGTTGGGTTGGGATGCCAGCTCTGAGCAGCAGGGCCCCAGTTCGGATCCCATATGAGGGCCAGTGACTCTGTGACCTCTACAACTAAGATGGTGAACAACAGCTCGACCTGGAGCTGGGCTGCCATGAGTCACTGGTGACGTCATAGGCTACAGCCCCTGCTGCAGTGGGCTGCTGTGAGCTACTGTGAGCGGCTGCCCAATGGCTGGCAAGCGACTGCCTCACCTGAGAAGAGCACAATGATAATACCAACATGGGCCAGTGAAGCGGCATCCTCCACAACTAGACTGAAGAACAAAAGGACAGCAACTTGTCTGGTCCCCTTCCCCAATTCCCCCAACGCTGCTTCCCTCCCCCAATTTCCCAATAAAATCTTTAAAAAAAAGAAGTATAAATTGGTAGTTACAAAATATTCGTGGGGATGTGGGGTAAAGCATAGGGAGTATAGTCAGTGATATGGCAGTAACTATGCATAATGCCAGGTGAGTACTAGACTAGGGCGATCACTTCGTAAATTGTATAAATGTCTAACCACTATACTGTACACATGAAATTAATATAAAATAATATTGAATGTCAAAATAAATAAATAAATAATAAATAAATAAATGTAAAAATAAATAAAAACATTGTTCCACTGTCTTTGGTCTCCATGATCTCTGATGAAAATTCTGCACTTATTTGTATCTTTGTTCCCTTGATGTAATATGTTGTTTTTCTTTGGCTGCTTTTCAACTTTTATCTGTTTTTTAAAGATTTTATTGAGGAATTGGGGGAGGAGAACAGTGCTGGGGAATCGGGGGGAAGGGGAACAGACAAGTTGCTGTCGGTTTTTTTTGTTCTTCAGTCTAGTTGTGGAGGACTTTGCTTCACTGGCCCATGTTGGTATTATCATTGCGCTCTTCCTGGGTGAGGCAGATCGGTTGCCGGCCTCTGGACGACCACTTACAGTGGCTCTTGGCAGCTCACACCAGCTGCTGGCTGCTCACGCTGGTTGCCAGCTACACACGGTAGCTTATGGCAGCCCACTGCAGCTTCACTGCAGCCTACGCCATCGCCAACGACTCACGGCAGCCCAACTCCAGGTCAAGCTGTTGTTCACCATCTTAGCTGTAGAGGGCGCAGTGTCACTGGCCCGCATGTGGGATTCAAACCGGAGCCCTGCTGCTCAGAGTTGGCATCCCAAGCCAGCTCTTAACCAATGCACCACTCGGCCGGCCCTTCAACTTTTATCTTAATCTTTGATTTTCAGCACTTTATTTATAATGTGTATAAGCATAGTTTTCTCTTTTTTTTTGCATTTTATTTATTTATTTTTAAAATTATTTATTTTTTTAGTTAAAGATGACATTCAATATTATTTTATATAAGTTTCAGGTGTACAGCACAGTGGTTAGACATTTATATAATTTATGCATTTTTCTTTGAGTTTATTCTCTTTGGGGCTCACTGAGCTTTTTAGATTTGTAAATTTTGTCTTCCACAAAAACTGAAGAGTTTTCAGCCATTGTTTATTTGACTATTTTTCTATACATATCACTTTCTCCTCTCCTTCTGAAAATTTGATGATATAAATGTTAGACCTTTTGATATTGTCCCACAGGGCTCTGGGGCTCTGTTTTTTTCCTTAATCTCTATTTTTCAGATTGCATAATTTCTACTGATGTACTTTCAAGTTCACTAATTCTTTACTCTGTCATCTCCATTTTTCTATTAAGCCCTTCTAATTTTTTATTTATTGTAGCTTTCAGCTTTAGGCTTTTTATTTGGTTCATTTTTTATAGTTTCTTTTTCTCAGGTCAGAACTTATATCTTTCCATTTTTTCAAGATGGTGCACTCTTACTTCTTACAACATGAACATAAAAAGCTTCTCTAAAACTTTGTTTGGAAATTGCAACATTTGGTTATTTCAAGGTTCATATGTCTTGGTTAACATTCCCCTTGACAATTCTTCAAATTCATATAATTCTTTGTATTTTGAAAAATTTTGGACTACACTTAGACATTCTGAATAGTATCATAAGACTCTGCTTTCTATAAAAATATTCCAGAGAATGTTATTTTTAATTTTTTAAAGGAAAGCATTTAAAATTTTTTCAATTACAATTGACATTCAATATTATTTTATATTAGTTTCAGGTGTACAGTGTAGTACAGGGAGAGTAAAAAAGGGCTCAGTGTAGTACAGGGAGAGTAAAAAAGGGCTCATCCACTCCACAGGGGTATCCTCTGCCATACCATTGGGGGATGGGGCTTTTTTTGTTGGGCCTCAAAATGTCTTGGGGACATTTCATCTTCCTGGGGTGGGGAGGGGATAAGGAGCTCCTGTTTTGTTGGTCATGCTGGAGAGTTATATGGGGTTTGTCTGACACTGACCCTCACTCCTGCTTCTCTGGCTGGAGAGAGTGCTTAGATCTGACTTCATTTGTTCCTCTTAGCGCTTTTGGTTTAGGACTGCCACAGAGCTTAAGGCAGGATATAGAAGACAGAAAAAACAAAAAACCTCAGGCAACTCATTACTGAGTTGTCTTTTGAGTACTGAATTCTATATCCTTCCACCTGCTCTCATTCTTTCATAGTCTACTGATAGCCTCTTTATGGATTCTGTTGAGGGTGCTTAGTTATAATCAGCTGGAGAGATGAGATGGAGTATATTTACTCCATTTTTATTAGACCCAATCCCACCTGCTTTACTTTTACAAGCACATGGTGTTTATGGTCTGAAAAGAATATCTGGTGGTGGTGGTGATGGGGGGGGGGGAGTTTTTTAAAAATTCAGATCCCCCGATCCTAACCCTATATAAATTAAACTAGAATACTCTGGGGTTGAATCTATATTTATGAACTATCCTGTAGGGATTCTGAGTGAACATTCAGTTTACAGATTTACTGTTTCCTCATCTGATTTGTAGATGAGAAAACCGAGGCCTAGCTGGTACTCTGTCTGCAACCCAGTTCATCCTTTATTACCCTTGGTTTTCAATTTGTGTGTCATATTTTGTGCTAATAGGGAATATTTTACCACTGTATTAGGGGCCAAACTCCATTAGTGCAACCTTGGATGTTTAAACCACAAAGCAGTGGAAGAGAATAAATGAGTAAAAATGGCTACTTGTGACAGTTGGATCTGGTTTCTTATAAATATTTTCCATTGGGAAAAGCTTCATGGCCAATGAGCAGAGAAAAAATAGTTTACAGAAATTCACAGAATTGAAAACTTGGAGGCAGTCGCCCAACTGAGATATTTTTTGACTACAAGAAGCCAAATTGAAGGACCTGAGTCATAGGGAAGAAGCTGGAAAAAAACTTTTCAAATTTGGACTGAGAATATAAGAGAAAGATGGGGAAGAAGAACTGATAAGCCAAACTCTAAATATAACCTAAAGATTGAAGTTAGGGTAGGTCTTGTTGAACTATCAGTGAGTTATTTACAAAATAAAGGAAGACCATGATTAATACATTAAGCTATATCAATCTAGTTTAATTTAATGGGACTGTGTACTTGTTTGTTCTTCCATATATATTATCTTGTACACCGTGGATGGCTATGCAGATTGTATACCATATCATTCCACAAGGCACATAGATGATAGAGATAAAGATAGATCCTCCCTGGAATTTTGCACAACTGTATGTGGTAGCCCTTCTTATACCCTTAAGATTTTTGCACTAAGCAGGGAAATGGTACTTTTCTAGATGACTATTTACTATGCTTAAAAGTCAGTAGAGTAGGGCTAGTAGTGGAAAGTAAAGTGAAAAGGCGTTAGTGTAAATTGATTTTAAGATGTATGGAGATATGAAAATGGTGGGAACTCATAACCCAGACACATTAAGTTCTCTACTAACACAACCAACTTCCCCTCTTCAACATCTCCTCCATCACCCCACAGAACAGGTTCCCAAGGAAAACATTTGGCCATAGAGCAAGGCCCAGCATACATACACTCTATATTGCTATTATTCCAATATAACTACTGGTGAGTCAAATTGAATGACATGGAAGAGGTTTTTTTCCTAGGCCTAGATCCCTAAAACTATTCTTTCTTATCTTTCTGTGCTAACATCCAAATCTTCCAAATCTTACCATGATAGTTGCCCATTCTTGTAAAAAGTAAACTCAAAGAAAGAAAGATGGAAGGTGTATTGGAAGCTGGTGGTGCTGTTAAACATTTTATACAAAAAGGCTTGTTTTTTAGAATGCAATCTTCCATAAGTGTTTGGGTCACCACAGGATTTTGCCAAATAGGCATATTCTTAGCAGGTAGTGTCTTTATGTGACATGTCGATTCCTAGTGATGCAAAGATGTATTTTTAAGGGACTGTCTCTGTCCTGAAAAATAATTTGTGATCATGTTTTAATTTTGCCAAAATAAACATTTTCAAGTCCAACTTGGGGGAACCCAAAAAGTTAATTTATATATTATAAAACAGTATGTTACTTACCCTTAGACCTAAATTCCACTCCTAGGTATTTACTCAAGAGAAATGAAAACACATGTTGAAGGACAAAAAAAAATTGTGAGAATGTTTATAGCAGCTTTATTTATAATACCCCCAAACTTGAAAAACCTCAAATGTCCAACTTTAACAGAGTAGATAAATAAAAGGTGGCATATTTATACAATGGAATACTAGTCAGCAAAAAAAGAATTGAATTACTGATATATGCATCATCATGGATGAATCTCATAAACATTATGCTGAGTGAAAGATCCCAGACACAAAAAGTAATAAGAACATATACTAGATAATTCTATTTATGAAGTTCTACTATAGGCAAAACTAATTTGTGTGAAAAAAAAGAAGACTCATTGGCTTTGGGTTGGTGGTGTAAATTGACTGAGAATGGACATGAGGAAACTTTCTGAGATGATGTAAATATTCTATATCTGGAAAGAAAATATGGGTTACATAAGCATATATATTTGTCCAAATTACACAGTTAAGATTTTTGCTTTCCAATGTATGTAAATTTTACCTTTATAAAGAGCTGTATATAAATAGTAATAGAGTGGGGAATAGAGAGAAGTGTAAGATGTAAAAACAATTACAGAATGTTGTAGTTGTTGAAGGTGGATGATGGCTGGCTACATGTGGTTTATTATACTAGTCTGTTTACTGGACATTTTCTGTAATAAAAGGTTAAAAAAACTAGTCTGGAAGTCTTGAAATCTGATCAGATTTTTTTTCTACATGATTTTTTGTTGGCCTGCTTAAAATTTTAATGTTTCAACATGAATTTATAAAAGAGTATCATTAATTCATAAATCCCAAAGTAACTGGTGCTCTCAGACTTATAAGCTCCATCCATGCTAGGCTTATGTACTAGTCTTCAGTTTTTATTAGTTAAATGCTCTTATAAAATTGCTTTTAGGAACCAAATAAATGAATGCTTGAAAGAATGTGAGGACATTGTTAAAGTTTCCATTAGAAGTTGGGGGGCAATTCTTGCTCTTAATAATAGCCAAATTCTTTTATATCTGGGCTTTGCAACTAGACATGACTATTACTGTGATAACTCAGACAGAGATAGACAACTATGGTTATCAGTTTGTATCAGGGTACAATGATTTCAGGTTCATCATAGTGTCTTCTCATTGTAGATAGTCAAATACTTGTTGACTGAATAGCTACTAGACAAGTGGAATGCTCAGTGTGGATACCATAGGTTTCAATATAGTCAGTGAACTTGATAAAATAAACCCTTTTACCTTTTAAACGGATGCTATTAATTAAACTGTATAACCTACATCCCCACTCCTATCCATGCCCCTGGGCTGTGGTACTTCAACAGCCATTTGTTGAGTATTGGATAAAATGTATGTGCAAACATTTACCAACTGTGTGATTTATTTAACCACTTCTTAGCTCAGTTTCCTCATTTGTAAAATGGGAGTAATACTAGGACTTACTTCATAGGCATCTTTTAAGAATTAAATGAATCAATATGTGTAAAGTACTTAGAACAGTGCTTGAGACATAATATTGTGAAAGTGATGATGAAGAAGATGATGATGATGATGATTTACCATGCTAACACTGATCTGTGATGTTTCTTTCAGCTGAAAGCTCTTACAAGAGTTAAGCCCTATGTTGCCTTCAAAATTCCAGGTAACTTGGCATCATCTGGTTGTGTGGATCTGGCTTTAGCAATTTGTTGGTATGATATCACCACCACTCACTCCTGCATTTTTATTCCCCTTTAGTCCTTGATGACCTCACAATCCCAACTTCTCTGACTTCTGCTCCTTTTTAGTGGCTTTTTTTAAGCCCACTAAGGTCTACAACTCTTGGAGGAATATCTGAGAAAAGGTGAGGATTTCTGATAGAAAAGACTTTGAGGAACCTGGATGACCACTCCATACACTTGAGGGACACTTAAACCCTGTGATGTTTAGCAAAACCCACACACCAATCTTGCAAAACACAACTTCTAAGAGTTCTACGTGGAGAGGAACTTATTCTTATGTCAAGAAAACCCTATGGATAATAAAAGGATGTGGCTTTTTTATACTCATCAATCATGACCTCAGAGGCAAAGAGACTCAAATAGTATGAGGCTTCCTTCCAAATAAAGGGGCTTATTTACATTGTTCAAATTAGGATTAGGGTTAGGCTAAGGTAGCCTCATGGCTATCTACAGTGTTGGTCTTAAACTGAGGATTTCTTCAGCCTCTCTAGATGTCAGAACATCTTGGCTCATAATAGAGATCTCATCTTCTGGTTGTTTGTGAAAAAATTTATCTGTAGTGACCACATCCATAATTGGAAACTTTTCCATTCCCACAGTAAATCCAGCATGAACCATGCCACAGCAGCTAAACCCAGACTAGTCTTGTTGTCCCATGAGGACTGGAGTTATTCACATGGGTGGAGATGTCCACATCCAGATCCTGGTAAGTGTGGGTTCTAAGAGCTTCCTCTGGCTTTTTCTGCTGTAGCATGGGCATTCTCTTGTTTGCAAATGAGAACCCAAGCTTCTCAGAGTCACCTCTGCTTTGAGCCAGTTGCTTTTTGAGTTATAATACTCATATTTTAGTTTATATATTATTCAGGATTACAGCTTCCCTGTTCATAGTCTATCTGTTGGGTTGTTGGAAAAGTCATGACGCATTTTTGAAATGAAAAACATAGAAAAATATGTCATGACTTTTCTGACAACCCAATAGTTTTATCCCTCTTTATTCAATTTGTATTAATATTCAATGATGGGTTAAAATATTTTTACAGTAAGGTCAGGTTAAAAACCAACAAAAGTGAGTACAATAAAAGAGAACCAAGATGACATGAGGCAGATACATTTGATTAATTCTGTAAAGTTTTTTATGCATGAATTGCTGATATACAGTGTAAGAAAGGATGGATGTGTATGAGCTCCTTGCTATTTTATTATTAACATGTTTTCTTGTAAAGGTAGGAATCTGACTGGCTACTCTATGATTCTTAGGGTTCCTTTGGAAAAGAACTTATTCTTGATGTTGTTAGTAATTGTATCTGGACCTTACCTAATGCTGTCTATGTTGTGCACACCTCATACTCCTTCTCATTCTACTTGTCATTGGTTCAGTTTTCTCTATTAGGTTGTCTTGTTCAACATTTATGGAATAAATATGCCTGAGCTTGTAGCAAAGAGAATTAGAAACTTCTAGGAAGGGGCAAAGAATTGCCAACTGTAAGGATGCTGAGCACCTTCCTTCCATTTTCCCACCAACTGTTAGCAAGTTGGCTGGCCAGAAAATTCAGGGTTAGCTTTACAGAAAGTTCCCCTTGCTTTGTAGATGATTTGTGCTTACAAATAAATGACAAAGATGCCTGGTAACCCTTACCCTAGAAGGCAATGAGTGATCTAGAGAAGTGCATATAAATTTTATGAGGATGATAAGGGTTAACAAGACATTACTGTCAATACTGGAATGAAAAGTCAGCCCATTTCCCCATTCTACTACTAGAGAAATATGTTTCCAGGGATATCACTGGCAATTAGAATGAATTTGCCCCTAATACTATTTCAACAACTGTTAACCTCAATGGACTTCATTGATTCTGTTAGTAGTTGTAACTCACATGATTACTATACAAACATGGTATAAATATGAACATATCTTTTGTATATTTCTATTTAACTGCTCATGACCACATTCCTTGGAAGTCCATTTCTCTCTCTCACTCTCAAGACTCTTTTCTTCATCTCCCTCCTCCCAACCTGCCCAAATACTCTGAGAATGCAAGGGCTTATGCAGGACAAACGGGAGTCAGCCTGGCTTTCATACCCAAGTGGAAAGAGAGCTGGGCCTGATTAGTCTACTACCACATGTGCTTCTAGAAGTGATAGTATGTTGTTGAACACTTATCCTGCACAATCCACAGGGGATGCTTTTTCACTGATGTAATGAGACCATGATGACCATGTTCTGGAAATGTATGTCATGGGCCTTTCTAGGGAGACCATGGCATTACCACAATGAGAAGCCAATCAGATGCACCCTATGATGACTGTTCACACTTTATACATGTTCATATTCCTGCCTTCCACGAGGTTCCAGTTGGCCCCTAGAGGTTCATAACTGGTTTAGCTATCAACCACCTAATGAGGCCTATACTATGATTTCGCTTTGTTCCCTGGTGAATCCATAGCCTGAAAATTGGACACCTTTTACTATTAAACTTTAAAAATACAATATATATGACAATACCCATTTTTCTAAGGCCTATGAGCTCCTGGACACCTCCTAAAGGGAGGACACCACCTTTAGGGACACTAAAGTGATTTTGACTTTTTTCTTGCTAGGGAAAAGGAAAAGTCCTTCAAATCTCCACAGCATATTATAATTCAATATGTAATATTCAGGTTAAAATGGCTCTTGTAGGCTAACATGGTAATCTAACTATTGTATTTTCAATAAATGCACAGAGGTCCAAATAATTGTCTTATATGTAACACATAAAAACATAGCATATTAGTTTCCTGTGGATGCTGTAACAAGTTACCATAAACTTGGTGGCTTAAAGCAACAGAAACTTATTCTCACACATTTCTGAAAGCCAGAAGTCCAAAGTAAATTCTACTTGTCTGAAATCAAGGTGCCAGCAGGGCCATGCTCCTTCTGGGGGCTCTTGGGAAGAATTCATTCCTTGCCTCTTCCAACTTTTGATGGCTGCCAGACTTCCTTGGCTTGTGACCTCAGCACTCCATTATCTGCCTTTCTGGTCACATTACCTTCTCCTTTTCAATTGTCAAGTTTCCCTCTGGCTGTCTCTTATAAGGACACTTGAGGATAATCCAGAATAATTTCCCGATTTTAAGATCTATAACCTAATCACATCTGCAAAGTCTTTGTCATATAAGGTAATAATCACAGGTTTTGGGGATTAGGATGTGGACCTATCTTTTGGGACCATTATTTAGCCTACCACACATAGCTAATTTAAATTTAAGATTGACTACATAATACATACATCCCACTTGCCTTTTCCTTATTCATAGAAGCTTATGACACTATGAATTATTTACATGTGAATATCAACTGAATGGACAATGTAAGTGAAAAATGAAATGTCATTATTCAATAAAATGATGTTAGTAACTCCACAATATGCTTCTGAGACAGATAAGCTTGATCAGTTATAACCATTTGTAAACATTGAAAGGAATTGCATGAGCATCTTGACAGTTCTGAGAATAATTTGGCCATTAAGAAAAGACAGTAAAACCATAAACCAATAGAAAAACTTACAAAGTGTTTAGAAAAAGAAACATTGTGATATACTGGTTACCCACTTTCTCTCTGGTTTAAATTCAAGCACTGCAGAAATATGTTAAATAAGCACATTTAGCATCCTCAGTTTATAAAAATGTCTATTGTCAGTTTGATACAAACTACATTGAGGGAAATATATAGTAAAATCCAGAATTAATGTTTTAAAGTGCAATTTCTGGAAGCAGGAAAGGACAGTAAAAGAACTGAAATAGAAATTACTCTCGAAAATAAATCCTTGAGTGACTTCCAGCCTGTCTGATATCTATTTCCCAAAGCACAGAGCATTTGTTGTCTCTCATCTGAAATAGATGGCTTTGTCTTGCTGGAGCTTACACATATGTACATTTGTTTATTCTCTGAAGGTGATTCTTTATCAGAAGGTATTAGAAACAGATTCTCGAGGGAACACATCTGTTCAGCTATAATGCTAGCATCTGCCAAGCTAGGTGTGCTAAGAAAAAAAGAACTTTATCTCAGTGGTTCAGGGATCTCATATCCACAAGCTAACATAATATGAAAGACGGACAAGCTGCATCTTTCCTCTGCTGCTCCTGCATGTAGCCTGGCTCTGGCCATGCCAGGCACAGGACGCATAGTGAGATGGCATTGGTCATGGGGTCAGCTCTGGAGGCAGAGACCATTTGGTTTACTTAGCAAAAAGGCCTCTGACCAAACTAGACACTGGGTTTTCTTTGGCATTTCCTTAGTGCTTTTCTTGTTGCTCCAAGTAGGCTTGAATTTTATGAATCTGAGGTGTTGGGCCTGGCACAACGTGAGAGAGGTGTGGCATAGTCGGTAAGAGCATTAGCACTGGAGCTAGATGGCTATGGTTCAGGCACTTGGCTCCGCCACTAACTTTTACTTCGGAAACACAAATTAGTATTGGGGAAGTTACTTAACCTCTCTGAGTCTCTATTTCCTCATCTGTAAAATAGAGATAATAATTTCGGAGTTGGATGTAAATGGAGAAGAGATACAAGGCAGCATATGCAATCTGGAAATGTGTGCTCTTAGAATTGTTTAAAATAAATAGCAAAACAGGTTATTCTGGCCTAGTTAAACCTAGGAAATAACTAACCCTTTGATAAAAGTCCCCTTGGGAGACAGCTCTGAGCCTCCAAAGGATTTTTTTAATTAAAGTTTATTGGGGTGACAATTATTAGGAATGTTACATAGGTTTCAAGTGTACAATTCTGTAATACATCATCTGTATATAATGTTGTGTGTTCCAAAGGATTTTAATCTACATATATCCCTACTTTGCCTCAACTCTCTTTACTCCAATGGAATCTATGGGCTTCTCTCACCTTTAGTCTGTGCTCCCTGCCATGAGGATGGTGAGCAACTTGAGTACTTCCTGGAGTTTAAAGAGGATTTACAAGACCTGAGCTGATGGCGCTTCAGTTCCCACTCCATTCCCATTACACAAATGTTTTCCCAGTGTTATTACAAGGCAAGGCATTTCAGTACTGAGTAGGATTTTGGTGCTGGCAAACAATTTTTTTGGTTCTAAAATCCGTTCTCTGTCTTGTTTTTCTTGATCATCCCATACCTGATTGTGCATTATGCATTTAACTCCGCTAACAGCTTCTTTTGCTCCTTCTCCTCCATTATTCCTATATCCACTGTAATGCAGATCCATATTGCTGTCACCCCTGGAGGCCACAATTATATGCCAAAGTAGAAATTTAAAATGTTGAAATGAGATTTCTGTTTTTGAGTTAAACTTCAAAAGTAATATGCATGCCTATATATATATATTCACTTATAGTTGACATACAATATTATACAACATCAGCTTCAGGTGTACAGTGCAGTGATCAAGCCTCTTCCCCAATAGATATGTATGATATTGGGGGGAAGTGGGGGGGCGGATTGGGGGAAGGGGGTTGTCACTTCGAGGGGTAAAAAGTATAACTATTGCACTGTGTTGTACAGTTGAAACTAATTCTAAAAAATGTGTATTTCATAATAAAAAATAATTAAAAGAAAAAAAGTAATATGCAATAGTTCAGAGGAGAGAATTTTTTGCTTGAAGAGACAACATGATTCTCAGACCAACAAGGCTGGACAGCAAACAGACTTGCACTGTTAACACTTTGGAGGCACACAACAGCCTTCATAGTGGTGGGAAGGGAGTCCCAGGTCACCAGGGTCCTTGTAAGTGCAGTATGGTAGAGAGGAAATCTGACCCAAGTAGGGTGGCAAGTAGAGCATCCTCGGCAAGACTGTGTTGGGTGAGGAAGCTCAGGCTGATTCAGGTGAATATTCCTCAGGGTCACCTAAATTCTCTTGGTCTGAATCATTGAGATCTCTGGCTTCCCATACAGAGAGGCAATGTGCTGATCTGCCACTTTGAGTCTTCTGTTACTCTTGACATTTGTATTTCTTATGGTAAATGGATGAGTCAGCAGTTTGTTGAGTCTACCATTTGGTTCCATGAGTTTGATGAGTATGAGAATGGATCTGAGAATGGATCTCAGAATGGGGCCCATGACCAACATCCAGACCAATGAGGTTCCTGGGTCTGTCACCTGAGGCCTTGGCCTTGTTTTATGACACAGTTGCTCATTGCTTGTGAACCTTGATAAACAAACAACCTCCTGCCTGGATTGTGACATCACTTTCTTCACTAATTTTTGCATTTTCCTACTTCTTGTTTCTTTTCCTTCTATTCCATCCTGTACCTGATTGCAAATACTTCTTCCCCCAAAATTTAATTTTATAATGTTACCTACTTAAGAAACTACAAAGTCTACCTATTTTTCTCCAAAAGAATTTGAAGAGGCATGTAAAACGTCCCCACCAAAGAATGTTCTGTCGTAGCCTGACTGCCAGACTACCAGAAATGTTACCATCAGAACTTCATTCCTTTTACTTTAAGGCCCAGAATTTTGGCACATTGTTTCTTTTTTTAAAATATTTTTTTTATTTTCAATTGCAGTTGACATAGAACATTATATTAGTTTTAGGTGTACAATATAATGATTAGACCTTTATATAATTTACAAAATGATCACCCTGATAAATTTAGTACCCACCTTTTACCATACGAGCTCTGATAATTAGGCTTGCGAACTTGCCACCGTGTCCTTACATTGACAGCACTGTACAAACAGCTCGGTAAGGTTTCATAACCTTGGTATATCAGTGTCTCACAGCTGTGTTCATGTCGACGTGTGGCAGTGTCTTGCTGAGTGGTGTTCATTATTGTTGTTGTGTGTTTTTTTGTGCCGTCACAAGAATGTCTGAACTTGAATTAGAGCAATGAACAAACATTACATTTCTTGTTAAACTTGGCAAAAGTGCAAGTGAAATCAGGGACATGTTGGTCCAAGTTTATGTGGATCATGTCATAAGAAAATGGCAGTATACAAATGGATTAAATGTTTTTCTGAGGGGAGAGAATGCATCACTGGTGAAGAGAGGTCAGGGCGGCCAGTAACGAGCAGAGCTGATGAAAACATTGCAAAAATTCATCAAATTGTGTGTCACAATCATCAGCTGACTGTGAGAAGCATAGCAGACCAAGTAAACATTGATAGAGAAACAGTTAGGAAAATCTTAAGTGAAAATCTTGGCAGGAGAAAGGTGTGTGTAAAAATGGTCCCGAAGGAGCTCACCGATGAACAAAAACAAAGGAGAGTCGAAGTTTGCCAAGACCTTTTGGAGAGGCAAGATGATGTTTTGGGCCCTGTTATCACTGGTGATGAAACATGGGTGTACTGATACGACCCTGAAACAAAGCTTCAAAGTGCACAGTTGGAAGTCAGCCAATTCTCCATGACCAAAACAGTTCCGTCAGTCCAAATCAAGAGTCAAAACAATGTTGCTAACCTTTTTGGATATCAAAGAGATTATTCATTATAAATTTGTACTAATTGGACAAACAGTTAACCAAGTTTACTATTTGGAAGTGCTGAAAAGACTGTGTGAAAAAGTAAGACAAGGGGTTGGCAAATTGTGGCTTGCGAGCCACATACAGCTCTTTGGGTACGTTCTGTCTCAAATGTTTGCCGACCCCTGGAAGAGCCAATCCTGTCCCTCACAACAACTTAAAAATTATTTGAGAGCCATAAATATATTTTTACATGATCACCATTATGTGAATAATATCCTTTAAAATTTTTATAAATGAAACTATGATAGTTTTATTTTCATTTTCAAATTTACTTCAGAGCCTGCGGCTCGCAAGCTACAGTTTGCTGACCCCTGGAGGCTCTTCTGTCTCAAAAGTTTGCCGACCCGACAGACAAAAGCGGCCTGAACTTTTCACCAACAATTTATGGCTCTTGCATCACAACAATGCACCAGCTCACACGGCACTGTCTGCGAGGGTGTTTCTAGCCAGTAAACAAATAACTGTATTGGAAAACCCTCCCTACTCACCTGATCTGGCCCCCAATGACTTCTTTCTTTACCCAAAGATAAAGGAAATATTGAGAGGAAGACATTTTGATGACATTCAGGACATCAAGGTAATACGACAGCTGTGATAGCCATTCCAGAAAAAGAGTTCCAAAATTGCTTTGCAGGCTGGACTAGGTTCTGGGATCAGTGCATAGCTTCCCAAGGGGGGTACTTCGAAGGGGACCATAGTGATATTCAGCAGTGAGGTATGTAGCACTTCTTCTAGGATGAATTCACAAGCCAAATTGTCAGATCTTGTACACAGTTGTTACAATATTATTGACTATATTTCTCATGCTGTATTTTACACCCCCATGACTACTTTGTAACAACCACTTTGTACTTCTTAATCCCATCACCTTTTTCACCCTGTCCCCCAACCACCTTCCTATCTATCACCACAATAAATCTAGCAGCCATCTGAAACCATACATAGTTATTACAATATTATTGACAGGATTTCATTCTTTTTATGGCTAAGTAATATTCTATTGTATATATGAACCACCGCTTCTTTATTCATTTATCTATTGATGGGCAACCAGGTTGCCACCACATCTTGGCCATTCAATGCTGCATTGAATATATGGATGCACACGTCCCCCTGAAGTAGTATTTTGGGTTTCTTCGAATAAATACCCAGAAGTGAGATTACTGGGTCCTTCTTTTTCTCTTGTTATAGGCTTTATTTTAAAATCATTTTGTCTGGTGTAAGTATTGCTACCCCAACTTTTTGTTTGTTTGTTTGAATTTATTTTCATGAAGTGTCTTTTTCCATCTCTTTACTTTCAGTCTGTTTGTATCTTTCGATCTGAAGTGTGTCAATTGTAGGCAACACATGTAAGGGTCTTGTTTTTTTTATTTATTCAGCCCTCCTAAGTCTTTTTTTTTTTAAAGATTTTTATTGGGGAATTGGGGGGATGAGAACAGTGGTGGGAGATTGGGGAAGGGGAACAGACAAGTTGCTGTCGTTTTGTTCTTCAGTCTAGTTGTGGAGCCTCCTATGTCTTTTGATTGGAGCATTTTATCCATTTACATTGAAAGTAATTGTTTGTAGATATGTAGAGATTGCCATTTTGTTATTCATATCGATCTGTTGTTTTTCTTCTTCTCCTTCTTAAAATAACTTGTTTTAACATTTCTTTTAACACTGTCTTGGTGGTAATAAGCTCCTTTAGGTTTTCCTTGTCTTGCAAGCTTTTTATTTGTCCCTCGATTCTAAATGATAGCTTTGCTGGGTAGAGTAATTTTAATTGTAGTCCTTGCTTTTCAACACTGAATATTTTGTGCCCATCCCTTTGGCCTGCAAAGTTTCTGTTGAGAAATTAGCTGACAATCTTATGGGAGCTCCCTTATAGGTAATTAACCTCTTTTTTTCTTGCTGCTTTTAGGGTTCTCTCTTTGTCTTTAACCTTTGGCATTTTAATTATGATGTGTCTTAGTGTGGCTGTTTGTGCTTATCTTTTTTTGGGACTCTGCTTCCTGGGCTTTTATATCTATTTTCTTCAGCAAGTTAGGAAACTTTTCTGTTATTGTTTCTTCAAATAGGTTTTCAATTCCTTGCTCTCTCTCTTCTGTTTCTGGTACCCTTATGATTTGAATGTTGGTATGCTTGATGGTGTCCCAGAGGCCCCTTAAACTCTCCTCAATTTATTTATTTATTTATTTATTATTTATTTATTTATTGTTTATTTATTTATAGGATTCTTTTTTCTTTTTGCTGTTCTGATTGGATGTTTTCTGCTACCTTGTCTTACAAATGCCAATTTGATCTTCCACTTCATGTAATCTACTGTTTATTCCCTGTAATGTAGTGTTCACTTCACTTATTGTATTCTTCATTTCTGACTGGTTCCCCTTTATGTTTTCTATCTCCATTTTTATGTTTCCTATCTCTTGGTTGAAGTTCTCCCTGAGATCATTGAGCATCCTTATAACCAGTGTTTTGAACTCTGTATCTGGTAGATTGCTTGTCTCTACTTTGTTAAGTTGTTTTTCTGGAGCTTTGTTCTGTTCTTTTATTTGGGACATGTTTCTTTGTCTCTCCATTTTGACTGCCTCCCTGTTTTGTTTCTATGCCTTAGGTAGGGCTCATATGCCTCCCGGTCTTAGTAGTGTGGTCTTATGTAGGAGGTGTTCTGTGGGGCCCAGTGGTGCAGTTTTCCTGGTCCCTTGTGTGGGTTGTGTGTGCCCTCCTCTTGTAGTTGAGCCTTGGTTGGTGTTTGCACATCAGTGGGAGGGGTTGACTCTCATGGTGATTGGTTATGAGGACTGGCTGTGACTACAGTGGAGGAGATGTGGTGTAGGGCCTGACCCTTCAGAGTGGGATTTACTTTAGCAAGTCTCTGGGTCTCCCCAGTTTGGCCTTTGAATGTGTCATTTGTGAAGGTGGTTGGGTGGTGCTCTGGTGTTGTCTGAAGGTGGCCGCTGGGTGTGTTGATTCTGAGGCCTCTTGGAAGGTGCTTTGGTGAAGGCCAAGTTTAGTCATTGCCTGTGCCCTGCCCAGGGCCACTTGGTATTAGCTACCAAGTGATCTGTAGATAGTTGCCACTTGTGCTTCACTTGGAGGTTCCTGGATGAGGCTTAGATGTGAACCGAGGCTGGCTGCCACTAGTGCTGGGCTTGGGACTGCTCATCAAGAGGTATGGGGCAGGACAAGGCCAGATGCTGCTTGTTTGAGGCTTATGAACCTTTGAGAGATTTTAGGAAATTGCACAGCATGGGCCAAGACAGGCCATTGGTATGAAAAAGTAACTGGAAGGGGCTTGGGTAGGCCCACAGGTTGAGTGGGGCAACGTCTCAGGGAATCATCAGGGTAGGGTGAATGGTGTTAGCCAAATTGATGGAGAGTCACATTATGGCTCCTGCCTGCATCCTCACACTGGATTGGGGAAGGGCTCAACAAAGGAACAGAAGCTTCTGCCTGATTTTCTGTCTGGTAGAAAGCTGTTCCTCTAGCTCTTTCCCTGAAGCCAGATGATTAAATTCCTCCCTGTATGTCCCTGGTGCTTTTTTGTGCTGCTGCCCCAGTGCTGGAGCTCAGAGTGAGTGATTCTGTCAGCAAGTTAGTCCTTGCATAGTCCCTCTAAGGCGAATGCCTGGGACTCCAGCAGCCGTCCATCTCACTTAGTCACAATCTCTGCTGATTTTCACAGCCAGAATTTATAGAGACTTCTCTCCTTGGCACTAGAATATTGGGCTGTGGATCCTGGTGTGGGGCTGGGACCTCAAGCTTCTCAGGAGGGGCCTCCACAGCCAAGATACCCCTCCCAGTTTTCAACTACCACACTGGGTGTGGGACCAGCCTGTTCCACATTTCTGCCCCTCCTACCAGTCTCATCATGGCTTCTTCTGTATATCCTTTGTTATAGGAGTTCTGTTCAGCTAGAATTCAGGTGATTCTTCTTTTTTTTTTTTTCAGCTGAGCCATCCTGCTGCCTGTTGGCAGCTCAGCAGCAACTCAGCTCGGGCTGGGCATCGAACCACTGTTGCTCAGAGCTCGCACTCTCGCGTGAGCTCTTAACCAACTGAGCCACTTGGCCGGCCCCAGGTGATTCTTAATGATGGTTATTCTCTAGTTTAGTTGTAATTTTGATGTGGCCATGAGAGGAGGCAACCTCAGCATTTACCTACTCCACCATCTTGACCAGAAGCATAGCATCCTTTTTCTATTGTCTTCTGACCTGCATTGTTTTTTTATGAGAAGTTAGACATCATTCTTCTCCTCCTCCTCTTCCTTCTTTTTTGTGTATAAATGTGCTTTTTTTTATTCTGCTACTTGTAAAATTTTATCTTTATTTCTTGTTTTCAGCATTAAGACTATGATGTCCCTTTGTATTTACACTGCTGGGTAAGGGGGTTACTGAACTTCCTGAATATGTGGGTTGTTGGCTGAAAAAATATTGACCAAATTTTCCCATATTTGATCAATATTTCCTCAAATAATTTGTATGTACCATTGTCTGTCTTCTCTCTATCTGAGACTCAAATTGCACTCATGTTAGACTGCTTGATACCATCCCACAGGTGGCTGCGGTTCATTTTCTTCTCTTTTCAAATTTTGTTCACTTTGTGTTCAGTTTGGGGGATTTTATTGTCTTGTACTCAATTTTACTGATTCTTTCTCCTGTTAGTTCCAATCTACTGTCAAAGCTATAAATTTTTTATTTTTGATATTGTATTTTTTTAGTTCTAGAATTTTTGGGTTGTTGTTTTTGTTCTTTTTTTCAGTATAAGGATCTCTCTTGAAACCTCCTATTCCTCCATCATTTACCCATATTTTTTTTGTAAATTCTTTAACATATTTATGATAGTAATTTAAAAATCTTTGTTAATTACAACATCTAGATCATCTGTGGGTCTCTTTATATTGACTGAATTTTTCACGTTTGTGTTTGTTTGTTTCCCTCACATATCTAGTAATTTTGATTGTACACTGCATGGTATTATAAAGATTCTGTATTCTCTTATCTTCCTCTGAAGAATGTTGAGTTCTGTTTTGGTAGGCAGTTATATTACAGGTCGATCACCTTGATCTTTTGGAGATTTGGTTTTATACTGCATTAACGCAAGTCTATCTTCCTTTTGCCTTCTGTCCTTGGATAAATCCCTTAATACAGGAATGTAGTACTTAATACAAAAATGGGGCCCTGATGGAATTACAATGCAAAGTCAGAGGTATTTACCAAACATTTCTAAACTGAAAATACCCAAACACCAATCTCTTTCTCTTCTGCATTGGGCCATTGTTAAAACTGCTATTCAGTTCTCAGCTTTCCAGCTATTGTTTATCTGATAGACTCCTTAGAGTCTTATCCCATGTGTTATAATTCAGAAGTCAGTCACAGGTTTGTGGAGTGTTTGCATGCAGATTTTGTGGCTTCCCCGTTTGAAGCCCTTTTCTAGGATTTCCTTCATTCCCAGTTATTCTGTCAGATCAAAACTCTGTCCTCTAAATCATCAGGTCAATAAAACTCAAGATTTCTGCTTTAGCCATATCCAGGAGATTTTTGCGGACTGATGGATGCCATAAAAAACATAGAAATGTGATTCTTAGCTAGTCTGCTTCCCCTATTTCATGGGCCTAATTTCCTCCCATTTCTTCCTGTTTTTGGCCACTGTCCAGTGCTTCCATTCATTTTATATGTTATTCAGAATTTCTAGTTGTTATCAGCAGAAGGATTAGTCCAATATCAGCTATACACTATCACTGGAAGTCCTCAGCCTTCTGTTAACATTGCAAACTGTCCCTACAGTGGTTATAGCATGAAACTCTTATTTCCTATTTGTACATTTTCTAAGACAGAAGCTGGGGTTCTCTTTTATTGCTTGGCCACTGGTCCCAGGGACCAGCTATTCCTTACCTGTCTCATCTGTCCATCTACAGTAGCTATTTTGGCATAAAGGAACTTGTGGGAATGATGTTTTTAAATAATGTGAATTATTATGGTGCTTGACCAGCCACCATAAGGTTAACTGAGTGAGCATCAGAAGTATATATGGAACTTTTTGGGAGGCCAGATAGTGTAACAATTTGGAACAAATGCTTTGGTGTCAGATGTCCTAGGCTTAATTTTGAGCAATTTGCTTAACTTCTGTGAGTTTCCATTCTCTTATTGTAAAATGGGGATATTATGTCACAGGGTCATTATGTGAATTATTTATATATATATATATATATATATATATATATATATATACACACAATCTTAGCACAATGCTTGGCATAAAGTTAGTGTTCATTAAATCATTATTAAAATTTTGAAAAGTGAAGAAAATATCTTTGTTATCACCACATGGTAAGAGAGGGTGAAAGTTGCAAATTCAGGATGAATTTTCCCTGGATCACTGTTTCTCAGAATGTAATCAGCAAACTCCTTGCAACAGAATCATCTGAGGTAGTTTGTTATTTAGGCAGATTTCCTCACTCCCATCTCAAAACTAATAAATCAAAATTGACATGAGTAGGGTGTAAGAGTCTGAATTTTTCATCAACTCCCCAAATAATTTCTATGTTCACTAAGTTTTTTAAACTACTGGATAATTCACAGGCAAGGGGAAACTTCTTAAGGGGCCAGGTGCAGAAACTGTAAGCCTTTGTAACTCCCTTCTCACCTTCTAAAGGTGTATATTTTATTGCCTTTATGGCATTGATGTCTATACATTTTCTACTATTTATATGGAGACAGAAAAGTTTTAGTCATCCTTAAGTGTCTGGCTGGAGGGCAATGGCCAGAGTGATGAAACCAAAAGAGGTTGTAATTCATCCTTCAAATTTGTGGTTAAAGGCATGCTGCTGAATAACTTTTAACCTGTGAAGTACTCCACAGCTCTGAAATATTTTTTTACTAAGTGGAAATCTCAGCTTCCTAGAAGAATAAATATGGTTTTTAATCCACCATTTCTCTTTCTTTCAACAAACATGTTAAAAACAATTAAATTTTGGATTGCAATTTTCATTTGTTTTTTATTGTGGAATCATGGCAGGGTTTTACAATCTACTTAATATTGCATCTGGACTTAAATGACATAGGGTAATTATAAAGGTCTCAGATACTAGCTGAAGCAGCTAGTATATTGCCTGTCACTCTGTTGACACTCACTAGAGATTTATTGCATGAATGAATGAATGCATCTTATGTGCTTTATATTTGGAATGGATGGAGTCCCACCTTTAAGTGGATAAATAGGTACATCCTGTCTTATAGGAGTCCTCCCCTTACAGTTTTTCCACTTTCAACCTAGTGTGCTGGGATGGAAAGACTTGTATAAGCACCAATTGCAGAAGGTGCTGAATGGTTGCCAGGCTGGGGCAGGGTCAGGAATGATTTATCAGCGAGCTCCTGCTTGTGGCTCCCTCTATGCCACCCTTTACCCCACAACCCACAACCCAGAATTTTCCACAATTTTCTCAGCTTACTCATCTATATTGCCTTCCAGAGTGCTACTCAACTCAGGATCCTTCCCTATTGCCCTGCAAAGGGACTTTTATGAAAATCTTACCAGACAAGTGAGGAGCAGAAGCTATAACCATGAAACAAACCCCTTTGATCTGGAAAAAAAATTAATTCAACACCCGGCAAAAACTGACAGACCCCTGCTCATGAACAGCGGTGTCAGTGCTATGGATTTACTTGCTAGCTGTTTCCCTTGCTGAGGGAATTGTTTTAATTTTGCAGGCTGTGGCAGACCTGGAGAAACATACTCTAATGTGCAAGTCACAGGCCCCAATTAATGTTTCATGCATTGCGTGTGGCTTGACAGTTCTCTTGACTTGCTGCAATCATAAGTGTGAAACTCTAGGGGTTTCAGTTAAATTATTTTGTGATGTGCAGCCTAAGTTTTTCATTCCGAAACCTTACTTTCTACTGAAATAATTTTAGGGTATTGCATGTATATATGGGCCACCCAGTTTGTCACAATTTGTTGTGGCAGCTGTAGTACACCACCTCATTGCACAGTGGCCGGCTGGACTTCCAAATGCCAGAACCTGCATTTCTTTACCCAAAGGCTTCCCCTGGCTGCCAAGACCTATCTGCCCACTTGCTGAGCAGGCAGGGCCAATTGTGTTGGGAAATGAATACCTCTGCCTTAGTAGCTCTCATGTAAGGATTGATGGGAGTCAGTGTATAAAGACACCAAACGCCTCACCCCTTAGGTAGGGTCTCTGAGGCACATTTCTATGCTGGCTCCTAGAATTTAGCTCCAGCTCTGCACAGTGGTAACTAGTGTGGTGAATTCTGTACTGGCTTCCCTCCCTTCCCCAGTATCAATTGTCCACTCCAATACCAGTTTTTGCTAGGATAGTCTCCCAAATAAACTACTTCTACTTGAAAAGTTGTCTGAGGGTCGGCTTCAGGAGGAAACCCAAAGTAAAACATAAATGTTAAGGAAATGACACGTAGTCCTGGTAGCTTAGGGTAGGTACCATCTCAGTGATGTGATGCCTTGGACATTTTCCTGGGGCATTTTATGAATGTTATCTGATTCCAACTTTATACCAACAGAAACCTTCTGTCACTAAAGATAATCACTTGAGATGTGTATTTATCCACAACCTCCTCTTGAAAGAGATTTGAGGTAGCATTGAATTATGACATTTAATATATCATGTCATATTCTTTTATTCTCTCTGCTACAAAAAAAACCCCACATTATGATACCCTGACACATAGTTGGTGCTCAGTAAATATTTGTTAAATGAATGATTTACTTAATATGTACATATTTGGATATAATATCTCAGAAAGCCTTCCATGCATATTTTAAAAATTATCCTAGGGAATATTCTGAAAATGAATAAAACATTTGTATTTCCTTTCAAGTGAAAATCTTTGATTGATACTGTTTTCTAGCCCATTGTTCAATGAAATATTTACTGTAATCTAGTTAATATCCATAAGTAGTTTATCATATTTCAACTTTCAATTGCTCATCAGTCTATGTTGTATATAGATAAATGATTAATAAGCTATATCTCTGCCCTCATGGTAGACATCGGTGGTAATAAATGGCAAGTGGCCCTTTTTATTTTTATTTTATTTACTTATTTATTTATTCACTGAGGACATAAAAAATTTATTACAAAATGTTATACAGTATGGCATACAAAACATCTTTGTTGTTGATAGTGAAAGCCACGTGAAAACATATCCAAATGTCACAGCAAAAGAGTTAAGGTTGGAATATAACAAATATTTCTGTCAGTTTTTATTTGCTTTTTAATATCATTTGTAGATTTTAAAAACTATACAGAAGTTTTAGATTGCTTATGTAGTCAAATTGTTCTGATAAATATTCACATATGTGTTTTGCAAATTGTTTCTCCCCATTTAGTTCTTTGATCTACATGCACTTCAGAATTACTTTGTTATATGCCGTTTTTTTAAAATTATTTTTTATTATGAAATACACATTTTTTAGAATTAGTTTCAGCTGTACAACACAGTGCAATAGTTACACTTTTTACCCCTCGAATAAAAACCCCCCTCTCCCAATCCGCCACCCCACTTCCCCCCAATATCATACATATCTTTACAATTCCCTTGACTCCACTCCCACACTATTCACTTATAGTTGACATACAATATTATACAACATCAGCATCAGGTGTACAGTACAGTGATCAAGCCTCTGTGGCCCTTTTTATTTTATGCAAACATGTTTTTCTCTATTAATCAGATGCTCTTTTTTAGACTTTTAAAAATTCCTTTTTCCTTTTCATTGTCCAAGTCTAAATTAGTTACTCCTTCTGCATATACTGTTTTGTGTGTGTGTGTGAAATTTGAAAAATAACATTATGATGACTTAATAATAAGTAAAACATCATAATTTTCTAGATATTAGATTTCAACTTTCCCATTATTTATTTTCATTTAATATGCCCTCCCCTTTTTTAGCTCCTCCTTTGCTTTCATTTAAACAAGCAAACCAAAAATTCCCAAGTGGAGTAATAAGAAATATTTTCGCATAATAAATTTCACTGAATGCAAAGCCTGTCCTCATATTTAAAAAAAAATCCCTGCTTGTTTGATGTTTGTCTTAAATGGTTAAGTGAATCTTCTTCAAATATTGGTAAAAGTTTTTGAAGCCACTGACTTCATTGCTGTTTTTATCTCTTCTCCAAACACTGAGGAGATGAACTGAAGGCCAAGTAAACAAGTTTATAAACAAAGGGTAATAAGCTCTACAGGATTTAAAAATGAAATCTTTTTAGTGTAGATTTGCTCTGGCACAACCAAAGTGTTTTAATTTCAAAATTATCTGGAAATAACTGCACAGTCTAGTCTCTGTAGAAATATTATATTTGACCTTTAAAAAGGGTATTGCCCATAGTGATGACTTTTTTTCTTAAGAAAATATAGGATATTATGACAAGTTTTAAATTTGTTGAAAAAGAGAGCTGTGGAAAAGTCTGCTGATGTAATACCACCAAAAAATGACTATTTCTCTCATTCCAAAAGCAGTAGGCTTTCTTTGAACTCTTATTACTTTTTCCTTAACAAAACACTTTTGGATCCATTCATTTAATCAAGAAATCTTTGTTGGAAGTTTCTTATATCTTCAGAATGAAGTAGATAATCCTTGTTTCCATTTATTAATTTATTATCAAAACACAATTCACTGGAAATATATGAGCAAATTTTATATTAATATAATAACTAGATAGTGTTATTACCATTAAACTTTAATAAAAATTTACAGAGTGGGATAGAAATGTGATAATGTTTCAATAACCCATTCTTATTGTCTGTGTTCACAGTGAACTGAAGGCTTATCCGTTTTTCCATAGCAGGAAACAAAGTATTTTTTATCAAAAGGAGGCCATTTGCTGACATGTGGATTTCTGTGCGATTTTAAACATTGTTGAAAGTGCAAAGTCTGAGGACAAATATCATATAAGAAAGAAATTAAACTGAGATATTTTGTATTGAAGTACAAAATCCAGGAATTAAGGAACTGATTGATCCAAGGATGAAACCTAAGTTAAGATTCCATTATTGTGTCAGTCTTTGAGGGAGGGAAAAAAAACCCATCATCAAGATTTTATCATAAATGCTAGTGCAAATAAGTTTTCAGTTGAGGTTATGAATTGAATTTAAAGTAGCACAAAGTACTTTATTACAACTTTTAGATATTTTATTACTTTACATGGCAAACTGTCCAGATACCACACAAATAAAAAAGGGAAGCCTCAGTGTTTCTTAGCTGCCGAAGCAACTTTTTTGCATGATGTTTTCTTTCATTTATAGACTAATCTATCAGTATGCTCCTTCCAATGACTTTGCTGTGATTTTTAATGGGTTTTGGATGGCTTCTTGTACATTATGATGCAATTTCAGGTGTAAGGATCTAACACTTCTTCCCAATTATTCTTTGGAGTGGTGAGAACTTATAGTCATTGATAATGTACTAATTCATAGACCACTCTACAGTGCATTATATGGTATTTTTATACAGATCTGCCTAATCTGGTTGCTTATGCTCAGGAGAATTGTGATAGCTGTTTGCATTTTCTGAGTAGCACTGCTGGTGTGTGTGTGTGTGTGTGTGTGTGTGTGTGTGTGTGTGTGTGTGTGTGTGTGGCAATGTCAGGGAGGTGTGGCAGAGTGGTAAGGGAAAGCTGGCTCAGAAGTTCTGAAGTCTCAGCCGAATGGATTCCCAGGCCTTGACTGTAGGTTTTAGGGTTTGAACTCTCATCTAGCCATCCAGCCCACCAGTCAAGATATTGGGAATATTTACTATTCTGCACTCTGTGTCAACTCACCAGGAACTGAATGTTAATCAGGCCTCTCCCCTAGTCAAACTTTAAACTCAGGGTTCCTGGGCAAGGGGGATCGATGACAAATCTCTCATAACAATGTATTCTTGCACACAGTAGTTTAGTTTCAAAGTTTTTGTAAAAAAAAAAATTAAAAAGAGAGAAAGTCCAAGCTTCTTGCGCAGAACAAGACTGAACCGCCTTTCTGTGTGAGGTGAATGCTGCAGGGAAACGAATTGACACTTCAAGCTTTTCCACAGGCCTGGGTTGTTGCTGAAGCCTTGTGTGAAGCAAGCTTCTTGTCAGCACTCAACACAAAATATTGTGCTTTGTATTAAGTAGGATCTCAAGAGCATGTGAGCTGGGACTCACTGTCACCTAGGTCTGAATGGGATGTTTTCAGAGATTCTGTCGCTGTTTGTCACTCCTCAGGATGTTAGTAAAGAAAGAAAACACAGAACAGAAGAGTGCGACACTCTTGTACATGGAGTAGGCTTTTGCAGATTACAGTGAAAGCCATCCGTTCTCAACTGCCTATCGAAAGAGTGGCAAGATGGAAACAGCACTGTTCTGTTGTCACCAGCTTTGCTTTTCTGATGTCTGCCATTTCTGAGCCTCACAAACATTACAGCAGAGTTATAGATGCAGTTCATGCACCTAGAATGGCTTCTAGGGAAGTGTTGGTTAAAATAAAAACAAGAGAAAGAAAAAAGCAAAGCACAATGGAGGTATTTCTCAGGGCTTCTCTAGTCAAGCAAATCCATTTATAAAGAGTGATTGGTTTTAGAGATTTTGTAAGACACTGTCATTCAAGCCATTTTCAGACACAAACTAGATGATAGCTTAACAAGTCAAATACCCTTGAATCTTTTCCTCCCTTTAGATTTAAGCTTTCTGATACTAAAGACATTAATTATTGTGTTTGATGAGAGATATTCTGTCTATTGGACTAATGATTTATGGCAACTCTATAATCCCATTAAGCCTGGCCAATGTCTCCTGTATTCCTTGGGGAGCTGGGCCCCCATTATAGGATTATAAAGAGAAGAAATTATATCAATGTGTTGGACTGTGCCCATTGCAGCTCTCTGACAAGGCTCCAAATAATATTTATCCCTAGGATCAGCTGAGATGAACTCCTTGTACCTAGTTACACTGTTGAAGTGTAATTTTCAAAAAGTTAAAAACACAACTCATATGGATATAATATGAACACATGTTGAAGATTTGTTAACTCATTAAAGAGAGAAGTGGTAATATGGTAAAAGCTGGTTGAAAGAGCATTTTTGAGGGACTGAATATTTCTAGGCATTTATAAAAGGATATTAAAATAAATTGTTATTAGATACAAAACTGATTTATACCCTACAGTACAATAAAAAATCATAACCTTTGGGATGTTCTTTTCAACTGGCTAGAAATTATTTGCACCATTACTGGAAAAGGCCTACAAGTTAACATGTAACTTCACAGAATCTGAGCCAATAATTAATAGTAAATAGCAAAATCAAACAAAGGTACATTCCTGTAGATAAGTAAGCAATGCTTGGTAAGCTTGTTGTGATGTGACATTGAAAGGAATTTATTTCAAAGGTTTAGTTATTTTTTTCTGAACACCTTGTATTAAATTAATAAGATGAACTTAGATTTTATTTGCCCCTGCTTGCCTCCCATCTCTGCCCCAGTTTTATTTAAGGCCTTCAGTTATCTCTCTGCCAATAGGAATTTTGGGGACTAGCCAGAAGGAGAAGAGGTTATCTTTTCGCCTGACTACAGCTCTACTCTGCTGGGTGCCTTGGCTGCCACTTTTGTTCCTCTGGCCATCACAGTCTCTATTGTTGATGCTCAGCTGTTGATGGGACATCTGCGGCCAGTTTCCAGTGCACTGGCACCTTCGGCCCTGCCTTCGACTTCATGGTGGTCTCTTCTAGGGTGAATCTGCACTGTGTTGATAAATGTTTAACAGCTAACTGGCTCTCAAAAAAAAAAGACCTGATATGTAACATTTGCCAATTTTCATGGTATAAATACTTTCACTATGGCCAATTTTAAGCCTCTAACATGATTTCAACTAGCTAAGTCGGTACAAGTCAGCTCCAGTACAGCACTGACTAGAGGCAGGAGGGGTGCCTCTCACCATTGAGATAAAAACTATTTAAGAATCTTACAGCAGTGCTCCTAAGGCTGTTCCAGGGTTTTAGTAAAGCAACTCTCAGTATTTTTTCTTACAGTTTTCCATAATCCTCTCAATGACCCAGTAGGAGAGCCTCAGTCCTTGTAGGGAAATGGCAATTCCAGTGGACTCAGGGCAATCCTATGGCTGGCTTGCCCAGGCTGGCCAGCACTTGCTTCAGAGCTGAGACTTGAGAATGGGAAGCTATAAGAAAAAAATGCTTAGAGCTGTTTTACTAGGATCCTGAGAAACACATCCTCAGGAGCTCTACTGTGGGATCCTTGAGTAGTCTGAACTTGTTTGAAACTGCTATAAACTGTAGGAGTTTAAAAGTGTACAAACCCAAATACAAATGTACTCAGTGTTCTGTCTTAAATCTAACTATCATATATTTGGGAATAGGCTTAAAAGCCACCCATTTGGCAGTGTTGAGACCCTGCCCTAACATTTATGCACTGCTATTATACCTAATATTCAGATTCCTGCTAGTTCTGAATGACAAAATAAACAATAGAGTTTTGCTCCATTGTTATGGCTAAAATTGACCAACCTAAGGATTGCCTGTCAAACTCATCTTCCTTGAGGATTTGCTTATTCAGGATCTTGTTTCACCACATTACTAGAGCATTTTGTTTTCTTGGTCCTCCTCGTAATCCTTTAGGTATTTCTTGAATGCTGTGAAAGAGCTGCATACAATGTCACAGCTGTGGACACATTCCTTTTAATTTAAAAATAGAAATAATTTCTGATTTATTTTATATACCTTTTCAGAGTCATTGCATTTTGCATTTCTTTTGTCTGCAAAAGCATGCCAAATCAGTGTCTTCAGGGATTCAACCAAATATCTGTATGTTTGGGGAGTTTTCTGTTTATTATACTTTTCATATGGACAGGGACATAACCATAGCTCCTGCTAACCCATTAAGGGTCTTTGTCCAAAATAGAAAGATGCTACTTTCTCTAAGTGGAAGTAGCTCTGTGCCAAGGCACAAGAATTGTGGAGCAGAACATGTGCTGAATTTCAGTATTAATTCCTACAGTGTCTGGCTGCATTCACCTTCCTATCCAGAGCAATGCTGATCATCCACTTTGTCTACCAACTCTAAACCAGACCTTTAGTCTCTACAAGAGTCCCTTCAAAAGAAAACCTTTTTCATATCATCTTCTGAAGGAGAGATGCTACAAAGGCAGTCTGTTTTTTAGAAACTGGGAAATGCAGCAGGCTTGTCATTAGCTCCATGAGGCTGAGATGCTCACTTTCTGCCTCATCCCAGAACCTAGCAAGTGCTCTTCAAACTTTCTTATTTTTGCATACCTCCTAAAATAAAAATAATGTCAATTGAGAATTATGTGACCTCTAGGACATTTTTACGGTGATGCAAATGATTACATCACCCTTTTGAGCATGTCTTAGTCCATTTAGGCTGCTATAATAAAAACCATAGACTGAGTCAGCAATTGGAAAGCTAAAATCTACATTTTCCAGACTCCCTTGCAACTAGAATTTTGGGTAGGATTAAAACTCCACTAATCACACACACTCATATAAGGTTTGAAAGGTGAATATGGGGGAGAGATCTTGGATCTGAGCCCACTGCTGACTTTAGCAAGATATAAAAGAGGGAGAGTAGAATGAGTGTTATGTCCCCCATATCCACCAAAACTATGTGACCATTATACCAGGGGTGCCAAAAAAATGTATACAAGTGGACACTTGTCAATGTTGCTCAAGCAGTAGTTTGCTATAATCAGAAGTCTGGATGCTGATGGTCACCACTTTCAGCACCTCTTGTAATTGCAGAAGTCAAATGTGACTTGTATTCATCTTTTGTTATTGGTATATATTGAGTATAACAATTTTAATACAGTTTTTCTTTCTTAAAATGTGTATACATTTTTTTGGCACCCTCTGTATATAATGTTTAAAAGAATATATTAAAAATATATGAACTAGTAAGAGAATACACTATTTTTGTTTTAAAAATTAATATGGTGCCTATGTATATATAAACGAAGAATATATACCAAAGTTAATGGTATTTATGAGTAATGGCTGTAATATGTTGATGGAATAAGTTCTTGAATAGGATGGGGATGGAGATAAGATTCAAACATGTGATGGGGTTAAGCTTAGGACAGGACAAGTGTTATCCACTCCTATGATGTTGAAGAGGAGAAGATAAGGATAGTATCCAAAAACAAATTATCTTGAATAGGGGTGAGGGGATCCACCTTTATATCTGTGCATTGACCAAACATTTGATAAAGGCTATCCCTGAAAAGAAGCATGACAATGGGCAAGGTAGTTTACTTTAGCAGAGGCCATCTTCAAAGGAGGGCTGATAGCTGAGGGCCACCTTTGGACAGCAATATTAACATCGCAGGGGATAGTCCCTCCTCTCTTCTGAAGAAGGATCTGGGTGCCTTATCAGAGTGTCTACTACCTGATTCTTTGAACATCATCACTTGAATGTCAGTTGTCCAAATATAATAGATGTACAGTTTTGTTAAAAGAGAACCTTGACCAATCAATTGTCAGGTGAGAGAGATTCCATAGTGCTTTGACTTTTTATGACAACAGAATTCAAGTGGTCTATTTATTGCCTGTGATATCTTTATACCAGGAAGGAGTTTGAGAATATCTGTGTGTGTGTGTGTGTGTGTATGTGTGCTCTCCAATACAATGCAGAGGTGCTTTTCTCTTTCTCTTCCTGTAAACCATCTCTTCACTTTCCCAGCCTTGCTTTATCTGTCTCTTTTGTTCAGTGTTCTTCAACATTACATTTTCTTGTATCAGGAGAATGTAATACAGAGCCACAGGGGAATTGACCTTCTTGTGTTGTTTTCGACAGATGTTGAGGATTAACTGACATAGGCACTTGTGAGAGGAAATATTACCAGAAAGACACAGTAGGTCCCTGGAAAGGGAGGTTCATGTTCTGGCAGAGATGATAGTCACAGCAGCTGGTATTATATGGCAATGATGGCCTGAGGACAGTGAGCTGAACACTGATCATTGGGCCTCGGTTTGGAACAATGGAAGAGTGGTCATCTTTGTACCTGACCACAGTATTTCACTGTACCCAGTGTCTGCTGGGGTTATGGACTAAACATGGAGCTGGCACCTTTATATAAGTTGTTCTATCTGGAACTTAAATTTTTCAAGCTATTGAAAAGCATTTCTCTTGCCAGGGATGCCTGTTAATCAGGAGGAAGGCAAGACACTGTTTTTGTTTCTACCACTGTTTCAGTTCTGATGACAGTGTAGGTGAGTAACCTTGGAAAACATTTACAGTGAAGTAGAACAAAAAAATCTCAGAGACATTATCTGCAATGAATAAGAATTAGTGGTGTTCAAATGAAGGGTTTCAATATTGTTTTCCTCCCACCTCGACCTCACTAGGGATTTATTATTTTCTTGTTTTGTACATAAGTATTGAGAATTAAAAATGGGCTGATCAAGTGTATGGCCTTTTCAAAAAGGAATAAACTACTAGTTCTAGTGGAGTGTGGGATGTGGTCATGCAGGATGCAAAGTCAGCCAGACAACTAATAGTTGTTGAGTCCTTACTGGTGGCATGTAGTGCACTGAGGATATGCAGGAGAGCAAGGGGACTTGGGTCAGTAGCAGATGCTGTCCATGCCCTGCTCCTGCACCTAGTCTTTACTACTTCAGTGCATACAGGTCCCTCTTACAATTGTCAGCACATGTATTTCGTTGCCTGGGGTCTTTCTCTGGCTGTCAGAGCCCACTGTCTGCACTTAGGGCATCCAAGAAGTGCTGGGAATTAATGCTCCCTTAGGAGCAGCTCTTAGTCATGACTGACAGGAGTGGGTGTGTAAGTAGCCCACTTCTACTCACCTCTATACTGGCTCCAGTAGGTTCCTGCTGGATTAAGTTCAGTGTACCTGGCTTGATAATGGATATTTTATTGATTGCTTTGTTGTTCCCTGTTCATTCTCCACTCCTCTATGGCTGTTTCCAGAGATCATCTCCCAAATAAACTACTCGTACTCTGATCCTTACCTCAAGGTCGTTCGGGGGAACCCAAGCAAAGGCCCAGTCAGTTGGGGAAGGTGGACATATTGAAAATGTAAAGAGTGCAACAAGGAGAAGTACAATTTGCTTCAAACTACAATTTGCTTAATTTTCTGTGTGAAATTCAGGGTTCTCTGTCATGAAGAAGAAGAGAAATAGGTTCAGAAGTACCTATTTTCTTACATACAGTACAGGGAAGACGTTTCACTGCTTTATTGATAAAGGACAAATCCAGTTATGAATCCAGCCATGAGCATGATGCCTCTGTCCTCTGTGTTGAGTAGGTTGGGGATGCATTGATGTGCACTGCAGAATCTGGCTAGGTGTGTGAGCAGAGGGCTCTGCTGGGCAGCGAGGAGAAGCAAAATGCGAGTCACATTTTCAAGACTTCTGTGGTGGATTCCATAACCTTAAACACATGTTTGATAATATGTAAAGCTTTTTGTTAGCTTTTAAAACTAAAAACAAATGGATAAACAGTAATAGAATTGGGACTAAGAAGAAAATCATCTTCCAGGCAGTTGCTGACTTGTCACCATTAACACCAGTGCCTTCCTTGTGTTAATAGTGACAAGCCACCAACCACCAAGTTATTTATTACAGTGTAACAGCTGTAAGTCTATGGGTATAGATGCATTCCCTAAAATCCCTTAAGCTTTCTTTGAAATACTAACTTTATTAGCATCAGTGATTGTCTCTATTGAATAGTTCAGTACATGGTAAGCTACACTGTTTATCTTTACCCAGAGCTCAGAAAATGTTACTTAGGCAATGCGAATTTTGTTTGGGGGCACACTGGCTCAAATTACTGCCCCCTTTGTTTACCTGCTATTTACCTAGTGTGGAAACAGGACACTGCAGAGCAGAAATAAGAAGCAGGGTGTGAGTTCCCCTTTCCTTCCCTAATCTCCCACCCCCAACCTCTTGGGCACAAAGGACCTCCTTGCCTAGGGAAACAGGGAAGAAGGTGCTAATAGCATCTGGGGTAAATTGTGCTCAAAACCTTGCTCTCAGGGGCATGGCTGCTAGTCAATTCAGCCACTGTGGACTGGTATTTCATTTCCTTCCCTCTCAGATCTACCTGGCAGAGAAGGCCCTCGAGGACAAAGGCTGTGTTTGAACTTCTAATAATCAAGATTATAAACATTTGTGTTTTCAAGAACACTCTCCAGAAAGTGAAAAAACAAGCTACAACATGGGAGAAAATATTTGCAAATATATAGCTGTTAATGCTGCATGATGGAATTGATATCTTGGGTTCATAATACTTGTGACTCCACTTGTGCTTATGCTTGAAAACTTCAATAATAGAAATATTAAACAAAAATATGCCTGCCAAGGTGCAGGAAATCAATTCTGTCCACCCCACTGGAAAGATCTCCTCAGCAGTCATGTCCCCTTTTATCCAAATATGTGCCATATGCAGAGAAACACATTTAGTATCCAACAGCAACAGCACATTAGTGTTAGGTTAGTTCATCATGTCCTCTTTGAGACTTCTGACTAACAGTAGAAAGTTGTTGTTGTTGTTGTTGTTTTTCTGTAGGGAGAATAATAGAGAAATTGTTGTGACAGATTCTGTGTCATGGGAACCCTGGTAAAAAAAAAAGAAGCCCGCTGATTTCACAGAAAAATTTTGGTTTCTGAAATCGTTATTTGAAGAGCATATCGATTTTTTTTTTATAAATGAGGGTTCCACCTGCTGTACAGGGAGGAATGAAGGAAAGGTGCCAGGAAATGAAAGCCTGGTGAGGGAAATTAGAGATGACTAAGTATTCTTAAGAAGCCACATCTAACACTAGGTTTTGGTTGGTGTTGGAAAGGGGCCAGCATGAGAAAAAGGAGCTGGCTGTACTCCTTGCCAACTCCAGCAGGCAGAGCTAGCAGAGGGGAGCTGAAAAAGTGCAGGCAAGGAGGATAAAAGTGAATAGAAAGGAGACTATTAATTCAGTGTCTTTAAGAATAATTTGTGCTTTTACACTGCAGCTGTTATTTAAGTTAAGGGAATCAAAGGGGTAAGGAAGACTAGAACCACAAGTCTTCTTCTAGAAGAGTTATCAATAAAAAGCACAGATGCTAATAAAATATTGTATGTAAACTGTAGTTGAAAAAATTATTTATAAAAAGAACACAGACCTTTCTCTGTTACTTCTCCATCAAGCTTTATTAGTTCACTGCATTTCCTCTGGTCTTTGCTGCTCTCTGAAGCATCTGATGAGTTAAGCTACATTGATGTTATTGAGTATTAGACACTCATTGTGTTTCTCTGGATAGGTAGTATGTTTCTATTTAAAATGGGGTTCCAGCTTAAAGAAATAATTTATCATGGGGGAGTGATCAACTCAATTTTGTCAAAGCCAAGTTTTGTCACCCATTGTTGTCACAGATCCATTGGAAAATATTAAAAAATGTCCCGATTTCTGTTGAATTATTCATTACATTGCTTAAATGTGTAGGGTGTAAAATGTAAACTATTATAGTAAAGTGTAAAGAAATAACAAAGGCAAATTACAAGAAAGAATGGCAGAGAGATGTGAGCTGACAAACACTCTCACCCCAACCAGACCCATGCTTGGGTAAATGTGTCTTAAGAAACTGCAAGCTTTATGATTGTGTGAAGTCTGAATTGAACATCAACAGAGATGACCTGGAAGGAATTCAGTCACTGCTGGCCTCTTGCCAGAATTTTCCAGGATACAATAAATTGTCTCTATGCTTGTGTCACCTTTACAAGTGACCACCCAATTCATAATTTACACTCCAAGGTATTAGGTGAGATATAAAAGATGCCAAAGTCCAGTCTATAATGAACAGATTTATTTCAATGTCCTTTAAGGTAGACCAGTGCTGTTCTTTAGATAGAAGTTTCTGTGATGTTGGAAATGTTCTACATCTGCGCTCTACAATACTTAGCCACTAACCACATGTTCTTGAGCACTTCAGATGTGGCTTATTTGATTAGGGAAGTGGATTTTAAATTTTATCTAATTTTAATCGTTTTAAATTTCAGTAGCCACATGTGACTGGTGTCTACCGTGTTATACACAGTGCAGAAGTAGTCCTTGAAAAAAGAAAATCAAATAATTAGCAACATTTATCTTTAACATTAAAGAGAAGCCTGTAACTCTGGAGTCACCCAATAGTTTATCCCATTATGTCTGTGAGTTTGAGTGACTACAATGTTACTCAATGTTTCTTTGGGGAACATGTAAGTTTGGTGTCAAGAGTAGGGTCCCCTTGCCCTCTTTTTTAGCCTCTAGGTCAGACTAACATGTAGGGCTTCTTTCTCCTCCAGATAATTAGGCATTGCCTCTCAAAGTTAGATCAATTTTTTAGAATAAAAGCAAGAATCTGGAATCCTTCCAAAGAATAAAAGCTTTCCTTGAACACAAGACATTTTTGTAGACACTGGCTGTGGAAACAACTGGAGGCCTCTAAGAAGAAATAACAGCAGTATTTCCTTCATCGCGCCCTAGGAATGTGTTTTGAATACATTAAAGGCTGAATCACTCGGTGTCCACTCCAGGTGGATCATATATAAACATATTTTTTAATTCCTTGCCCTTGGTCAACCAACAAAAGGGAATTGGGACTGAAATTCCATGTGAACCTCCTTCAATATAAAGCTCACTTTGCTGAGACAGGATTTGGCAAGATAAAGGAAAAAGCAAGAAAATGAGCACAAACACAATTAGACTAGACCAGCCCTCCAGTCAAGTCATGTGTAATTTCCAATACAGAAAGAGATTTAATTATGCCATCATGACCAAAATCATTTACTAAATGCCCATTTATATGCGATGCTGGACCAGGAAGATATATACAAAAAGTCAGACTCGTCTCAGCCCACTAGACAGACAATAATGAAACAGAGAGATATTCAGGATGGGAATTAAATACATTAATGAATATTTACATCCAGTGCAAATGTAGCCCCCACACAGCAGGCTTGAAACTCAAATGACTAAAGAACAAAGCTCTGGACTCTTCTCACTTGGATGAGGAAGGTGGGGTGGGGGGATAGAGGAGGATGGAGGAGGTTGTTTGGATCTGTTATACTCTTTGTGATGTATGCTATTAGTCTTTTGGGAAAGGGGTGTGTGTGTGTGTGTGTGTGTGTGTGTGTGTGTGTGTGTGTGTGGCAGGGGAGCAAGTTCAGGATTTATGCAGCCTGGAAGCTATTCTAATTCTGCTGCAAACCAGAAAAACACAGCAAGGCACCCTCTTTCCCTACAGCATGCACTAATTAATATAGGTCACAAAAGATGCGTGGAAGAGAGAAAATGAGAACTCAAGGGAGCAAGAGAGTCGTGGCACTACATGCACCACCAGGAGTCCCTCTAGCCTGGGGGTGGAGCAGGGATTTTCTCACCTAAACTGTGGAGATAAGAGAGGCAAACTAGGCTTAAAGCTAAGCAGGAAGCTGATGAGCAAGAAACCAAGGGGAGGAATCCAAAGGTTTGTCAAACCAAAGGGGCTAGAAGTGCAAAGGTATGAAGTATAGAGCCAGGAATCCAGAAATCAGGAAATGGGAGAAAGAAAATGGATTGAGAAAAAAGAGGAGAAATTGGGGCAATTGCTTAGAACAGTTAGAGTTGTTTGAAGTTTTTTTTAGGCTGGCACATGCTTTGGTGGTTTGGCTAAATTTTTTTTTTTTTTAGCTGAGCCATCCTGCTACCTGTTGGCAGCTCAGCGGCTGCTCAGCTCGGGCTAGACTCAAACCGCTGTTGCTCAGAGCTCAAACTCTTGAGCGAGCTCTTAACCAACTGAGCCACTCAGCCGGCCCTTGGTTTGGCTAAATTTGAAAGTTACGTTGGTCAGTGAGGTAACAACAATCACTGACTTTGTAGATCATAAACTGGAAGTCCCAGCATTGTACAAATCTGTGCAATTGCCAATGAGGAACCCAGAAATATAGGATAATCCGTATCCAAACTGAAGAGCCATCCTTGAAAGATTCAAAAGAGAAAGTGTGAGAATTCTCGAAGTGTGCTGACTCTGATATGAAGGAGTGATCCTTCCATCACAGACTGGTGTGGGGCATGAAATAGCCAGGAACACAGGTGATGGATGACATAAAAGCAAGAAAAATCTAAAAGGACATAGGAGTTTTCATAGGATAGTTCACCTTAAATGCTCTACCTCACTAACTCTAGTGTGAATTTTTCAGTCCTTGCTTATCTACTTGGTCAAACTTGATAGTGTAGATCAGTGTTACCTTCTTGAAAACTTTTGGTATTGTTTCCTGTGACATCACATTCTCTTGATTTTGGAACGTTCTGCGTTAGACCCATTTCCCTCCTCACTTAACATCAGTTTCTTTTATGGAGCCCATGGATGATCTTCAGGCAATCCATAACCTGAGCTCCTCTCAGTCCAGGCTACCATCATCTCTGACACAGATATTCCACAGCAACTCTTTACTATTTTTTGTTTGTTTAGTTTTGTTTTAAGAGTGTGGTGTCCTCTTTTCCTCTTTGCAATACTGCTTCAGCTCATGTGATGGGAATTTCTGCTGGCCTTCCTTCCCCTTCAGGGAAATGCTGGTTAACTGTAACACTGCTACCCTCCCTGGGAAGTTTGGTAGAGGAGACACTGTCATTCTCTCTATTCCTCCATACCCACTTATTTAATGCTGCACAAAGAATATTAAACTTACATAGGGGCTGAGATTGAGTAAAGGTTATTTTTTAGCATGTTGCTCTTTTTCCTCACCCAGCCAATGGCCCCCATCTATCTGCCTTTGAGGCAGCTCCTTTTCCTTTCTATTCCTGCATCCATGTGGTAAGATAACCAGAGAAAGTCTTCCACGCCTTTAAATGGAGTTTGTATATTTCAGGTTCATTCAAATGAATAGAATTCAAAGGGAGGGAGTGAGAATAGCCATTAGAATTTGCATCCCAGTTGCATTCAATTCAGCTTTACCAACAACAAAGCTGATAACAATAATACATTTCAATTCATACCTGCTTCTTTTCAAGAACCCAGAGGTGGGAAAAAGGATGTGATTAATTGGTGTCTTCAAATACCAACAATTTCCTTTGCTTCCAGTGTTGTTCCTTTCTAGTTAGGGATTACCACAAGTCTTAGTTTATCCAGAACAATCTTAGTTTATGCCTATTGCCTTGGTAAAATTATAAATAGCATATTATTAGAGGTTTTAGCATGAAGCTTATGAAACTCACTTGCATGAACCTTTCTAAGGCCATTTGACTAACTTTGTAATTTTGTATTCTTTTTCTCAAAGAAGGCTCCCCAAAAGTATATAAGCTTCAGGCGGATAAGCCTGGATCAACCTTTATACCCTCTTTCACTCTCAAAAGTGTCCTAGTTGTATAAAGGACTTATATCCAAAGTATATCAGCTCTCAAAACTCAGCAATAAGAAAATAAACAATCCAATTAAAAATTGGCAGAAGATGTAACAAAAAACTTCACCAAAAAAGATATGGAAGACAAATAAGCTCAACATCATTAGTCATTAAGGAGATGCAAAGTAAAACTGCAATGCGATACCACTACATACCTATTAGAATGGATAAGACAAAACATCATCATCAACAACAACAAAACAAATAAAAAACTTGACAATACCAATTCCTGGTGAGGATGTGTAGCAACTAGAACTCTCATACATTGCTAGTGGGTATGGAATACAGTTTAAGCAATTTCTTATAAAGTTAAACATATACTTAACCATATGTCTCGCCTTCAACCTCAATTATCCTTCAACTGGTGGATGGATAAGCAAACTGTACATCTATACAACAAGATACTGCTCAGTAATAAAAAGGAATGAATTTCTGATATTTGAAACACATGGAAAATATCTCAAATGTTATTCATTATTCTAAGTGAAAGAAGCCAGACTCAAAAGGTTATATGATATATATATATATATATATATATATATATATATATATATATT
>NW_017731357.1:4497654-4527668 GCF_001890085.2 Hipposideros armiger | reverse complement strand
TATATATATATATATATATATATATATATATATATATATATATATATATATAAAATCATGGTATGTGGAGTACAGCGTGGGAGTGAAGTTAATGGGATTGTAATAGATATGTATGATATCGGAGGGGGGAGTGAGGCAGCAGATTCGGGGAGGGGATTTGTCACTTTGAGGGGTAAAAAGTGTAACTATTGTACTGTGTTGTACACCTGAAACTAATTTTAAAACAAAGGTTATATACTATATAATTCCATTTATATGACATTTTGAAAAAGGCAAAACTATAAGGACTGAAAGCAGATCAGTGGTAGCCAGAGGCTGTGATGGAGGAAGGGGTTCACTAGAAAGAAAAATTTGGGGAGGGATAGAAATATCCTATATCTTTCTTCTAAATATATTCTATATCTTTGTTATGGTGATTGTTACATAATGTTATGTACTTGTTAAAACTCAGGACTGTAATCAAAAAGTAACTATTACTGAATATAAACTGTACTGCAATAAACCAGACTTTTTTATTATTAGTTTCAGGTGTACAAAACAATGTAAGAGTTAAACATTTACACCCCTCACAAAGTGATAACCCCCTCCCCCAATCTACTACCCCTCTGACATCATATATAGCTGTTACAATTCCATTGACTCTATTCCCCATGCTATATTCCACATCCTGTGACCATATGTATCTATCAGGGAAATACAAATCAAAACCACAATGAGACATCACCTCACACCTGTTAGGATGACTATTATCAAAAAACAACAGACAGCAAGTGATGCCAAGGAAGTGGAGAAGTTGGAACCCTTGTTGGTGGGAATGCAAAATGGTATAACCACTATGGTAAACAGCTTAGAGATTCATCAAAACACTTAAGTCTAGAACTACCATATAATCTAGCAATCCCACATCTGGGTATTTAGCCAAAAGAATTGAAATCAGGATCTTGAAGAGATATTACCATTCCCATGTTCATTGCAGCACTATTCACAATAGCCAAGATGTGCAAGCAATTAAATGCCTATTGACCAACGAACAGCTTTAAAAAAATAAGTGGTATACATATACAGTGGTAGATTATTCAGACTTAAAAAAGAAAGAAGTGCAGTCATATATGACAACATGGATAAACCCAGAGGACATTTTGCTAAGTGAAATAAAAGTTACAGAAGGACAAATACTGCATGATTCCACTCACATGAGGTGTCTAAAATAGTCAAACTCATAGGAGCAAACAATCGAGTGGTGGTTACCAGGGGCTGGGCTGGGGGATACATGGGAATTTGTTAATCAATAGGTACAAAGTTTCAGTTAAGCAAGATGACTAAGTTTGAGAGATCTGCTTACAACATTGTACCTATAGATAACAATATTTTATTGTACACTTAAAAATCTGTTAAGAGCGTAGATCTCATGTTAAATGTGCTTACCACAGTAATAACAAAAATATTCCAGGTGTGAACAGTAACATATATGATCACCCTCCATCTAGCTTATATTTATAAGGCTTTTCTTGATATAGCCTTGGCTTTCCTTCTCATTGTCATTGCCCATCTCCTGTCAGTGCTCTCTTAACTCCAGCCTGTTCCACATGTGCACTCTGCTCTGCCTCACGTCTGGGTGACTTCTGCTAGAATATGCTTCCCTGCCTGCTGCCTTCTTCACTGGCTAACACCTACTGTCTTTTGGGTTCTGGCTTTCTTATCACTCTCTCTAAGAAGTCTTTCCTCACCATTCTAACCTAGGTTAGTGTTCATAACACTACTTCCCCTATCATGACACATGTCAGACTATTGCAATCGCCTATGATGTTGTCTACACCCCTCCTATAATGTGAACTCCATCTAGATAGAGACTGCACTCTGTTCACCTTCTGTGCTCAATACCTAGTGTAACTTGCATTCTGCACACTTTGAACTCTTGGGATATATTTGTTGAAAAAATGAAAATGTAAAAAAGTCAACATATAACCTCATTATATATGTTCTGTAGTTTGATAATGTAGTACAAGAGTCAGAAGGATGAATTTTTCAGTAAATTAAAAATAATTACAATATACTTTAAGTACAACATTGGTTTCACAGACAATGGGTGATGGCTGTGGCCTGGATTGGGTTGAGCTGCCTTCATGTGGGAAGACAGGACTTGAAGAATGAATTGATTTGAGAAGACTGGAGAAAACAGGGAGTACAAGTCCATGCAGACATTGGAGTAGGCCGAGGTATGCAGGTCAGAAGACACAAGGAATGTTTTAGTACAGTGAGTAGAGGAATCCTAAAAAATCAATCAATCAATCAATCAATCAAAAATATTTAAGTAATCCATAGGAAAACAAGAAAATATAAATGCAGGAATAAGAAGCAAAGGACACAAACAAAAACAAGTGATAAAATGGCATGCTTAAGCCCTAACCTATAAATAATAACCTTATATGTAAATGTTCTAAATAAACCAATTAAGAGACTGGCAGATTGAACAACAACAACAAAAAATTATCCACTTATACACTGTCTACAAGAGACTCACTTTAAATACAACAGCATATGAGTATATAGCTTGAAAGTAAAAGGAAGAAAAAGGTATACCATTTGAACTTTTTTTAAATCATAGAAGTAGCTATACTAATATCAAATAAACTTCAGAGCAAAGAAAATTACCAGAGACAGAAGGACACTGCATAATGATAAAATAGCTAATCTACTAAAAGACATAATGATCCTAAATGTCTATGTATAAACAACAGAGCTTCAAAATACATGAAACAAAATCTGTCAGAACTGAAGGGAAATATAGGTAAATTCAGTGTTATCGTTAGGAACTTTACTACTTCACTCTCAAAAATTGATGGAACTACTAGACAGAAAAGTAGCAAGCATGTAGAAGAACTGAATAACATAATCAACCAAGATTTAATTTACATATATAGAGCACTCTACCAAACAACAGTAGAATACACATTTTCAAGTGCCCATGGAACATTTCAACTGCCCAAAGGTAGACCATATCTTAGGCCATTAATCAAATCTCAACAAATTTAAAATTGAAATTGCTGGACTTATCAGGGTGATCACTTCATAAGTTATATAAATTTCTAATCACTATGTTGTACACCTGAAACTGATATAATATTGTATGTCAACAGTAATTGAAAAACATTTTAAATATAAAAAAGAATTGAAATCATATACAGTATGTTTTCTGATTATGACAGAATCAAACTATAAATCAGTAACAGAAAAACAACTAAAAAGTCTCAAAACATTTGGAAATTAAACAACACACCCAGAAACAGTCCATGGGTCAAAAAGGAAGTCTCAAAGGAAAAAAACAGAAAGAACATAATGAAAATGAAGATACAACATATCAAAACATGTGGGATGTAGCTAAATCAGTGCCAAGAGATCAATTTATAGCACTAAATTGTTACATCAGAAAAGAGGAATTGTGTTTTTTTTAAATTTCTTTTTCAGCTTCATTTACAGTGGCCAAGACATGGAAACAACCAGAGTGTCCTTTGATAGATGATTGGATAAAGAAGGTGTGGTATGTATACACAATGGAATGCTATTCTGCTATGAGAAAATATAAAATAATGCCATTTGCGACAACATGAATGGATCTTGAGGTTATTATGTTAAGTAAAATAAGTCAAACAGAAAAAGTTGAGAACCATATGATTTCACTCATATGTGGTATATAAAACTGAAAACAACAAAGGAACAAGACAAACAAATGAAGAAACAAAAACTCATAGACACAGGCAATAGTTTAGTGGTTACCAGAAGTTAAGGGAGGAGGGGGGGTAATAGATGAGGGTAAAGGGGATCAAATATATGGTGATAGAAGGAGAACTTACTCTGGGTGGTGAACACACAATGTGATATGTAGATGACGTATTACAGAATTGTACACCAAAAGCCTATGTAACTTTACTAACAATTGTCACCCCAATACATTGTAATTAAAAAAAAAGAAAAGAAAAGAAGAAAGGTTTCAGGTCAATAATTTAACCTTCTTCAACAAACTAGAAAAATGAAAGTAAAATAAGTCCAAATCAAGCAGAAGGAAGGATATAATAAAGGAAGAACAGAAATACATGAAATTAAAAATAGGAAAAGATAATCAATGAATCAAAAAAGCCTGTTCTTAAAAATAAATCAATAAAATAGATAAGTTTCTAACAAGATTGACAAGATAAAAAGAGAAGACACAAATCAAAATCATCAATATCCGGAATGAAATGGGATATCAACTGTAGATCCTACAACCATTAAAAGGATAAGGGAATATTATGAACAACTTTACTCATATGAAATTGTAGCTTCGATAAAATGAACCAAATTACCCAAAAAGCACATACTACCAAGATTCACCAAGATTGAAGAGATGACATGAATAAATTTATAATCATTAAAGAAATTGAATTTGTAATAGAAAGTTTCCTTAAAAAGCCATCTCCCGACCTATATGGTTTTGTTGGAGAATTCTACCAAACATTTAAAAAAGAATTAACATTATTTTTACACAATCATTCCAGAGAATAAATGATTATGGTTATTGTAAGCCACTTAACTTTGGGATGGGTTGTTATGTAGCAATAGATAACTGAAACACTGGGTCTCCTGCATTCTCCTCGTGGTCCTATTCTATATTCTGTAACCCTTGCCAGTCTAAATTGGCCCCTTGCTCACGGAGTAGAGAGCGGGAACGGATTCAATGGAATTGTAATAGATAAGCATGATATCGGGGGTGGGAGGGCAGTGGATGGAGGGAGGGGGGTTGTTACTTTGTGAGGGTGAAAAGGGTAACTATTGCATTGTTCTGTACACCTGAAACTAACAATAAAAAAAAAAATAAATAAATAAATAAATTGGCCCCTTGCTTGTGCAAGAGCTATTATACTAATTGTAGAGAATTTGGCTGGCCTATCTGCAGTTGTTCAGGCTCCACACTTGGCATACAGTTGACCAACCCTTGCTTACATTGCTCTATTATTCCTGTTTCTAAATGGTTTATCCCTTAGCTCATATATTGCAGAAACTCTTCCTAGGAAATACTGAAGTAAATTTCAGGGCATATTCCAGCTACGTTTCATCCCAAATCCATCCCAAATTCATCTAGGCCTCTGCTCTGTTCAGAACATGCTCTGCCTTATGATAGGGAGATATCTCAGGCTAGTTATTATGGATACAGCTCTTATTTATTGCTAACATTTATTGATTTCTTACTCTGTACTGGGACTATACATGTATTCTTTCATTTAATTTTTACAATAACTCCATAAGGGAAGTACTACTGTTATCCATGTTTTACGGGTAAGGAAACTGAAGCTTAGAGGGGGTAGTGGATTGAATAGTGTCCTCCTCCGTAACAACAAAAAAATAAATCCATGTCCACCCAGAACTTAAGAATGTGACTTGATTTGGAAATAAAGTATTTTCAGTCTTTATGTGATTAGTTAAGATGCGCTCATACAAGAGTAGGATGGGCCTGTAATCCAAGGATGAGTGTTATAAGAGGAGAGAATACACAGAGACACAGAGAGAAGGCCATATGAAGACAGAAGCAGAGATTGTTGTGATGTAGCTACAAGCCAAAGCATGCCAAGGACTGCCAACAACCACCAGAAGCCAGGAGAGAGGCATGGGACTAATTTCCTCAGTGCCTGCAGAAGGAACCAACCCTGCTAATATCTTGATTTAGGACTTCTGGCCTCCTGAACTATGAGAGAATATATTTATGTCATTTTAAGCCACTCTGTTTGTGGTAATTTGTTATGGAGGCCCTAGGACACTAATACAGAGGTCTTAAAGCTGTTTGTCCCAGTTCACACTGTTAGTAAAGATCATGCTGTTGAAGCCATGGCTTGAATCAAGGTCTGCCTGACTCCAGAGTCACAATATTTAACATATACTCTACTTTTCCTCTACAGTACAACAGCAAAACATCTCCCTACTACCCAGAAATTGGTACCTTGATGATACACTGAGGAAGCATTAAACATCTTCTTGGGCCCTCAGAGCCTGGGTTTTGTTGCTTGACCAAATTTCATGCCATTGTATGTGAGTTATACCAGTTTCCTGGTTAAAAACAGGTATAGGTATAGGTGTAGATGTAGATACAGATATAGACAGATATAAATAAATTCACTGTACAGAAGTCTTTCTGTCTTATATACCTTTGTTTCCCAGGTACGTGGTATAATGTTCTCTATATCTAACAAAAGTTCAATAGTGACTGTTAATTAATTAGGAAAGAATGAATGGATATCTTCTTTTGAGGACCGTATAATCTCATTTCAATGATTTAGTAAATCTGTAATCCAAAGTTGGTGCATCTAGTTATATAAAGTGAGGAGAGCTTGGAAATTAATTTTTTTTAATGACGCAATTAAGAGCATGGGCTTTTGAATCACTGGTCACGGGTTCAAATACCATCTCCACCATTTCTTAGTTGTGTGTCATTGGGCAAGCTGATTTATTTCTCTGAGACTCATTGTCCTCATTTTTAAAATGAAGGAGGGGAATAGTAGAAGAGGGTAAAGAGGGTCAAACATATGCTTGTACAGTGATGAAAGGAGAACTGACTCTGGACGGTAAACACACAATGTGATATATAGACGATGTATTGCAGAATTGTACACTTGAAACCTATGTAATTTTACTATCCATTGTCACCCCAATAAATTTTAATTTAAAAAAGTGATGGTAGTTTTAACAACTGCATAGGGTTTTTGTTAGTATTGAGTTGATGAATAGAAAATACTTAGCAAAATATGTTGCCCATTCAAAGTGATTAAGGTATGATTGTTCTCAGAGTTTTAGATGTGTGTATTGTAAATGTATGCAGTATGTGCATTACTCAAGATTTTTATGATATTATCACATGAGTACATAGAGGCACAAATATTTTAATTGTTACTGAAGTTGGATTCAGTTACAGTATTTTCAATGAAGCTTTTGGTTTTCTTCATAAAGTCCTCTGTTAATGAATCCCTCAAGGTCTCATTAAATATAGCTAATTTAGACAGGAAGTTCCAGAATGACAGTTGTTGCCAAGACCTTGGTGCACTGGGTGGGCAGAAGAGGTAAGCAGCCCCTCACAGAAAGCTGGTAGCCTTTGTTAACCAACTGGACACCCATAGATGTCTCACATCTTCTATTACTAGAGCACCTACACATAGTAGATGTAGTTTAAATGTGTCCGTGGCTTTAACAGAATTCTTATTAATACCAGTCTCTCAGAAAGCTCCTGTTTGGGGATTTCTAGCAATTGCATATCTAAAAATTTCTCAGTAAGGAAGAGTTGGGTACTGTCACTTAATTGGAAGGTGCTAGTGATCTGACTGTAACTGTGTTTGCAGAAGGCATGGCATCTCATCCATTTCTAGCATTCTAGATTAAGCAAATGGCTGAAATTCTGATGCTCTGAATGCAAACTCCCTGGTCAGCTAGTTATTCTGATGCAGGCCCAGGTAAATCTCCAGAGCTCTGTTTCCCTTCCTGCAAAATAACATTCTCCTTCCTTACCTCTCATTTCTCTTGCTGAGTGGAGAAATTGATATCTTTATGACCCTTAGAGGCAATGCATGATTTAGAATACCTAAGTAAAGAGAGCAATAAACAATGGTTGGTATGCAGAGCACTCACTACCTTCTAATTTATTTCCTTTCCATCTGACTTTTAACAGGAAAGGAAAAGTTGCTGTTTATTTGCAGGAACAATATTTTTATGGCTCAGCTTTATCAAGCTAGGTTTTGAGTCTGTTTAGCATAAATTTTTCAGAGTTAAACCTTAATTCCATCTAAATTTTCTAAGGTGGAAATATAAATTAAGTGAAAGTTGGACAAGGTAAATATTTCAGTAAAATCATCTATACAAGTACCCTCTATTGAGGCTTTGGGTCCAGCTTGGTCAAACATAGCCAGAGGAAGGAGGGAATAGCCTTTATTTCCTGTCACTCAGATTCTGGGAAACCGGGCTGTGTTGACTCTCCAACCTCTTTATATTATGGGATATTTTCTACATTGGACATCTTATCCCTCTTGCAACTATTATGCATGTCTAGCCTACTGCCTTGTTTTGGATTATCCTCCATCACTTCCAAAATCAAGCCCTAAAATGGGAATTTGGGGGCAGCTTATTTGGGAGGTGACTCATGGAAGCCCTGTGAAAGAGAGAGGAAGTGAGACAGGGAAGGGAGTTTGCCAATAAAGGCAGTGTAAATGAGTGGGTTACCTCTGTGGGCAACTTGAGTGCATTCCCACTGAGGACCCTCTAAGAGACTGTGGAACGTGCCTCAGAATTGGAAGGCAAGACATAGGAGTATTTATCTGCCAATTCCCAGCTCTCTTTGGGTGATGGCTGCTTCTAGGGGTTTCAATTTCCTGACGCATCCAGTCCAGCCTCTCCTGTGGGTGGGCTGAGAGCATTCTCTTGGAGCCAGAGAAAGCCCTCAGGCAGTCACAGGTGCTTATCATAGAAAAATCACTGTAGGTGTGCAGTTACAATAAGGAAACTGACCACTGAAGCTACAGGTGACTTCCTGGGGGGTCAAGGGAATACGGATGGGGAACCAACAGTGACTATAACACCTATATTCTTCTTCTGTTATCTCTGCTCCATCTCATTTTCTACCCCGACATAAAGCCCATTCACCTTGCTTGCAAATCTCATTCCAATCATCTCAGCTCCATGGAGCAACACATCCTATTGTCTCACACTGAGTTGGACTGTGGGTAAGAGTGGTGAAAGTTGAAACTAGGATAGGAGATTGGGGCCAAATCACGAGGCTTTGGAAAACTTGCTAAGGAATTTGGACTATGCTGTATTTTTAAGGATGAAGTACAAATTTTCAAGTAGTATGATCAGATAAGAATTGGGGATAGATAACCCTGGAGCAGTATGGTAGAAATACTAGTGTGTGTGTGTGTGTGTGTGTGTGTGTGTGTGTGTGTGTGTCTGTGTGTTTAAAACCCTCCAGGTGATTGTGATATGACTCCTGGCTTGAGATCCATTGACACACAGGATGAATGGGAGGGGAAGCCTTTGAGGGGGAGATACCAGTGAGGAGTTGTGATGATCAGTTTTATGTGTCAATTTGGCTAGACTATAATCCTTTTATTCAATCCAACACTAATCTAGGTTTTGCTATGAAGATATTTTGTAGACATGATTGACATCTACAGACAGTTGACTTTTAGTAAAGGAGATTATCCCAGGTAATTTGGGTGGGCTTTACCCAATCAGTTGAAAATCTTAAGAGTAGAACTGAGGTTTCCCTGAAGAAGAAGAAATTCTGCCTGTGGATGGTAGCAGGAGCTATCACCTGAGGGTTTCCAATCTATTGGCCTGCCCTATGGATTTTCAATTTGACAGTCCCCACAAGAATATAGCCAAATCCTTGGAATAAATCTCTTAGTATCATCTATCTATCTATCCATTTATCTATCTATCTATCTATCTATCATCTAATTATCTATCATCTATCACTTTTTTTAAAGATTTTTTTATTGGGGAATTGGGGGGATGGGAACAGTGCTGGGGAATTGGGGAAAGGGGAACAGACAAGTTGCTGTCGTTTTGTTCTTAAGTCTAGTTGTGGAGGACGTTGCTTCACTGGCCCAAGTTGGCACCATCATTGTGCTCTTCCCGGGTGAGGCAGATCAGTCGCTGGCTTCTGGACGGCCGCTCACTGCGGCTGCTGGCCGCTCACGCTGGCTGCTGGCTACATACGGTAGCCCATGGCAACCCACTGCCACAGGAACTGCAGCCTACGCCATCCCCGGCGACTCACCGCAACCCAGCTCCAGGTTGAGCTGGTGTTCAGCATCTTAGCTGTAGAGGGCAGTGTCACTGGCCCTCATATGTGGGATCCGAACCGGGGTCCTCTAGTGTTCCAAGCCAGCTCCCAACCATCGCGCCACTCGGCCAGCCCTCATCTATCACTCTTATTGGTTCTATTTCTCTGGCAGAACCCTGACTGACACAAGGACCATTGACAAAACTCCTACTAAAGATGATGAAAACCTATCTGGATGGTGGGAACTGAGATGAGAATTATATTTGAGAGACGTTTCTGAGTTGGAATTGATGGGAGTCTGAGATGAGGCTTAAGGTAAGTGTGAGAAATAGAAAAAAAAATTAAGTGAAAGGTACAGTCCTGGATATTGCTTAGATGATTATGCTATGGATAGAGATTAAGAATTCAGAGGAGATCAAATATATGGTGATGGAAAGAGAACTGACTCTGGGTGGTGAACACACAATGTGATATATAGGTGATGTATTACAGAATTGTACACCTGAAATCTATGTAACTTTGCTAACAATTGTCACCCCAATGAACTTTAAAAAAAGAAAGGATGAGCCTGCAAAGGGGAAAGGAAATGTTGACTTAAAATGGACTGTAATGCCTCCTCTGCTTCAAATTCTGAGAAGCCAGGATAAAGCAGAGTTTAAATTGTTTTTATGACACCCCCCCAAAAAAATAACCAAAAACACACAAACAAACAAAACAAAACTCAGGAATGATGAAATGTTTGGGGATGAAAGAGAAGCCAGTTATTTTGGAACATGGTAAATTTGAGGTGCTAGAGAGACTTTGCTATGTGTCCAGCTGGCATTAGAAAATGAGTTTGATTCTCAGGGAGAGGTCTGGATGGAAATAAGAATTTGAAAAAATGTTGTTTTCCTTGAATTATCCCTATTTTCTTCTAGTCCAGTTCTATTTGTTCATCCTTGTTTTTTTTTAATGATATTATTTTCCTCAAATTTCTGGTGATTCTTGGAGATCAGTTCATATTTAGCTAAATACTATATCCACTGCATATGCTCTGTATGACAATGGGGGATGAAGGTGTGTACCTCAGACAATATTTAGTGAAATACCCAGAGCCTTTCCCACTCTTTAAATTAGTTGACTCTAATTTTGAACCCTTGAAGATGGTTGCTCTGATACATTAAGCTTCTGGTTCCCAGCGCTTGCGCTCTCTCTCTCTCTCTCTCTCTCTCTCTCTCTCTCTCTCTTTTATAAACTGTCCCATCAGCTTTCCATCTTTTATTGTTTCAAAATTTTTAGATCACTTCCAGTTTCCTCTTTTGATTTCTTTTTTGTGTTATGATTTCACTTTTTATATTAAAAATGTATTTTTCTGTCTTTGGGACCTTGGAAGGGAGGTGTGGTGGATATTCTGCACGTGCTTCTCCAGATTTGTGCTCCACTAAGCTCTGCACTGCTCTCTGCCCCAGGAGCTGAACTGTATGAGCTGTATCAATGGGCCCCTTTTCCTCTGTTCTGGTTGAGTTTGGCCAGCAGGACGCACTGGCAAGACAACAGAGGGCAGGCAGGAAAAGAGGTTAGGATATTTATACCCATAGTTCCCTCCCTGTTAGGCCAAGATTTAGTAAGGGCTACATTTCTCTACTCATGACAATAGCTCCTACCCAGTGATTCTCTCCTATAGCCACAGAGTTTACCAGGTTCTGGTAACTGCTTCTTCCTTTTGTCCATTCAGCTCTGGGGATGTTAGTTGCTTACTGCTTTTGCTACCCCTGGGCTGCTTCATCATTTCTTGTTGTTTTCTCTTAGTTCTGCCTATATCTTGTAAATAATCCTTTAATTAAACTCTTTTAAATCATGCCCTTTGAGAATACCTTCTAATTCCTACCAGGACCCTGATCCACATAGGAGTAGGGGAAGCTGCATGAATTAGAAGCCCAGTGAAGGAGACTACAGAGTCATTTGGATAAAGAGGTTTCAGCACCTACTATTTAACTTCAAATTGTCAATTCTTCCATTTGTCCATTGTTTAGACACAATCTAGAAGTCAAGACTCCAACCCTGCAGTCAGATTACTTGGGTCTAAACACCAATTCCACAATAGCTAGTTGTGCATCTCTGGAATTTTGAGCTTCATTTTTTTTCATGTGTAAAATAGAAATCATACTAGTATCTACGTTATTGGGGCTGTTGTAAAAACTAAATGAGTTAATGTAAGTGAAATGTTCACAACAGCTTAGCTGTTACTGTTATAGTGGTTATTACTATTATTATCCTTTTTTCTTGTTCTCTTCTCCAACATGTAAGAGGCAGTATGACTCAGCACTATATTTACAACTAGAAGGACTATTTTATTTACAACAGGCTGCTTCTTTGATCTCCTGTGCAAAATTATTTAGCTGAACAGAGAGAAACTGAACACTTTAATCAATTTCGAGTTCCTGCATTCATTCCATTTGTTGCACCCAGTGCATTAGTGCCCACTCCAGGATTCTTGAATCTTAATCTTCTTTCTTTTTCCCCCTCTTTCCAACCCTCATAATTTAGAGGACTAAATGATGCTCTCTATCTCAGGAAAGTGAAACAGTGTTTTTGATGCTGAAACTTGAGTGCGTGAATGCATGGGTCAGGGAGAATTCTAACCTCTGTACTCTGGTGTCATGCGTTTCTTCCATTCTCTTCTCAGTGTATTTGGTCTCATGCATGATTGAGATGAAAAATGCAGTGGTTTTGCAGTTTTCAGATCTGTATCTAACATATTCTGGAGACTCTAAAAACAAGAAATGATAGAGTGTGAATCACAGTTAATACTCAATGCTGTTAATAGAATAAGAATCCTAGTGTCTTAGTCAAAGTTCTTTTAGTTCTAAGAATTAGAAACCCACTCAAAATTGTTTATGCCAAAGGAGGAAGTTTTCATCAGAATACAGCAATAATCAGAGCTCAGGGATAGGAAGTGAAGCCAAGCCTCTCTGTGAATTAGAACCATGAGTAGAAAGTTATAACAGTAGGGTGAGTCTGTCTATCTGTCACATTGCTCAATTTCTCCCACCGTGGCTGCTTCATTCTTTATTATTTGCAGGCTGCTTTTTTCTCCATTCATGGTATGTAATGACTGGCATGCCATTCTCATATTTACCTGTCTTTCCTTCCAGTCATAGGAGACTAATCAGCTATTCAGAATCTCAACTGTACATTCCAAAGAAAAAGACTGTGATTGGTTCAGCTTGGAGGCAGAAACTATCTTGGATTCAATCAGCTGTGACCTGAGGCTCAAGGGCACATAAAACAAACATGGTTGCCAGGGTCCCATCCTTGTGGATGACGAAAACAGTTCTCAGAAAACGAAAATGGGTTAATTTTGGTATAGACAGGTGTTCTTTTTTTTAATTATTATTTTTTATTGTGAAATACACATGTTTTAGAATTAGTTTCAGCTGTACAACACAGTGCAATAATTATACTTTTTACCCCTCGAGGTGACCACCCCCCAAATCCGCCACCCCACTTCACCCCCAATATCATACTTATCTATTACAATTCCCTTGACTCTACTCTCACATTATACTACACGTCCCATGACAATACATACACACACACACACACACACACACACACATATATATATATATATATATTCACTTATAGCTGACATACAATATTATACAACATCAGCTTCAGGTGNATACAATATTATACAACATCAGCTTCAGGTGTACAGTGCAGTGATCAAGCCTCTACCCCATCCATGATGCGGTCTCCCTAGCAAGACATGTGACCATCTGACACCCTACAAAATATTTACAACATTATTAATTGTATTCCTCGAACTGTCTTTCATGTCCTTGTGGTAATATTGTAGTTACGTATTTATGCTGTCTAACCCCTTCCCCTTCTCCCTCATCCCCTCCCCCTCCCAACTAGCAGCCATCAGTTGTTCCTGTATATCTCTGAGACCACTTCTGTTTACTTTCCTCATTCATTCAGTTTTTTAGATTCCACATGAAATCCATACATGAAATCATATGGTATTTGTCTTTCTCCGACTGACTTATTTCACTTAACATAATAGTCTCTAGGTTCATCCATATCATCCCAAATGGTACAATTTCTGTCTTCTTTATAACAGATTAATACTCCGTTGTATAAATATACCACAGTTTCTTAATCCAGTCATCTACCAGTGGGCATTGCGGTTGTTTCCAAGTCTTGGCTATTGTGAATAGCATTGCAATAAACATAGGGGTACATATATATTTTTTGAATTAGCGTCTTGGGTTTCTCTGGATAGATACCCAAGAGTGAAATTGCTGGTAGACAGCTGTTCTTAAAGGTCTCTCCTGTAACTTCATTTTCCACTTTCTACTATCTTTTTCTATTCTCCCATGTTAGAAACAAATTTTCTATATGAATAAAAAACAAGAAACCCCTTTTCACTCTTTTAACAATTTCTCCATGCTACTAAAATAACTGAACTTGACTCGGAAATTAAATTTTTAAAAAACAAAATACCAGAATCTTGCAAATTTCTGGAACTGAAGACTCTAGACATTAATGGTTCCTACTATTTAAAGCCAAATTTTGTGGTTACAAGTTTGAGTGTTTAGAATATATTGCAAACACCTTTCTACTTGGTGAAGAGTCAAATTGACTTCTTGGATTTTATTATCTGTTCCAGAGACCAGCTGGAGAGGAATGTCTGGGGAGTTATTGACATCCTGTGCCCTGAAGTGAGAAGCCAGGCTCCCATTTTGGATTACAGTTACTTCTCTAGCCCAGGATGTTGTAAACCATTAATGGATTGATTGTAGTATGTTCTTATGAGTAGGCACCATGAGTATAGCCTGGCCTCAACAATAGAATGAGGATTTCTCAGTGCAAAGCAGTGGAAGCAGCAACAGGGAAGGAAGAATGCTTAGTACAATGCACTTCATGGTCAGCAATATCTTGAAGGAAGAAACCATCTCTTGAAATGTGTATGGGCAAATAGGTAATGACCATTGGGTAGAAACTTTGGTGATTTTGAGAGCTGTGTATTGGTGAGGACATTAGGAGAGTGCTTGGGACAGTTTCAAGAGAAATGACACAAGTTTCAAGGTGTGGTCTTCCTTCCTTTCTGGGATGGCCCTTTTTCACTTTGTGTTTCTAAAGAATATCATGCTCTTGTTGTTTTCCTCAGTGTCAAGCCCAGAGCGTCAGTGGAGTCATGGAAGTGTAATTTATTCCAAAGGTCTAAAAAAGAAGGCCAGAATGTGGGGAGGATGTGGTTCTATTGTTTTACGATAGTCAACTGGATACCGAGGGAAGACTGATTAAGCATTTGGAACAGAAAGTCAACAAAACTGCTGTGAGATTTCCATGGGGGACTTTTCAGTTTAGAAGTGTCTCATTCATAGGGCTCATTTGCTGTCTAGCAAATAGCACTGGCTGCACTTAGATACTCAGCATTCAGCAGACATTTTATATTCTGCCTTTTCTTTTTCTAATTTTTACTAAATTTATTGGGGTGACATTGGTTAGTAAAGTTATATAGGTTTCAAGTGTACAATTCTATAATATATCACCTATATATTACATTGTGTGTTCACCATCCAGAGTCAATTCTCCTTCTATCACCATATATTTGATCCCCTTTCCTCTCTTCTACCACCCCCTCCCATTTTCTGCCTTTTCTTATTTGTTTTCGTTGTTGAAATAACAAGCTTTGAAAATATCATCTATGTCAGAGACATATGCCTTGACCTTCACCACTGGTTCCTGGCAAAACCACAGGGAAAGCAGACAGTACAGTAAGTAAGGGATGAATCCAGAGTAGGATTTTAAGTTATCGTTTCTGAAACACAAACTGAAATGGACATCATAAGAGGTATGAGAACAGGTAATTACTCCTTAGTGAGTTTAACCACATTTGTCTTCTTAGTAGTCAAGCAAAAAAGTCACCACCCAGAACATTTAAGATAGTACACTTTTCCCACTAATTCTCCAACATTATTATTTTTTTCACTGTGTTTCAGTAAGGGAGTGATTTTTATGAGATTGCCTTATTCATTCTTTAAATAAATGGTTATTGAGCACCCACGGTACACAAAAGATTACCTAGGCCTTTTGTAAATGACAGTAGCACATGGACAAGTACAAAAAGGGACAATGGCATTACAAGTAAGCAGGTGAGATGCATTCTTATGTCTCCCTGCCTTTGTCCTGTTCTGATTCTTTTTCTTCATTGATCTGAAAGGATATACTGGTAACTTGACAGCTTATGACATTTCTCTTTATCCCCTTATTATTTCTGTGGCAAAGAAGCCCTTAGAACTTTTGCTGAATGGAGAGCTGTGGGATCCTCCTAGCTAGCAACATTCCCCTAAGGCCTGGGGGTAACTGAGTGAGAAAATACCGCTGTAGTCCAGGAAGCGTTTGAATTGATTTTGGTGTGCCCACCCCTACTTCAGTATTACACCATTATCTAGAGGGCAGACTTTTTGGAAACACCTGTGGTGGATGACTTGATGTGGTGATGTCCCTTCAGGAAGGAAGCACTTACCATATTTCCCCATGTATGATGCACCCTCTTTCAAAAACTTTGGGGTCTAATAACTGGGTGCGTCTTATACAGTGGTTGTAGATTTTTTACTTGCATTTCCCGCAAGTGATGAGGAGTTGTATGAATTTTATGATGAATAAAACTTGAGTTCAATAACTTTATGTAATACATTTTTTTTCAAATTTCAGGCCCCAAAATTAAGGTGCGTCTTGTACATGGAAGCATCTTATACATGGGGAAATATGGTACTCCCCCAACTGCTGGTTGTTATATCAGCTATTAGTCTCTTTGGAGATTGTCTCCATTGAAGAAAGCTGCCTCACCCAAGATTTCGGCTCCTTCCAGGGGTAGTCTGCATTTAATGACTGACTCATCAGTGCTCAGATATGAAGGCTTGACCCCCTTGCCCTAACTTGAGATGACACTAAGGCCATCACAGCTCTAGAAACCTGTGGCATTGTCTAAACCTTTGGTGGGCCTGCAGCACAGCCCAGCTTCCCCTTCTGTCCACTCTAGCTTCCTACTCCTCCCTTTCACGGGGATAAACCCTTAAAATACTCCCTAATAAATGTCTTGGCATACTAATCTCTGTCTAAAATTATGTTTTGTAGAAACCCAAACTGACATTAACCCTCCAGAACTCAGAAGTAGATAGGAGAGGAACATTAGAAACTACTATAATTATCATGATCCCCTTACATAGAAGGCTTGGGGACCATGTAAAGCAAAATAGGCACAGAGTAGGTGAGCAAAGTATTCTTTGTTCCCGTATGTGCTTGGTGAATGTCTGTGTTATGCACATGAGTATGTGTGAGGCTGTGTATACTGGGACAGTGGCTGAATACTGCTAATGACTTCCTCTCCATAGTGGAATGACAGCTGGCAGATAGAAATGGAGGTATGGATGGGCATAAATACAGCACTTTGCTGGAGTAGTGTCTACAGCAGAGAGATTCCAAAAGCCCAATGGTTATGAGGATGCTGTGTGTGCCTTTCTGGCTGGTCTATTTGTCAGTTTTGAACATTGCACATGCATTCTGTTGTCCTTGGCAGATGGCATTGGGAAGTGCCTATCAAACGTCTGGCTTATTAAAGAGTCTAAAGGGAATGGAGAAAAGAATTAAGGGAAAGTACTGCTTCTAAAAATGTTAAAGAGCAAGGGGATGTAAAGAAATCTCACTCAATAATATCTGTAGGCACCTACTAGGTTAGCGACTGCTTCAGTACCAGTATCAGAAAGTAGATGACAGAATCTGGGGGGAAATGTTGAGCACATGTGACATGGAATAAAAACACACTGTTGAAAAAGTAGAGGCCACCTCTGATTTATTTATTTCTTCATCACTAATGCTTAGTACAGTGTCTGGTATATAGTTCGTGCTCATTACATGTTTATGGCTTGAGTGAATAAATGCGTTGAGGTAATAGGTGAGTGTAAGTATATGAGGACTGCAGGGGAAGAAAAGAACATATAGTTAGGGTTGATTTAGGAAGGCATCATAAGCTCTGAGATGGGCATAGATGGAAGTGAAAAAGTTGGAATGGTAGAGAATAGTACTGTAGGTAGAAGGAGCTGCAGGGGTAAAGGTAGAAAGTCTGGAATTTGAGGGTAGAAAAGAAAAAAAGCCTATAGAACAAGCTCTGAGTTGGTGACTAAGGAAACAGAAGGGTCTAAAGATGAGTTTGTGGTACTGAACAAGGGCTTACTGCTCTATACACCTAGAAGCCAATGCAATGGCACCAGCTTTTGAGAAAAGATAACACTTTTATAGCGAGGCCAACCAGCAAGGAGATAAAATTCAAATCTGTCTCTCCCATTGGGATTTTAGGGTGAGATTTAAAGAGTTAAGAATAGGGAACTTATGCATATTCATTGGGATTACATAATTGGTATAATGAAGTCTTATTGTGCAGGCAGGGGCAGTTCATTCAACTCCATGAATCACATATACAAATTGGGGGGTGGTGGTGTTAACATGTAGTTTGCTGGGGACTTTTAGCCTCATGATATCAAAAGGTCATCTTTAGGGCAAGATTTTTCTTTGTGCACAACCTCCATGGACTGGTTGAAACCAGCAGAGTCTTGTGGTTCCCCTTTTAAGAAGTAGGGGTGATTATTTCAGTTTTCTATTTGCTATGACCTGAGACCTCCTTGTTTCATTCTAGTCCTGTGGAAAACAACTGGTGATTTACTATTTAGGGCTGATTAGGGCTAATCTATTAACCTCCTATTACAATTGGACCAGTTAATGGGGGACCTTGAGGGTTTCATCTGGCTTTGATATCATGATCAGTAAGGAGCCATTGAGGGCTGTTTTATTTTTTAAAGATTTTTATTAAAAATATAGCTAACATATAATATTATATTAGTTTCAGGGGTACACCATAATTATTCAACATTTATATATCTAAAGAAGTGATCCCATGATAAATCCAGCAAACATCTGACACTGTACCACGCTATCACACTATTATTGACTATATTCCCTATGCTTTTCTTTATATCCCTATAACTATTTTGTAACTACCAATTTGTACTTTTTAATCCCTTCACCTTTTTCACCCTGCCCCCCAAAACCCAACCAATCTAGTACCCATCTGACACCATACAAGTTATTACAATATTATTGACTATATCCCTTATGCTAGACCCTACATAACAACCCATTTGTACTTCTTAATCACTTCCCCTTCTTTCACTCACACCCCCAAAGCCCTCCTATCTGGCAACCATTGAAATGCTTTCTGGATCTTTGAGTTTGTTTCTGTTTTGTTTGTTAATTCTGTTCTTAGACTCCACATATAAGCAAAATCACATTGCATCTGTCTCCCTCTGTTTGACATACTCCACTCAGCACAGCACTCTCTCTCCAGGTCCATCCATGCCACCACAGATGGCAAGAATCGATTCACTTCCATGGCCGAGCAATATTCCAGTGTATATATGTACCACCTCCTTGATATCGATTCTTCCATCGACCGACACCCAGGCTGACTTCCACATTTTGGCCATTGTAAACAATGCTACAATAAATATATGGATGCACATGTCCCCTCAGAGTAGCATTTTGGGTTTCTTTGAATAAATACCCTGAAGAGGGATTACTGGGTCTTTCATTGTCTCTTGTTATAACCTTTGTTTAAAAGTGTATTTTATCTGGTATAAGTATTGCTACCCCAGCTTTTTTCTTTTATTCATTTCCTTTCTCATGAAATATATTTTTCCATCTTTTTACTTTTTGCTTGTGTGTGTCTTTTAATCTAAAGTGAGTCTCTTGAAGACAGCGTTTGAAAGGGTCTTGTTTTCTTATCCATTCAGCCCTCCTATGCCTTTTGATTGGAGCATTTAATCCATTTACATTGAAAGTAATGGTTGATAGATATGTAGTTATTGCCATTTTAGTATTCATAATTTGATTTCTTTTTTCCTTCTTAAAGAAGTCCCTCTAACATTCCTTGTAATACTGGTTTGGTGGTGATGAACTCCTTTAGCTTTTCCTTTTCTGGGAAGCTCTTTTTCTGTCCTTCAATTTTAAATTATAGCCTTGCTGGGTAGTCTTGCTTGTAGGTCCTTGATTTTCAACACGGTGAATTATTCCCTGCCAATCTCTTCTGACCTGCAAAGAAATCAGCTGACAGTCTTATGGGAGCTCCCTTATAAGTGACTGGTTGCCTTTCTCTTGCTGCTTCAAGGGTTCTCTCTTAGTCTTTAACCTTTGCCATTTTAATTATAATTTAATTGTCTACTTGTGGGCCTGCTTGGGTTCATCTTGTTTGGGACTCTCTGCACTTTCTGGACTTGTATGTCTATTTCCTTCACCAGGTTAGGGACGTTTTCCATCATTATTGCTTCCAATAGGTTCTCAATTTCTTGCTTTCTCTTTTCTCTTTCTGGTACCCCATGATGTGATTGTTGTTATGCTTCATGTTGTCCCATAGGTCTTTTAAACTATCTTCATTTTCCTGGACTTTTTTTCCCTGCTGTTCCAATTGGGTATTTTCTGCTACTGTGTTATCCAAATCACAGATTTAATCCTCTGCTTTACCTAGTCTGCTGGTGATTTCTTTTAGTATATTCCTCATTTCAGTTATTGTATTCATCGCTTCTGAATGGTTCTTTTTTATGGTTTCTATGTCTTTTTTTATGCTGGCAATTTCTTTGTTGAAGTTCTCACTAAGTTAGAGTTTCCTTTTTTTTTTAAATTGGGGAATTGGGGGAGGGGAACAGTGTTGGGGAATTGGGGAGGGGGACCAGCCAAGTTGTTGTTCTTCAATCTTAGTTGTGGAGGGCGCCAGTCACCATCTGGCTGCCCATTGGCAGCTCATGGCCTCTAAGCTCAAGGTGCTGTGTTAAAATCTTAGTTGCAGGTGGGCGTAGCCACCATCCCATGCGGGAGTTGAAACAGCAGCCTTATTGTTAAGAGCACACGCTCTATCTACTGAGCCATCCTGCCACCTGTTGGCAGCTCAGCAGCAGCTCAGCTGGGACGCAGTGTCGCTGGCCCATGTGGGAATCAAACTGGCGGCCCTGTTGCTCAGAGCTTGTGCTCTTAAGCTAACTCTTAACCAACTGAGCCACTTGGCCAGCCCTAGAGTATCTTTATAACCATTGTTTTGAACTTTGTATCTGGTAGGTTGCTTGCGTCCATTTAATTTAGTTCTTTTTCTGGATTTTTCTCCTATTCTTTCATTTGGGACACATTTCTTTATTTCCTCATATTGGCTGCCTGTGTGTGTTTGTTTCTATGTATTAGGTAGACATGCTGTGTCTCCCTGTCTTGGCCAGGTGGCCTTGTATAGTAGGTGTCATGTGGGGCCCAGTGGCACAGTCTTTGGTCACCTGAGCTGGGTGCTCCAGAAGTGTTCCTTTTGTGAGTTGTGTGTGCTATCCTGTTATAGTTGAGCCTTGATTACTATTGGTACATCAGTGGGTGGGATTGACTCTCGGGCTGACTGGATGTGGGGTTTGGCCACAACCACAGCTTACAGGCTGCTGTGCAGGAGGCTTACCCCACTGAGTGGGATTTGCCCCAGCAGGCTCTGGTGCTTTTTGGGACTGCTCTTTGTGCCTACCACTTGTGGGGCTAACTGGGCATTGTTCTGCAATGGTTTGAAGCCAACCTCCACGTATGTTGGTTGTGGGGCCTCTTGGGAGGGGCTCCAGTGCAGGCTGAGGTCAGCCACTGCCTGTGACTGGCCAGGGGCTGCCTGGTAGCAGCTACAAAGTGATCTGTGGTTGTTTGCTCCCTGTGTTAAACATGGAGGCATGGGGGGAAAGCTATGCTGTGAACCAAGGCTGGCTGCCACCAGTACTGGGCCTGGCATAACTCCCCAAACACCAGGACAACTGGAGGCCTGCTGCCACCTGCCATCTCCCTTAAGGTTCAGCCACTGATAAAGCCTCGTGTGGTGTGTGAGTTAGGTGAGGCAGGGCCCCAGAGAGTCACTAGGGTGGAACGAGTTGTGGTCACCAGGTTAATGTAAACTCTGGTTTGGGGCCAGTGCTGAGCTTGGAGTGAGTGAGCAAAAGTCTCAGAGCACACCAAGGCCAGTTGCCACCCCCATGGGGTTTGTGAACTTTGATAGTTTTCCAAGAAAGAATCCAATGTGGGAGAGGCTGGCTGCTTGTGGAGAAACTGCCTCCAGCTGTGCTGGAGTTGACTAGGGTGGGGTCCCAGGTAAGTCAGCAGGGTGGAACAGCGGAGCTTACCAGGCCAATCAGATTCAGATTTTGCCTGTGGGGGTGGGTTCAACACAGGAAAGGTGGTGCCTCCAGGCTGCATGGGAGAAGGACCTCACACAGGGAAAATACTGACTGTCCTCCAGTTCTCCCTCTGAAGCCATACTCCTCAGTCTGCCTCCCTATATGTCTCTGAGGCCCCCTGAGTCACTGTCCCTCCTCTGGAGCTGAAGGTGAGTGCCTGCGAACAAGTGAGTCCGTGTGTAGGCTGTTTAAGAGAATGTCTGGGTTTCCCGCAGCCTTCCATTCCACGCGGATGGTCAGAATCCTCACTGTTTTCCACAGCCACCTGTTGTGGGGGGCTCCCCATTCTGGCACCAATACTCTGAGTTCAGGAGCCTGGCTTGGGGTCTGGGATTCTGTGCTCCTCTGGGGGTGAAACTCTGCAGTCAAGCTATCCCTCCTGATTCTCAACTGCCACAGGGAGGTTTGGGGGCCCTTCCACATCTTAGCCCCTCCTACCAGTCTTGAAGTGGCTTCTTTATATTTTTAGTTATAGGACTTATGTTTGGCTAGACCTCAGATGGTTTTCCAGGTTGATTATTTTAAAATTTAGTTATAATTTTAATGTGTCCATGGAAGGATGCAGGCACAGTGTTTATCTCCTCTGACATCTTGGCTCTTCCATTGAGGGCTCTTCTAGAGAGGACAGGCAGTGATATTTTACAAATGTAGGTATCTTTTTCCTGCTTTACAGAATCTGTGTTTTCTAGTTATCATTCGTGTCACCATCACTATCAGCACCTTCAGTTAATATTTAATACTCAAATTGTAAAAAAAAATAGCTAAATTCTGTTGAAGTTGATGAGTTGACCACATGCTTTTACCTCCTCTTCTTCCCAACCCCAAAATGATAGAAATGGAATAAAAATGTGTAAACTCATGGCAATGAAGAGCATGACAGAATTTTTCTCAAAATCAACTTAATGTCCCTAGATAAGATTTTTCCTACATTTTGGCATTTAATAGCTACACAGTATAATGGCAGAAGATATAGGTCAATAATATCTAAATATGCAGAACTTCCATCTTTTATCCCTCATCCTACCTGCCATGGGCATTTAAGGAAAAACTCCAATATGGAAAACAGACTTAGATAAACACATAGAAAAAAAGTAATTCTAGGGGTGAGGGGTAGCTTGAGGAAGAAAAGAGAGTTTGAAATGAAGAAGGAATAAAATAATTATTGTATTAATAAGTACAGAATACTGTGAAAATGGAAAAATCTGAGAACAAGAAAGAACACTTAGAAATTTAAAATATTATATATACTATTTATAATATATATATACTATATACTATATATTATGTATTTATATAAAATATCAAAACACTATATATATATAGTGCGGGCTGACTAGGCAAGTCCAAAATCATTAGAAAGGGTAGAGTAGGATGAAACTCTCAGACAGGAGCTGATGCTGCCATCCACAGGTGGAATTTCTTCTTCAGGAAAACCCGTTATGCTTTTCAACTGATTGGGTCAGGCCCACCCAGATTATGGAAGATACTCTTCTTTACTTTAAACTGATTGATTATAAATGTGAAACATGTCTACATAACACCTTCATAGCAACATCTAGATTAGCATTTGATTGAATAATTGGGTACTATAACTTAGCTAACCTGATTCATAAAATTGGCCATCACAGATGAAAACAACAGGAAAAGAAAATAAGCAGATCCATTCAGGAGGTTTAATGTCTGACTGATTAGGAGTTCCAGAAAGACAGAACATAGAAATGACGGGGAATTTATCAAACAAATAATATGGAAAGGAAAACCAATTTCAACGCTGAAGATCAGAAGTATGGCTATCCACATTTAAAAGCCCTATTGCATGTCCAGCATAAGGAACAAATAAACAAACAAAAACCCTCATCTAGAGAACTCACCAAGGATAAAGTTAAATTCTTAAAATTTTTCGTTGTCAGTACTAGATGCCAAAGTATATAGAGCATTGCCTTTTAAGGTATGAGAGAGAATAATTTTTAACCTGTAACTTTCCCCCTAATCTAACCCAACTGACTCTCAAATATAAGGGTAGAATAAAGACAATTTCAGGAATTTCAGAGAGCTTGTCTTCTAGACATCTTAGAACATTACTTGACAATGTATTGTGAAAAAAACAATGGTTGGTAAAAAAGAAAAAAAGAAAGAAAAGGAAAACAGGGGATCCGGGCAATGTTAACACTCTAGGAGAGCAGGGAAGGAAAATCCCAGGATGACAGCTATGCATTGGCCCAGGCCCATGGAGCAAGCCTGCCAAATGGAGCAGGAGGGTGGAAGATTGAGGGAAGGAGGTTTCCTTAGAACACACACACACACAGCAAAACACTGTGACAAGGTGGAGAGCTTAATTTGTTTAGGAGAGACATATCTCCAGGGGGATGGGGAGAGATTACTATGAGCAAAATTCAGTTTTGTTTTATAAGCTCATACATGTTAAAGCATAGATGAACCATGAAAACATGCTAAGAGAAAGAAGGCAGTCATCAAAGACCACATATGGTATGATTTCATTTATATGAAGTGTCGAGACTAGGCAAATCGATAAGAGACAGAAAGCAGATTAGTGGTTGCCAAATGTGGAGAGGGAAGGAGTGGAGTGTGTATGCATTTTGGCGGGGGAGGGAGGTGATGAGAGTGATGGTTAAGGGGTGCAGGGTTTTATGGGGGCAACAAAAATGTTCTAACACTGATTGTGGTGGTGGAATCACAACTATGTGAATATGATAAAATCATTGAACTGTACACTTTAAATGGGTGAATTGTATGGTATTTAAATTATATCTAAATAAAGCTGTTTTAAAAAGCTCATGAAGAGTAACTGGAAGCTCCTCAAGGCGAAACAAATGCTGTTATCTTGCCAGCTTAGGGCAATATTTACAAAAGGCTGTCTGCCATACCCTGTCTTCTAGTTCTCTAGCCTAGATAGAGTTTCTATCAGCCATTTTCCTATGATTGCACAAAGAAGCTCTGCCCCTTGGCTGAACGCTTTCGTCTCACACCTGGCCTTTTTACCCTAATTGGTCTTTAGTGCATTGTCCCATCCCCCCACAGATCACACTGGCTCCACCATCCTTACCCTCGTTTTTTTGCCAGTCCCAACACTGTCTGCCCTCCTCCTGCTTCAGTCTGCCAGGCAACTTCTAGCACATCTTGAAATTAGCCTCCCTGCTGATAAACCCATGCTAATAAACCCCTTTTACAAAATAATGTCCACCATTCTCAACACAAGTGAGGCTGGGAGACCACCTGCCAGAGATGCTGGAGAGAGGGGTACTTGCACTGGGAGGGAGATTACATTAGAATGACCAGTGCTTCTCAAAGTTTAACGTTTGCATGAGTCAATGGAATCAACTGGGGATCTGATTAAAATGCAGATATTGATTTAGAAGCTCTGGGACCTGAGGTTGTGCGTGTCTAACAAGCTCCCAGGTGATGGGCCAGCTGCTGGTCCTGGGACCCCACTATGAGCATCAAGGAGATAGATCATCTCTGAGATCTGTTTCAGCTTTGACATTCCATCTTATGTGTATACCTGAGCAAACTAATAGGAATCCCAGGTATACCTCATCTGACACTGCTAATGCAGCTTGGAAACACCAGTTCTCTCTAAATGTCCTGGAGGCTCAAGTTATCAGGTAACTGAAAGAAAAGTGGCTTCTGTTTTATGTAGGATAACACTGCTATCATAAAAAGTATATCAACCAAATACAGAATGTAAAATACAACCAAAATACTATTGAATCTTCTCTATCCCATGGAAGTTGGTTAATTTCTGGGGAATGTTTTTATTTGAGTCATATTTAAATGCCATTTGGAAATGGATGATATATAAAATCATTTTCATGAATGGTGTAGAGGCTTGATCACTGCACTGTACACCTGAAGCTGATGTATAATATTGTATGTCAACTATAATTGAATATATATAGTCACGGGATGCAGAGTATAGTGTGGGAGTGGAGTCAAGGGAATTGTAATAGATATGTATGATATTGGGGGGAAGTGGGGTGGTGGATTGGGGGAGGGGGGTTGTCACTTCAAGGGGTAAACAGTATAACTATTGCACTGTGTTGTACAGCTGAAACTAATTCTAAAACATGTGTATTTCATAATAAAAAATAATAAAAAATAAGAATCTCCAGAGGGCTTTCTGAACGCCATCTCTGTGTTTCATGCAGGCTTAGGCTAGGAACTGGTGGGGTGAGCAGTGAGGAACGGACACGCTGAAATATTTGAGTTCTATGATCGGGATCATTAACTTTTAGCACAATCTGTAGTTTCCCTTAGTTTAGACTCTCCACACCAAGTATGTGGAACCATGGGACTATCATACTGACTTGGGAGAACACCAATCAGGAAAAATGGCAGGCTGGGAAGCAAATTTTAAAAGGAGATCTAGAGACTGTCAGAATTAAATGTGGTGATTTGCTTCTACTCAACTCCACTAACTAAATTTCACCTGTCTCCACTTTCTTTACCCACTCTCAGGTACCTTCAAAGAATCAAGCTCACCTCATCTCCTTTAACTGAATTTTGCCTAACCCCCAGTTCAACCAGAGTCTTTCTCATTACATTAAAGGAAGTGAAATTAGGTAAATAGCTGTAACACTTATCATGTAGGACCATTGGAAAACACTAAGGTCAATACCAGTAGAGTGAATAAATAGCCCTCTAAAGAACTGTAAAAAAAATGAAATTTATAAACTCATTACCTTGATAATAAAGTTATAGTTGACTTTTGGCTGAAAGTGTGCCACCACGAAGGGAGATGTGCCCCTTTAGATGGATTTGGGCAATGCCGAGTTCTTGGGCACCTGCAGCTGGCTTCCACCCCCGTCAGCAGCTGGGAAGAGACCGATGATGGGCCAAGACTCTTCCCTGCTGCTTATGACCCTGTGGTATGACCCCAGAGTTTGTTGGGTCACGATGCCTGAAACTATAGCAACCAAAGCAAAGGTGTGGCAGGCTGGCAAACTCAGTGGCCCTTCACATCAAAATATTACTTACCTTATTTATATTACTGAGTATTTTGGTGCCCCCTGAAATTTTGTCCACAAGTCAAGTGCCTTTCTCACCTCACCTCAGCCTAGTCCTGGCCCTCCAGTAACCTCCCAGATAGAGTTCTGCTCGCAACTTTCTTTTGAAATGAAGGTCTGATGTTCAGAGAAAATAAAACTGTCAGAGATATCAAACCAATGACACCGACTGCCAGGAGATAGATAATCATGATTTCCTCCTCCTTCTGTTCCTGTCTTCCCTTTCCTGTGACATGTGGGGGTCTCAGCTCAGCAGAAGTCCTTGTCCATTTCCAACTGTTGGCATTGAGCAAGGCCACATGGCTAATAGGATGTCTGGGATCATGACTCCATTTGGAGAGGTGAAAAGTCCAGGGTCTCACCCTCCAGGGATACACCCCAAGGACTGGTGAGCTGCTCCAGATCCTTGTCAGGGTCCTTTGTGGCCCAAAGCATATCTTTCTCTGCTGGAATCTGTCAGTTGGCTCTGGCAAAAATCAAGTTTCCCACCCTGATTTTACCTCATTCATCCACATAGAGGATTCCCTAGGATAGGATGGAACAGAAACTCTTAGAATCCTCAAATGTCAGAACTGGAAGGGCCCTTAGAGACAATTTTGCCCCAACCCCCTCATTTAATAGCACATATAGCTTTCTGTGCTCTATTTCCATGGTCTAAGGAATCCCTAAGGCCACCTCATAATAAAAATCAGGAAACAAGTCAAGAGCCGAGTTAATCAAGGAAGTAAACTACTATGGGTCCCAGCTGTGCTCAGGGAGTATTGGGTCATCAGTAATGCAGCCCTGGTCCTGGGGTTTGTTTATTAAGGATTTTCTTCAAGGACAAAGACAAGGATCTGTGGTTGCGCAACTCCAAAGCTTTTCAGGTAGGGTGTGACTGGAAAAGTTTTGATTAGCTTTCCTCTGGGGTAGGGAGTTTTAAAGTTCTGCCTTTCCATTGTGAAAAAGCAGGCAAAGTTTGCCTCCATGCCTTTAACCTGCTCCCAAAAGTGCCTCAGCCTAGAGCACTTGCAATGGTTAAGATAGGCTTTGAGGGTTGAAAGCACTGTATTGATCTGATCTGCAATGAATTATAACATTGTGTTTGACTTCTGAGAAGCATGCAGCAAATCTAGGAACTTTGTGCTAGTCGCAAAGGAAACTGGGATTCACTTAGATTGGCCATGAGGAATTTACCATTCTGTAGTGTTCTTCTTGGAAAATTTTTCTCTCAGACTGATGGAAGACAAGGAAATCTCATCAATTGAAGGAAATAGTGTATAAGGAAGCTCTATTCACAGGTGGGGGGAGGATCAGATCCCATTGTAGATCTGGATGGTAAATACTAAATAGCCATGTGCAGTGAACAGTGAGGGTGTGTGTGTGTGGCAAGGTTGGTGGAGGGTTACAATATCCATAGGTAATATTCTTACATCAGTTTGTTTTTGTGCAATCTAGCCCATTTTCAAACTCTTAACAGAGACCAAGAAAGCTGAATCCTTGGGATTAGAAAGGAGATTATAAAGTTATGTGTGCAATTCCGGCAGCAACATGGAGTCCACAGATGGCAAAACTCTAAAATAGATTGTGCAATCAGATTATTTGGACAAAATTTCTTAGAGATTTGTACATGGTTACATCGTTGTGTCTTGGGTGCTCAGAAAATAACCCAGCATTAGAGACATCTGGACACAAGTCCAACACTGTATCACCAGTCCTTGAAATTGGGCCCATTCCCTTCTTTTGCCTTAGGTCAATGTGATCAAGAAAACAATGACATTTTTTTATGTTGCTGCCCAGCTTATTGGACACCCTTTATTTTACACAACGCAACTGCTTTGATGTACTGGGAAATACAATCGTGTAGCATGTTGTTCAACAGACTAACGGAGGGGGTGCCCAGCTGCAATGGAATGTTACTAGGGGTGGGGGAGTAACTGGAGAGGCGTCAGAAGCGTTGTTAGTTCACAGGTTAGTGAGAAGCCAGTCTAGCAGTTGTTTTCTAGGCATGTTGCCCACGGCTTCATCCAGTTGTCGTTCCTTGGCAAACTTCATGACCTCTTGAAGGAGATCTCCTACACTGTACCCCTTCTCTGCTGCCTTAGCTGAAACTTCAGGAAGCTGTGGAGAGCGCAGAAATCGTTTAAGTCAGGTGATGCTTTTGGAGAAGAGATCCAGATGGATAAAGTAAACTACCCACCAACCCACATTTCCACGCATGATTCTAAGGTTAGAGTAAAACCTGCCACAAATCCAGGACTGACTTTTCTTTTTCCTTGACCCTCCTCTAATGACATAGCTAAAAATGACAAAGGTACTTTCTTTACAGCTTCAAAAAACAAACTTTAGAATCAATTGTGTTCACTAAATATTTTCACCAGGTGCTGGGTCCTTCAATTCGTCTGTGCTGATTTGCTAAATCAAGGTCAGGGGTTGCCATTCTCTAACCGCTCTTTAAAAAGTATGAGATTGGAAGTAGGGAAGATCAGCTGGGCTCAGGTCCTGGACTGAAAATAATTTGGTTTAGCATTTTATTTCTCTAGAATCCATCAAATGTAGGAAATGAAGCTGTGTGTGTGTGTGAAAGAGAGAGAGACAGAGAGAGAACTCACATGTGTATGAATGTTATCTTCATGGGACTGAGGAGCAGGGCCAAGACTAAGGTGTGGCAAGTTGGGTGCCTAGGGCCCAAAAATAAAAGAAAAAACTCTCGGGGCACACAATTGTAGAACCTGTGAGTTTGGGGAGGAACTCCCTTTTTCTTTTATTCTCTCTCCAGTCCTTGGAGGGCCTTCAAGCTCAAAACATAAGACTTAAAAATTGCTCCCCAATGTTTTACCAAACAGTTTTACCAAAGGATCACGATAAACAGAGCTATTTTTACTCTCCTTCTCTTGGCTGAAATGTGCAGACCTTGAAGTGCCCAGAGCC
>NW_017731357.1:4492874-4496647 GCF_001890085.2 Hipposideros armiger | reverse complement strand
GATAGCGATCTTGCCTTGGTTTCCTTGTTTTTGGTTCCACATGCTCAAGCTCTCCTTGAGGATGTGTTCACCAACTTTCTCAGCACTGGTCAATGCCTTGCATTTATCTGCTTTTATTTCGGTTTTGTCCCCTTTCATCTCAGCTTTCATGCTGGAGAATTCGAGACTTTGGTTCTTGCACTTGGGATCATGGGCCCCCGCTTTCAAAAATGCGGATGACAGGCTCTGCACTTTAGTCTCCCTCCTTGCGCCAAGAAAAGCAGTGACCAGGTGCTTCAGCATGGCCTCCATAATATCTGCAGCATGTTGTTTACCGTTGTTGAACAGATTCCTCTTGACAACTGAGAGAAAGTCAGTGTCAGTCATCAGGACCTCAGTGATCTTATGCAGGTTCTTCATGCAGGAGTCAATCAAATCGGACACAATTTCGCTGGTATGTATTAACAACACTTTCTTCAGGACCACACAGGCAGGAATTGGCTTCCCAAAGGTGTGCACTTTCAAGACCTTCTTAACAGAAAACATCATGTCAGATGCCACCTGATTTGCATAAACCATGAGTCCTTTGCTGAGAGAATCTGCAAATTCTTTGCTGTCTTTTTGGCCCAACTGTTTGTCTCCCCTCTTGTTCTTGTGGATTAATTCACTAAGCAGAAGGATTTTCTGGTCACCTTCCCGGCACTCCTCCCCAGTGGTCCGCATTTCTGCAGAGGTCAGTTCCATGGCATCATGGGCCATTTCATAAATGATCTTGCTCAAAGTATTTCGGAGTCTGGTTTCTGCTTTGTCCCCAGAGGTTGGATAGATTGCATGATGAAAGCATTTCCTTCCACCTTCTAACTTGCCCTTGATGTCCTTATGGGCCATCTGGATTACCGGAGAAGATAGTTGGTTGACATAGTAGGAAAGGTCATCTAAAGGACATTGTCTGTCAGGAGTGATTACTGCCCTCTGAGCATTAGGAGATTTTGCTAGAGGGGTGGAAGGATTCTGGTTATTGTTGGTGTTTTTGTCTGCTATCATTTCTAGACATAGGCTTTGAAGTCTATTGGCCATGTAATCCATGTTCAGTTGACCGGCATAGACACTGTAGCAGTTTTCAGAGGCTAATTTGTGATGTCCACCCTCTATGTCTTCTATTTTATGTTTACAGCTAGAGGCTGAGGGGCTCAGTACGTGTTGGAACCCCAAGGCATACTTCTGGAGATCATTGAAAAGCCAATTTAGAATACTTAGAGGATCACAGGGAGCTTGTTTGAAAAGGCATACAGATCCCACCGTCTAAAAAAAGAAGAACACCTAAGAGTTCTTTTCTTATTTTATTTAGAAGATATAGCTTTCTAAACAGCACAGATTAAGGATTTGCCCTTTAGAATTTGCATGGAAACATATCACAATTATATATCCATTAATACACATTTAAGCACAAGTGGTAGCCACAAAAGCTTGGAGTATATACATTTGTGCACTTAACTACGTGCAAGTGTTATCAATATTGTTGTCAATTACACCTGAATATGTGTTATTATCTCCATGTGTCAAAAATATATCATTGTGTCTGTGGTGTATGTGTATGTATAATAATATAGCAATTCATGAGTGTGAACATCTCAGTAGATGTGAGAATGTCAGCCTGTATTGTTAGTGTGTGAAAATGTACCAGTGTGTGTGTGTGTGTGCATATGTGTATGTCAGTACACATGTGTGACTATGTGTGAGCCTGTGTAATGATATGTCGACATCAACACTGATTGTATATGTCCACTGTATAGGCCAACATGTGCGTGTTAGTGTGTATATTTTGTACGTGTGTGAACGTAAAAATATGAGTGTGTATGTCAGTGTGTCTCTGAATATGTAAATAAGTGTCAATTTGAGTGACCTGCATATATGTTTGTGATATAAATCCAACAGGATGTATCATGCAGCTATAAATGTATTTATATATGTTAAAGCATAATTTCACACATGAACATATATACTCATTAATATATTAATGTATAATATATTAATCAATATATGTTAAAATATGAATATGTGTTCATAGGTGATTGTATAATGGCTGTGTATGTCAATAAATTGGGTATCAGTTAGTTTTACTTATGTGCTATGTCAATGCTTGAGAATGTGTGTCAGTGTTGTACATGTTCTGAGTATTTGAGTATGTGTGTGAATACATGAGTGAGGATGTCATCGTATTTGTGTTAATGTGTGTATCAATGCATACAAACGTGTGTCAGTGAACATGTGTCACTTTGTATGTGTGTGTATCAACATGAGGTACATTTATAAGTGTGTATGCCTATACCTGAATGTGTATGGTCACTGTTTTGATCAAGGCTTGTGTGTGTTAACATGTGTGTGCATGTTTATGCAGGTGTGCATGGATGTGTATATGGATGTTTATGTGTGTCACATGAGGGCATGTCATTGCATCTGATTCTGTATACCTTTGTATATGTGTGTAAGTCGTTTATGAATAGGTCACTATATAGATATGTATATCAATATCTATCTATCTATATATCAATATATATATATATCAATATCTATGTCAATATCTATCTATCTACCTATCTGTCTATTTATCTATCTGTGTTTGTTATGTCAATGCCTGTATTTGCCAGTATCACATGTAGCCCAGCATGTGTGTGTCACTGTATAAATCATTTTTTGTTAATGTATATAAATGCACATGTTGATGTGTGTGTGTCATTTTGTGTCAATTTATGTGTACATATGCCCATGTCTGGATAGGTGTATATGTATTGCACAAATCTTCTACTCAGTGCTAAGTACCACTGCCCTCTTTGCCCTTTCCATTGCTTCATCTCCTCTCTTTTCACTGAACTCCTGGAAATGTGAGGTCATAATAAGGTCAACTTTGTGCAAATGGGCTTAAGTTAGAATCAAGGAGATCTGCACTGTGTATAGGAAATATGGGCTGCTCTTTTAAAAATTAACATGAGGTGTGATTTATCCCTTTCTTAAGACTCCAAAATGGAGTTCCCCCCCCCACATACACACACACATTCACACCTGAACCTAAAACTCTTTGAAGAATATTTCAGAATTGGTTTTCCCTTCCTTAAGGGCCACTCTCATCACTCCAAAGGTGTCTGGGGCCAGAAAGGTTGTTTCCGGTTATAACATGAGCATAGGGACACAGAACAAGAAATATTTCAGTCTTTTGTGCTAAAGCCAAATATCCTGTTCCAACACCTGCCACTCCAGGCTTGTCGGACTGTGAAGGTGACTTGTTGGACTGTGAAGGTGACCTGTCATGTGCTCTAATGCCCACCCCCAAATCAGGAGTTTAACAAATATAATTTAGAATATTTACACAAAAACAAAAGGATTCTGTATGTGACAGTGGTGTGTGCAAGCCTAACTGTTTCTAACTTTATGCTACCCAACAGCCTGGGTAATCTCTTAGACAACAGGGTGCGGACCAGGCAACTACAGTTCTTGGCTGTTGTGGATTCTCTCTGCTCCATATCCTTGTTCTTTCTTGTTGGACGCTGGGCAATGTGGGGCACACAAGGCAAGAAACACTGCAAAGGATCTTGCTTATAAGCCCATGTGTTTGTTAGGATAAGGATAGCAAGATGCTATTTGGAATACGTTCCTGAAATCAGGAAAGGGCATCCTGAGGTTCAGTGATCAGTGTTAGGTACCTGGGTGTTGAACTTACCGTGACTTTGAACTTCAGCCTGTGTTCTCTAGCATGTCATAGTATTCAAATGTATGGGCCTATTTGACAATAGTTCTCT
>NW_017731357.1:4485477-4491610 GCF_001890085.2 Hipposideros armiger | reverse complement strand
GTCATGGGACATGGAGTATAGTGTGGGAGTGGAGTCAAGGGAATTGTAATAGATATGTATGATATTTGGGGGAAATGGGGTGGCCGATTGGGGGAGGGGGATTGTCACTTTGAGGGGTAAAAAGTCTATTGCACTGTGTTGTACAGCTGAAACTAATTCTATAAACTGTGTATTTCATAATAAAAAATAATTTTTAAAAAATGGTATTTTTACTATTGATGCTATAGAAACTTTAGGTGGTACCTGGATAAACATTTCTGTGTCTAATGGGTGCATTTTTAAATTGTTTTTTTTGGAAAAGTACATAATATCAAACCTGTGATATTATGGATAATATTGTTTAGGGTGAAGGTAATTTTCAAATGTAAGACAATTTTAAAAACATTGCAGAAATACATATTAAATAAACAATAATATGAGTGGTCCTTGAACATGATAAAAAAATGTGAAGTACTATGCTAATCTCTCAAATTTTGCAAAACAGGAAGTAATTTGCCCTGCTGAGGGGAGTCCCACTTCAGTGCAACTAGGTAACTGGTAGCTAGGTGATATTATTATGACTTCAGAGGTTACAGACTAGAGGCTGGTAACTAGGCAACCAGCACCCCTTCCTCCCCTGAGGCTCCGCCCACCTTCCCTCCCCAGCTCCTTGACATCACTCCTCATCCTGCCCCTCCCTCAGTTTGTCCCTGAATGACTTATAAGCATACTGGACCCTCACAGACTTTATTGAGCTTGGTTTCTTGGAGAAACGACACTTATCACCCTCCATTCATCTATCCTGGGTTCCAGGATATCATTATTCATATGCCAAAGCTTTTCACTCCGTAGTAGGAGTAATTTTGTATCTTACCACTTCCCGGTCCTGTTCTTGCGGTTGTTTTGGGCTATAGAGATGAACCTTGCACACGTCCATGGGGCTGTGTAACCAGTCAATAGTATCAGCCATCTGAAAGAGAAAGCAATCTGAAAAGTTTATATAGTGTTTTTAGAAACCGGCTCGGTTTGAATAAGAATCTCCGGAGGGCTTCCTGAACGCCATCTCTGTGTTTCATACAGGTTTAGGCTAGGAACTGGTGGGGTGAGCAGTGAGGAATGGACATGCTGAAATATTTGAATTTGATGATCAGGATCATTAACTTTTAGCACAATCTGTAGTTTCCCTTAGTTTAGACTCTCCACACCAAGTATGTGGAACCATGGGACTATCATACTGTAAGGATCTCGGCCTGGACCCTAGGCCGGACAGACTCACTTTTAAAAATTATACTTCATCTACTCCAGCTAGACTCTAAGCAGAACTTCCCATTAAGACAATGAAATGCCTAGCTTTACAAGAAATGGGTTGCAACAGAAATATTAAGAATGTTTTGCAGAAGTAGTTTTGTCACAACTGGCTTAGACCATTTCACAGGAACTAACAGCTCTTTTTGCTTCTGTACACCTGCTTTGCTTCTGCTGGGGAATAAAAGGTTAAAGAACAACATTCCTCAGGCCTTGAAGTTCCCCCTTCCTCAGGCCTTGCAGTTCCCCCTTCCTCTTCCAGCCTTCATGTTAACATTTCAGGAGGCCTTGAAGCAAGCTAACTTTATCAACCCGGTCGCGATGTACTGTCAAGACACCTGGACATAACAACACTACTGCAACAGCGGGATGCAGTTTTAACTAAAATAACTACACATTCTTTTTAGCTTCTGTAATTTACTTTACGTTTAACCCCCACCTTATAAAAACCCTACCCACTGAGACCTCAGGACCGTTTTTTTCCTTAGTTGGAGGGGCGGTCGCTGAGCTCACCTTAATAAAATCTTCGGGACTTTAAACTTTAATTTGACATCCTGCCTCTTTACTGATTATCTAGACCCAACAATACTGACTTGGGAGAACACCAATCAGGAAAAATTTCAGGCTGGGTAGCAAATTTTAAAAGGAGATCTAGAGACTGTCAGAATTAAATGTGGTGATTTACTTCTACCCAACTCCACTAACTAAATCTCACCTGTCTCCACTTTCTTTACCCACTCTCAGGTACCTTCAAAGAATCAAGCTCACCTCATCTCCTTTAACTGAATTTTGCCTAACCCCCAGTTCAACCAGAGTCTTTCTCATTACATTAAAGGAAGTGAAATTAGGTAAATAGCTGTAACAGTTATCACATAGGACCATTGGAAAACACTAACACCAGTAGAGTGAATAAATAGCCTTCTAAAGAACTGTAAAAAAATGAAATTTATAAACTCATTACCTTGATAATAAAGTTATAGTTGACTTTTGGCTGAAAATGTGCCACCACGAAGGGAGAAGTGCCCCTTTAGATGGATTTGGGCAGTGCTGAGTTCTTGGGCACCCGCAGCTGGCTTCAGCACCCTCCTCAGCAGCTGGGAAGACACTGATGATTGGCCAAGGCTCTTCCCTGCTGCTTATGACCCTGTGGTATGACCCCAGAGTTTGTTGGGTCACAATGCCCGAAACTATAGCAACCAAAGCAAAGGTGTGGCAGGCTGGCAAACTCAGTGGCCCTTCACATCAAAATATTACTTACCTTATTTATATTACTGAGTATTTTGGTGCCCCCTGAAATTTTGTCCACAAGTCAAGTGCCTTTCTCACCTCACCTCAGCCTAGTCCTGGCCCTCCAGTAACCTCCCAGATAGAGTTCTGCTCGCAACTTTCTTTTGAAATGAAGGTCTGATGTTCAGAGAAAATAAAACTGTCAGAGATATCAAACCAATGACACCGACTGCCAGGAGATAGATAATCATGATTTCCTCCTCCTTCTGCTCCTGTCTTCCCTTTCCTATGACATGTGGGGCTCTCAGCTCAGCAGAAGTCCTTGTCCATTTCCAACTGTTGGCATTGAGCAAGGCCACATTGCTAATAGTGCTAATAGGATGTCTGGGATCATGACTCCATTCGGAGAGGTGAAATGTCCAGGGTCTCACCCTCCAGGGATACACCCCAAGGACTGGTGAGCTGCTCCAGATCCTTGTCAGGGTCCTTTGTGGCCCAAAGCATATCTTTCTCTGCTGGAATCTGTCAGTTGGCTCTGGCAAAAATCAAGTTTCCCACCCTGATTTTACCTCATTCATCCACATAGAGGTTTCCCTAGGAATTGATGAAACAGAAACTCTTAGAATCCTCAAATTTAATGACTTTACCCACTTTTTTACGTTACTTCCATATCCCTAAACTTAATATATGTTCCACTATTTCTTTTTTTGTCTTTTAAAAAATGCATTTATTTATTTTCAATTGCAGTTGACATTCAATACTATTTTATATTAATTTCAGGTATACAGTATAGTGGTTAGACACTTATAGAATTTATTAAGTGATCCCTCTAGATTAGTCCGGTACCCACCTGGCACTATACATAGCTCTTATAATATTATTGAGTATATTCCCTATGCTGTACTTTACATCTCCCTGACTATTTTGTAACTACCAATTTGTACTTCTTAATCTCATTACCGTTTTCACTGAGGACCCCAACTCCCTCCCGTCTAGCAACCATCAGTTTGTTCTCTGTATCTATGAGTCTATTTGGTTTTTTTGTTTATTCTGTTCTTTAGATTGCACATGTAAGTGAGAGCATATGAATTTGTCTTTTTTTGGTCTGACTTATTTTACTTAGCATAATACCCTCTAGATCCATCCATTGTTGTTGTAAATGGTAAGATTTCATTCTTTTTTATGGCAAAGTAATATACCATTGCATATATGTACCACCTCTTCTTTATCCAATTGTCTATTGATGGGCACTTAGGTTGCTTCCATATCTTGGCTATTGTAGATAGTGCTGCAGTGAACACAGCGGTACATATAGCTCTTTGAGTTAGTGTTTTGGATTTTTTCAGATAAATACCCTGAAGTAGAATTGCTAGGTCATAATGTAGTTCTATTTTTAACGATTTGAAGAACCTGCATACTGTTTTCCATAGTGGCTGTACTAGTTTGCAATCCCACCAACAGTGCACAAGGGCTCCCTTTTCTCCTCTTCCATCCTCCCTAACGCTTGTTGTTTATTGATTTATTGATAGCCATTCTGACAGGTGTGAGGTGGTAGCTCCTTGTGGTTTTCACTTGCATTTCTCTAATGATTAGTGATGTTGAGCATCTTTTCATATGTCTATAGGCCATGGTATATCCTCTTTGGAGAAATGTCTATTCAGGTCCCCTGCCCATTTGTTAATTGGATTATTTGGGGTTTTTTTGGTGTTGGGTTGTATGAGCGCTTTATGAACTTTTGTTATTAACCGTTTATTGCATATATCATTGTTGAATATGAGTAGGCTTTCCCATTCAGAAGGCTGTCTCTTTTTTTATTGTTTCCTTTGCTGTGCAAAAGGTTTTTAGTTTGATGTAGTCCCATTTATTTATTTTTTCTTTTGTTTCCCTTGCTTGAGAAGATATATCAGTAAAGTGTCAGAGAGTACTGCCTATATTTTCTTCTGGGAGTTTTATGGTTTTGGGTCTTACATGTAAGTCTTTAATCAATTTTGAGTTTATTCTTGTATATGGTGTAAGTAGGTGGTCTAGTTTCTATTTCTTTTTTGCATATTCTTGCTTGATTTTTCAGTTGTATACATTTTATATTGTCTTCCTGCTATGGGAAATGAGAATTTTACTCATGTGTTTCTCTTCTCCTCAGGTGACCAATAAATTCATATCACTATTTTGCTTCCAATATTAGTTATCTCTGCAGCTTTAAGTAATATGTTATAATTTTTATTTTATCACTAGAAACAAAGTACAGTATCCTTAACTCTTAAATTTTTAAGATAGAGGTCTTAGTCACACTTCCCTTCCTCAACTCTCTTCCCACATGTATACCTCATAACATTCACCACCATACACTTCTTTACACTTCCTCTTGAATCTGAAGGTTGATAAGAACGATAAATACAAAATTCAAATAAATAAATCACTGCTTCTTATTGGTGTATTCTACAAATGGAAAGTTAAAAAAATGTTTACATTATTGTGGCTATGTAAATATATTTTACTGTCAGCAAAGTACACAGTATTTTATTACATTTCCTTTCTCCAAAGCTATTTCTTGAAATTTCTAATTGTTTTTATGTTGCACTAATAAATTAGTTCCTAAGCTTACAGAAATATTCTTAGTTGAAGAGTGCATACTTTATTAGTTAAAAGTGTCAGAAGATTCCCAAGTCTTTCCTTACCTTAACATGGATTTTGGGTCCTGTTTTAATTTTGTTTTGGGCCTGACTCATCCTTGTCTCTGGTTCTTAGTAAAGTCTGAGCCCAGGTTGCTCCAGGACACAAGATAACAAAGAATATCTGGTTCTTCAAAGCTTGTTCTGGAGTAAAAGACAACAAACTTTAGATTATTATCTGAACAATTAAAGGTGAAGATTCCTTTCCCTTATATCATTATTTTTTTAACTGTAGGTTACTACTCAATAGTGGATCATGAAATCAATTTAGTGAGTCACAATCAACATTTTTTAAAAAGTGAAGCAGAATAGAATGGACAGATTTCATCATCCATAGTAAACTTTAAGTATTACTTAAGTAATATGTATGTATATATATATATATATTTGTGTGTTCCGGTTGTGTGTGAAATATATATTTTACTTATTTTAGTGTTGGTTGCTATCAGGAAAGCTTGAAAACTCCTATCTTGCATGTTAAACTGATCTCCTTCTGGACACATTTCTAGTCCAGAAATTGCCCTGTTTGTCCAGTGTATAAGTCTTCTTGGTTTAAAGACCACACCCTCAGTGTATCTAATGGAGCTCTGGGCTTTGTTCCCTTTTTTTCTGAGCTGTATCTTCCCACATGGGTTACTGAGACCTGTTATGGCTCAAGTTTCTCCTGGGTTTTTAGACCCCTAGCTCCCCTGGGACTCCAGATGGGAAATTGCTGGTCTCTATCAGTGCCATGCCTGGTGTTTTGACAACCAGAACAGATCATTTCTTGACAAAATTATCTTCAGAAAAAATTATGAAATACAAGGAATGATAATAATAGCTAGAAAAGAAACGTAGATCATGAACATTTTCTTTTATTGAACTTTGAATATATTTATGCCAATAAAAATAAATAATAGGGCCGGCCGAGTGGCGCGATGGTTAAGAACTCGCTTGGGATGCCAGAGGGTCCC
>NW_017731357.1:4478238-4485272 GCF_001890085.2 Hipposideros armiger | reverse complement strand
ATGATGGTGCCAACTTGGGCCAGTGAAGCAACATCCTCCACAACTAGATTGAAGAACAAAACGACAGCAACTTGTCTGTTCCCCTTCCCCCAATCCCCCAGCACTGTTCCCATCCCCCCAATTCCCCAATAAAAAAAAATCTTAAAAAAAAATAATAAAAATAAATAAATAAATAAATAATAAACTTAATATTACAGTACAAAAACAGACAAAAGCTACCAGATTAATAGTTTTTAATTACATTACTGTCATTTTTGAAAAGCTACAAACATAAAATAAAAAGGGGGACACACAGGAAGAAATGCTTCTGAAAGGGTGACCATCACCAGGTTCAAAGATTTTATCCATGGAATGACAGAATTAAAGCAACTTGATTTTTGGGGTTTTTTTTTTGTCTTTACAATCACTTGGCTCTCATTGTTTATTTTGAGTCTATTTTGTTCAGAAGTGGGGATGTGCAGTACCACAGGAGTTGGAGACAAGAACTGCATTCAAAGTAAGTTTGAGTGATCTGGAACTGGATCTTCTCTAGAAATGAACACATGTTTTTGAGTCTGTGTGTATTGGGGCTACCTCTAGAGCTGGGAGTTCCCTGAATTCACCTCCTTGTAGAATAGCATGTTTATTGAAGGATAATCATGAAAAAGTGCTATGTTGAAATGTACATATATATTATAGTATGAAAAATTTAAAGTAACAGCAACAAGATTTTTTATTTCAATTTTTAATTTTTATTTTTTTCAATTACAGTTGACATTAAATATTATATTAGTTTCAGGTGTACAGCATAGTGGTTAGACATTTATGTAACTTATGAAGTAATCCCTTGATAAGTCTAATACCCACCTGGCACCATACATAGTTATTACAATATTATTGACTATATTCCCTATGCTGTACTTTACATCCCCCTTGACTATTTTGTAACTGCCAATGTGTACTTCTTAATCTTCCTAACAAAAGACTTTTTGGAGGAGGAGTGTTTTTATTCACTGACTTGTTTTGAATTTCCAGCCCATTGTGAAAACAAAGCAGACCCAGTAGCTGGTGTTATTATGGTTTTAAAATAATCTACAAACAATGTGCCCTCTTATCACCTGTACTTGGGACTGACAGATCCCACTGCCCCACCTAGTACACCAAATTCCAGGAAGAAAAGTTACTCCCACTCTTTCACATTTTCTTTTGATAATTTGTTTAGAGCCCTTGAATAGCATTAGGGAAATAAGACTGTGAAATGATACAGTGATTGTTGCTCACAGCTAGCCCCTCATTTTCTTTTGCTGGGCTCCAAGCCAGGCAACAGGTTTATGGACTTTTCTGGGCTCTAAGGGAGCACTGTGTGTGTGTGTGTGTGTGTGTGTGTGTGTGTGTTGACGGGGTCTCAGGGAAGGATGGCAGGTGTCAGGTGGAGAGAGGAAAACACAGGAAGTTTAATTTGGCTACACAGTGCTCATAGAGTGTACATATAGGCCAAGTGGAAGGAAAGCCCTTAACATTCTACAATACTCCTAAGATAAAGTATAATCAGCATCTCATTTTTGTGTTTTGTTTTGTTTGTTTGTTTTTGCCAATATGCTTGCAAGTTCACATGGCCTTACTCAGGCACTGTCTTTCTGCTTCCCACCCCCATCCCCAGTTGTTTTTCTCTCAGTTACAAAAAGGAGCTCAAAATAAAGTTTCCTCAGATTGTCTAATCAGAGTCACAATTCCCTTTGCTTTGCCCTTGCTTTCATTTTCCCTCATTTTTCAGACAGAAGAGCAATGGAGACTGACTCAATCTGCCTCCAGCATTATAAATGTGCCTCCCAGCTTACTTTCTTACCTGTGTGGGGGAGGAAGAAACTTTCCTCTGCCCTCAAGGTTCTTCTGGCTGGTCTAATAATCAAATAGACATGAGACAGATTAGCAAGAGAAAATAACCAAATGTAATACCTACATATGTATGTGAACCCCACATACATGAGAGAGTCAGAGACCCCACAGGCAGGAGATGTTCAGAGAAATAAAGGGCATGGGTATAAAAGACATCCTGAGCTAGGGATGAGGTCATGCACCTTGAGGACTTCAAAGGGTCATTGTAAGATGATAATAAAAGCAGACCTTTAGTAAAAAGAAGTTTGCTCTGCCCTATAGATAGGTCAGAAGAAGTTACCTCTGATAATCTCTTATGGGCAAGGCTTCTAATTCAAATTCTTCTAGGTAGTTTGTGGGGGACAGAAGTTTCTCTTGAGCCTAAGGCTCAAGTTACCTTTAGTTCTAAACAATCTGCATACCACGGAGGCACATCTTGGGGTGACTTGTTCTGGAGCTCTATAGTTTCTGCCTCTGAAACTTCCCTGAAAGTTTCACATTCCAAAAGTTAGGTTGATAGATTGTGCTATATCTCATTAAACCAAGCTCAGTCTTGAGAAAAGTTTAGTTCAGTTCAACAGTTGTGTTTCATTTCAGGATGTGCTGATATAGGTGGGCTCCCAAAGTTAAGCCTACGGTACTGACAATCAGGTATTTAATAGGAGGCATCTGTATGGAAACCACAAAGACAAAGGTTACTAGAACCCTGGTTTCTGAGTTCTGAAGTCAGGCAGTCAGGAAGGTTTCTAGATATCTGTCTAGGATTATCTTCAGATGGAGTGAAGGCATGCTGTTACAGTCTGATAGAATCTCCTTGTCTGCAGTAAGAATGTCTCTGGTGATCTTCCTGCCACAGGCATGAAGATTGTCCATATATGAGCTGTTGTGGTGATTCCTCTGAAGTCTATAACAAGTTGTCCCACTTTAGCTTGCATTGCCTTGGGAAACGAGCAGTTTTAGTTCTCAGTGATTCCAAGTCAATGGGTGGGAAAATGAAAATGTTAGTTTGGAGGGTTGCAGCCAAATATTTTTTTTTAATTAGAAAAAATCAGGACCCAGAACAGTTCATAGGCACAAAAATTAAAAACAAACAAAAAAGACTCAAAAGACAATGAACACTAGACTCTAATATCCACAAAGGTACATTATAGTTTTTACTGAAATAATTTTTCTCTCTGAAATGACCCTCATTTTTATCAAAGATAGCCAAATTGGGACTAATGTATTTGCAAAATAAGTCTAGCCTCAACATACTTGGCCTGATTATTTGTATAAGTCCAGCAAGAAAGTAATTAACCAAACAAGCTCTTTTAAATCTGTTTTGCTCGAATTTTTCATAAGGAAACTTTGTATTAAAAAGGCCTCTCTAGGCCAGAATAAGTCAAGCCACATACTTGCCATCAGACTTTCCTGCAATTTCTATAGATATTATATCCCCAGTGTATCCTGAGGTTCTTTCTTCACATTTTCCAGTAAGCAGCATTTGTTCCTTACCTGGAAATACTACTGTGAACCATGTAAGCAAGTTACCAGACTGTTTTTACAAGGGTCTTTTTTTGGCTTCCAAAGTCAATCTTAATTCCTTAAAACTTTCTGGTCATACCTGAGCCTATGCATGTGTCTCTCAAATCTGACATTCCAGCAAAGCCTTGTGATATCATCAGTTTTCAATTGTGTCCTCTTACAAAGAGAACACATTCTTATTGAACTTATGCAAACAAACATATTGCCATGAAAATAAAAATACTCATTGAGAGTTTTCAAAGTGTGGAAGGATCAATTAGACAGAAAAAAATGTTTCATTAATGCTTATGAAGGTGTAATTTACCAAATTGCTCTGTCACATGTAGTTTAAGAGAAAAAAATTCCTTATATCTGGAAAACAAAAGATTTAAAAAACCAGCAATATTTCAAATAAAAAGTCACAAAATTGTAACAATTTTCATCAGTTCATTCAGTCCTGTGTAATCAACTTGTTCTGCTTGAATCCAGTTTTCCCATTAGTTATATCGACCTTGCCTGATAATTGAGGGTGATCCTGTCAGTGATAACGCCAAGAAGTTTGCAAAGCTGTCTGTCAAGGCTCATAAGATTTGCTCAGTGAACTGAGTGTTTCAGTCACTAGAGATTTTGGAAGGTATACCCCATGTGGGAAACACATTTTCTTTTTTTTTTTTTTAAGATTTTTATTGGGGAATTGAGGGAAGGGGAACAGACAAGTTGCTGTTGTTTTGTTCTTCAGTCTAGTTGTGGAGGACATTGCTTCACTGGCCCAAGTTGGCACCATCATTGAGCTCTTCCCGGATGAGGCAGATCAGTCGCCGGCTTCTGGACTGCCGGTCTTGCTGGCTGCTGGCTATACATGGTAGCCCATGGCAACCCACTGCAGCAGGGGCTGCAGCCTACACCGTCGCCGGCGACTCCCGGCAGCCCAGCTCCAGGGTGAGCTGTTGTTCAGCATCTTAGCTGTAGAGGGCAGTGTCACTGGCCCTCATATGTGGGATCCGAACCGGGGCCCTCTGGAGTCCCAAGCCAGCTCTTAACCAATGTGCCACTTGGCCGGCCCAGGAAACACATTTTCTAACAATTTCTCTGCCACTGTGAGGGCATTAGCCTTGTGGCAGGGGAAAGTTTCAACTCATTCAGAAAACACACACACAACAAGAGCATATTGATAACCCAAACTAAGTGGCAGTTGAATGAAGTCCAGTCCAAATGTACTATGGTGGGTGAAAACAATGGAAAAACTGAAAAAATGCCAGGGAGCCAGGAAGAACCAAACAGCCATCTTGGGTTTCCCATAGCCCCAACTATTCATTTAATTTAGTCATTGTTCACCCATCTTAATTTCTCTGATTCAGGAACAGACCATTGTCACATCATAAGGATATAAGTATAGGAAAGGTCTGGCAATAAGGGGTCATTTTTGAAAAAACAAAATGGACTTCATCCACATGTGCCACAATCTGAAACTCAGGTTTAGTCATTTTAGCGTGTCACTCAATTTTGATGGCACACATCGTATGTCAGGACATCTCAGATTTCCAGCAATTTCACATATATTTCTGGAACATTTATAGCATGTAATTATACAAATACAACATAAAGAAGGCTCAGTGTTATTTTTTATTTGACAATGCTTTCCATGTAATTTCAACACACCAAAATAAGCCTAATTAGTTTACTATTTCTATTTTGTAAGGAGAGAAAACAAATCTTTTCAGGTGTTCAAAGGGCCCTTCTGGGACTTCCCAAAGCTATTCCCAGGTCAAGACTCTATTTATAACTTAAATTTTGGGAAGTTTGTCAAAATATATCAAGAGATTGGGACATTTGCTTATATAGGATCATAAGCCATTATGAAGCCAGACTTAATTATCCATTTAACTGAAGTGGCAATAGAAGATTTTAAAGAAAAACACAGAAGTTTACATAATTGTTAGCAAAACTTAGTTCTTACTATTGAGGAGACTCAGTTTTCTTAATTAATCAAGGACCTGATTAAGACAACATAAAACACAGAAAATTATTTTGATTAAATATAGAATCTTTGATTTCTAGGCAGAAAGTCTTTTCACAATATCAGTAGCAGACCAAGAATCCTTCTTAGCAGAAAAATAAAACCAAATTCTAATTTTGTATCAGCTCACTTTTGATATTTAAATTCACTTACTTGATTAATTTTCAGTGTTATTCCACTTGACCACATATAAAATTTCCTTTCTCAAGATTTATTTTTTATAAACTTTCTAAAACTTTCTTTGTTCCTTTTAAAACAGTACACACTCTTGTTCTCTCACCTATTCAGGAATAATCAGGACAAAATTATTTCACTTCCGTTAACAAAAATATCTCCATATCTCACACCTTTTTTTAAGCCAAAACACATTCTATTTTTTTTGTGTATAGAGTTATTTTCCCTATAATTTTAATTTCGGTAGCTTTAATTACATATATTAGAATTCTTAACCTTAAAAAACCCCTTAATTTCTAGTGAAAACTAATAAGTAAGCAATTATGAATTGTTTGTTATGCCAGTGTTCTTTAGATTGATACATTTATGAACACATTTAATAATTTCTAGAAATATATTTCCCCATAGCACAATTTAAAAAAATGTGGCACAAGACATGTTTACTAGTAGACCCAAATATCTTTTTCTATAATAAGTAAAAAGTAGATAAACCTATGTTCAGTAGTTAATGCTTCATTATTTTATCTTATTTGGAAATGGCCTAGACATTTCATGAATATCCATTATTTTTATATAGCAAAACTTTAAAGTTCCAAGTTACCAAAAAGATTTAGGAAACAATTTTTAACATGATTATTGCTAAAGAGTTCACCCAAAAAGAAGCCTTTTATCTTATATTTATTTAATTTACTTGTTCCTAAGCAATTAAGTTTAGATTACTTATGAAAATTTCATTATACCAAGTTACTTTTCTTGCTGACAAATTTTGCAACAGAGATAATGTGAATTTATTTGACTAATAAAGTCAGGTAGGAAAAAAATATTTTTTAATGGTGACTATTCTAAAGATATGCCTATTTAACCAAACCAAACTCAAACCAGCCTTAATATCAAATGTTTTCCCAGGTCACATGATTCTGAAATACATTTGGGTTAATTCCTGTTATATTTTTGAGAATTTTCACTTAAGCACTTGTTTGTTTAAGCCAATTTAATAGAGCTCCTTTTTTTAGAAGATAAATTGACAATACCACCCAGAGATAGACAATACCATACAACATACATGAACATACACAGACACACATAGAAATCTCCTTGTCTTCATTTAAAAATTACTGCCATAGGATGGATAAGATTATGTAAAGGAACAGTTGGAATCAAATTGTGTTTCTGGCAGATGGGATAAATTAAGTTTACCTGTGTAGATGGCTAAAGCTTTTTTTTTACTAATATTTGTGGATAAAACACTTAAGATTTGTATTTGTCCATATCAAGGGAGCCTTGGAGCCATAGAAACAGTTTGTGCTTTCCAAAACACCCTAGCCTCCCCTTTTTTCCCTTCAGTCTTAGGAATTGGAGATGATAAAGACAGGTGGGCTTGAACTGCTTCTAGAGCTGCATTTCTGGTTTCACAAAGATTTGTAAGATAACAATTGCTCTCAAAAATTGTGTTTAAAACTTAAGAGATATCATAGGTTGACCTACC
>NW_017731357.1:4462506-4477935 GCF_001890085.2 Hipposideros armiger | reverse complement strand
AAGCAATAACCATGGAAACAAAAGTGAAAATAATTCAGAGATTGGACCGAGGCAAAAAGATGGTAGACGTCGCTCGTTCTTATAACATGAATTATTCGATCATTGGCTTTACATTGTATATTTGTGTCAAAGGTATATAAGACTCACTTTGTTGGACTTATGAACGAATCCGATTTATGAACATTGTCCCAGAATGAAACTCTTTCGTAAGTCGGGGACTTACTGTATAGTTTTACTTTAGCTTAGGGAAGGGGACTCAAAAATTTTCTATCAGGCTGACATTAGTTGCCAATTTGGCCATATTTCTGATAAAAAATTATTAAATCCTCTTAAATATCTTATCAGGTTCAGCTGGGACAAACAATAAATACTTGTGGAGTATTAAACAATTCCATGGACCCAAGATGGCACAAAGGTTACTACCTTCTAGTCTTTTCCTCTGATAGCCAAACAAAAGAACTGAAAGCCTTCATGTTCCAGTTCCCCAATGAGACAGAATGTTTATTTCCACAATCAAGGAAAAGAGATGCAATCAATTAAAGCTGACATAAAATTTTTAAAACATAAAGCCTGTTTAAACATTCCAATTTTCATAATCTTATCAGTTCTTCCATTTCCTTGTTATTTTAATGTAATTATAGCCTGAGTCAGGGCTTCACTAGTAGGTTTTGGTACTACAGTTCATGAATTCCCTGGATCAAAGAGACCTGGAAATTGTTGTTTTCTGTCTCCTGATATTTCACCCATTTTTGAGTAAAAAGGCTTTGGGTCCCCAGCAAGGAGTCAAGCCAAAGGACCCTGGCCCTGTTATCAGTCTTTACTTGTTTAACCATCCTGACTTTACCCCAAGTGATTGCTGGTCCAGTTTCTCATTGTAATCACTTCCTTCCAGTCTTTTAAATTTTTCCACACTGGGGTAAATAGAGCAGACTTGTTTGGGGCCTTTTAATCTTGGGAGGTCAAAAGGGGTCAATTTGGCCCATTCAGCGTTTGGTAGTGCTGTACTAAAAAGCCTTTGATTTAACCCCATCAATATCCATTTTATTTAACCCATTTATTTTCTAATTTGCACATTCCTCATAATAGCCATTGTAATTTTATATTATAATTTCTTTGTGAGCTGCCAGCAGTTTGGGAGGACCCTAGTCATAAATGGAGTTTAGCCCACATTTCTGTCAGGCCATATTTTAGAGCTTCCAATCTGACAGTTACCAAACCGAGTTCTTAGGAACATAAAATTTTAGGTTGTCTTTAGTAAGATTTTGCCATGCTTATTCTTTCATTTTTCTTATTAAGTGCAGGATAATTGTATGTCCAATGTTCTGATTTTTAAACCTGCAAATGTCTAAAGGTAAATAGGAAGGGGTATGAGTGGACTTTGATTTTTGTTCTAATTTCTGTCCTTCCATCTTATTAAGGATTCCTAATGACTACCTATTATAGCAACATGAGAGCTTTTTAAAATAAAAAATTCATTTCAATTTAGAAGTTTTTCCAATTAATAGGGTCCATCGTGTGGCCTTGATGGTAGGATCTATAGCAAACTCAAACCAATACTATGGATGCAAGAGGCACCCCCAAAAGAGAATGAAAGTTATTCCCAAAGTTACCCAAAGAAAGATGGGGAGTGTTGTCTTTAAACAGCTATTCCAAAACACAGGGAATCACATGCTTTCCCCCCCTTGAACAGAATAAGGTTTATGATCCACTATGCTTGGATCCACAGCCTATTCAGCTGCCTGCCTGAAGCATGTGCATCATCCATGTGGTGAAGATAATAGACCATCTCTGGGAGGAACAGGATAGACACAGAAAACTCCTTAAGAGCTTGTCGTGGCTGGATAGAGAGCAAGGTATGCCTTGGCAAGTGCACCCTCTGGAATTGTAGAGGCCAGAGAGAAAATATTCTCACTAGCCATAAGGCCAACCTCTCAGAACACATAACAAGATGAAAGGAGAAAAAACAGACAGAGACAGAGATAAACAAAACCCATGAGTACTCATACCAAGTAACTAAGAGTCGCTAGCCCAAGAAACTAGTTTTACAAATATTTTTTCTGCCAATCTACATCTACAAAAGAGAAACATTCTCACTACTTTCACTTCCACTGGATCCTGCAGAGATCTGGGGATGTGCTGACATGGTAATAATCCTTACCTTCTGCTGGCCTGTGTCAAACACCCCAGGATGTCCTCATTTACAGCAGCCTCATGGGGAAGCATGGGGTTCCAGCCAGCAAATTTTTCCTGCTCGCAGCACCAACTGTGGAGGAGAAAGAAACTGTCCTCTACCCTCAAGGTTCTTCTGGCTGGTCTAATAATCAAATACACATGAGACAGATTAGCAAAAGAAAATAACCAAATGTAATACATACATATGTATGTGAACCCCACATACATGAGAGAGTCAGAGACCCCACAGGCAGGAGATGTTCAGAGATAGAAAAGGAGACTGAGGTATATAAGACATCCTGACCTAGGGATGAAGTCATGCACCTTGAGGGCTTCAAAAGGTCATTGTAGGATGACAAGAAGAGCAGACTTTTAGTAAAAAGAAGTTTGCCTTGCCCTATAGATCAGAAAAAGTTACCTCTGATAATCTCTTACAGGCAAGGCTCCTAATTCAAATTTTTCTAGGTAGTTAATGGGGGAGGGCAGGCAGACATTTCTCTTGAGCCTGAGGCTAAAGTTGCCTATAACTCAAAACAATCTGCATACCATAGAGGCACATCTTGGGGTCTCTCATTCCGGAGTCCCACACCTAAAGGTTTCCTAGCTTTGTATACAAGTGGCTTAGCACATCATATCCACACAGCCTAGCCTGGCATTCAGAGCCCAATGGAGGGATTTCTTTCAGAGGGGACATGATGTTGAAAATGGAGGAAAAACTTGGTGTCAAGGGAATTCTTTGAAACAGTAACTCTTTGGATCAAACAGATTTCCCATCTTATTTTGAAATCTCCATTCTCCTGCCTAAATTCCAGATAAGCATTAGCCTGAGCTTCTTGATTTCTCCTCCTGCTTTATACACACTTGTGGCCTGCAATGTGCCCCTGGGCCTCTTTCTAGCCCTACTGCCAGCTGGGCTATGCTTCTCTGCAGCTTAAATTAGTGAAGAAGGTCCTCTTATCTTTCAAGTTTCAGCTTTGAGGCTGGGCCTTCAATGCCATCTACTACTCCAGCCAAAGTTTCTTTGTCCTGCCTCTATATTCCTAAGGCCCCCGTTTTCTTATTGCCAATGTGGCTTGCATAGCTTGCTGCTCTGCACTGTAGCTATCCACTTGGGAGTCTTATGCAGCCAATGACTATAAGCTGCTTGAGGGCAGAGACTATACACTTTGAGCAATTTTGTGCCCAATACAGTGTGTATACAGCACATAACCTTGAACATAATGTATGCACAATAAATTACCCTAGCGAATAAAACGTTTAAAATAGAAAGAATGAGAGAGTCATAGAATGTATTTCTGTGTTAATTTGAGTATATGTGTGCATGTGTATGTGTGCAATTATCATTTAAAAATCTTCCATGATTTTGTTTGTATAAAGCAAAGTCTTTCAAAACAAGAAAAAGACATTTCAATAGATAATTTGAAAATTATGTGAACATTTTTTATGTTTATTGAATATTTGTATTTTTTTGTGTGGAATGTTTATTACAATAACAATCAAGAAAATACAAATTAAAATAATAGCAAGAAACCACTTTTTGGCCTACCTAAGTGGAAAAGGTTTTTTAAAAATGTAATACCTACTGTTGGGAAGGGTTCCACATGGGGTCTCATGCTGCTGGGAGATTATAAGAGGAGAGAGAACCTTTGTGAATGGCAGTATGTATCAAGAGACTTAACTGTGCATATTCTATAACTACTTTGAAAAAACTGTTTGATAGTGTCTACTGAAGCTGAACATATGCCATCTTTAAGACCTAGCAATTCCAATGCTAAGTATGTATCCAACAAAAATGTGTACATATGTTCATCCAAAGACATGTACTAGAATGTTCATAGCAGAACAACTCATAATAGCCCTAAATTGAAAAGTACTACTCAAATGCCCATTAACATTAGAGAGGATAGTGGCTGTGGCATATATTCACAATGGAATACCACCAAGCAATCAGTATGAACAAATGATTGCTACACCCAACTACATGGATGAATTGCATTAACAACATGCTGTTCAGTGAAAAGAGCCAGATAAAAAAAGGGTACATACCATATGAATGATTCTATTTATATGAAGTTAAAACACTGGTAAAACTCATTTATTGTATCAAAGGTCAGTATAATGGTTACCTTTGGGATGTTTAGGAACTGGGAGTGTGGCTTCTGGGGTGCCAGTAATATTTTTTGATCTGAGTATTGGTTCCATGAATGTGTTCACTTGATAAAATTTCACCAAGTGATACACTTATGATTTGTGTACATTCTAGATGTATGTTATACTTTAATAAAAACTAAAGTCTAAAATCTATATACTTTCATATAGTAATTTCATAGCTAATGTTTTATCCTGGTGAAATAATAATAGATGTCCACAAAGAATTTATACACAGGATTTTATTCAAATTGTTACTTTTAACAGTGAGAAACTGGAAATTATAGATGTGTCAAGTGATAGAGAAATGGTCAAATATGATAACTCACAAGGCATCTTTAAAAGCAGCATACAGAAGATTATGGTAATTCGCAAGGCAGCATGCCATACCAAATAGTTTGTTGCATGGTCAAAGGGATACTATAGGCAATAATTTGCACAATGTCCAGAACACTTGTCCACATGACAGTCCCTTTGCCAAATGGAAGGTCTCAGCTAAAAGTGTCATAAGATGTCAAAACTATTCTTGTTCAAATACCCAACATCTTGTTTAAATGCCCAATGAAAACTCAGTACATATTAAGTACTATGTGAAAGACCCAGCTATGTGAGGTGGTACCGCAAAGAACTTGGTAAGAAGGTATAAAGCAGGGTGCTCTGTGAGAGTTAAATAAGCAAAATCATTATATATATATATGTATTTATATTTATATTTATATTATTTTTGGTGGACATGAAAAGGGAAGGAGAATTGTCTGGAGGAAAACAAAATGTACTTTCATCTGACAGGAATATCAGTCTGCCTGCAGGTTATATATTCCCACTGTGGCAGGAATACAGAAAGTTATTGAGGCCTGATGCCATCAAATCATATACCTCCCCATCACCTTTTTTGATATTCCATGGAGATGGAGACTATATCATTTAGGTTGCACTGTATTTTTTATATGCACACAATTGGCACAGAGTTTGTGCTTGAATTAGTTACCTAGACCTACTTTAACATACTGTCACAAACTTGGTGTCTTAAAACAACATAAATTTATTCTCTCACGGTTCTGGAGGCCAGAAGTCTGATATTGGTATTTCTGGGCTGAAATCCAGGTGTGCATGAAATCAGGACTGCATTCCCTTGGGGGAAAATAAATTCCTTGCCTCTTCCAGCTTCTGGTGGCTGCATTCCTTGGTTTATGCCAGCAAATACTCCAATCTCAAAGGCTGCCATCTTCAAATCTCTCTCTGCTCCATATTCAGATGGCCTTTCCTCTGTGGATGTGTTGTTGAATCTCCCTCTGGCTCTTTCTTATAAAGACACTTACTTGTGATTGCATTTAACCCCACCCAGATAAATCCAGGATTATCTCCCCATTTCAAGATCCTTTACTTTAACTGTATCTGCAAAGACCCTTTTCCCAAATTAAGTAATATTTACAAGTTCCAGGGATGACCTGTTATCTTTGGGTGCCATCATTCAGCCTACTACAGTGCTTAATAAATATTTGCTGAATGAATGTTGGTTCTACCAATATGACTTTTCAATCCATGTGGAAGTTTTATTGCTCATTGCAAATTAATAAATTTGCACTCTGATTTTACATGTTGATCTCTAATGAGCTTTCTATTTTTTTTAAAGATTTTTATTGGGGAATTTGGGGGATGGGAACAGTGCTGGGTAATTGGGGGAAGGGGAACAGACAAGTTGCTGTGCTTTTGTTCTTCAGTCTAGTTGTGGAGGACATTGCTTCACTGGCCCAAGTTGGCACCATCATTGCGCTCTTCCCCGGTGAGTCAGATCAGTCGCTGGCTTCTGGACGGCCGCTCACGTCGGCTGCTGGCCGCTCACGCTGGCTGCTGGCTACATATGGTAGCCCATGGCAACCCACTGCAGCAGGGGCTGCAGCCTACACCATCGCCGGCAACTCACAGCAGCCCAGCTCCAGGTTGAGCTGTTGTTCAGCATCTTAGCTGTGGAGGGCATTGTCACTGGCCCTCATATGTGGGATCTGAACCGGGGCCCTCTTGGCGTTCCAAGCCAGTTCTTAACCATCGCGCCACGCGGCCGGCCCTCTAATGAGCTTTCTTAATTGGAGGCAGCATCCAACATATAACCATCTTGAAGACTCTCAGAAGGCTGGGTTTGCTGAGAAATACCCCTGAACAATGGAGAGATCACTAAATTGCCTTGTGAGTACCAACTGTGTTCTGAATTTTACTGAAGATAGCTTTCCTCCAAAAATGATTTACTTCTATAGTTTTGTTTTGAAAAAAAATTAAAATAAGCAATTTGATAAAATTCTTTAGAGGTACTTTGCTGCTAGTTCAGCATTGCTCAAAAATTAATTTTACGGGCCGGCCGAGTGGCGCGATGGTTAAGAACTCGCTTGGGATGCTAGAGGGCCCCGGTTCGGATCCCACATATGAGGGCCAGTTACACTGCCCTCTACAGCTAAGATGCTGAACAACAGCTCAACCTGGAGCTGGGCTGCCCTGAGTCGCTGGCGACGGCGTAGGCTGCAGTCCCTGTGGCAGTGGGTTGCCATGGGCTACCGTGTGTAGCCAGCAGCCAGCGTGAGCGGCCAGCAGCCGCAGTGAGCGGCCGTCCAGAAGCCGGCGACTGATCTGCCTCGCCAGAGAAGAGCGCAATGATGGTGCCAACTTGGGCCAGTGAAGCAACGTCCTCCACAACTAGATTGAAGAACAAGACGACAGCAACTTGTCTGTTCCCCTTCCCCCAATTCCCCAGCACTGTTCCCATTCCCCCAATTCCCCCAATAAAAATCTTTAAAATAAAAAAAAATTAATTTTACAATGGATTTTAAAATGCAAATGAAAATAAAAATGAAAATGCATGTATGAACTTTTTCTTTCTTTCAGTGGTTAGCCTGAAGTGCATATTTATTTTTGTTGATATATCAAAATTCCAGTTCAGACCCTGCCTTTTGTATCTGAAAGCATGCTGCAGGGTTGGACATTGCTGGGCTTTATGTCTTTCTGCTTTCAAACATAGAGAAAGTGACTGGGTTGTTCTGCCCCAGCAAGCCTTTCTTTCCCTGGACTGCCTCTGCACCTTTTATTCTCTCTGCTGTTGGGCAGAGATGATGCCACTCACCAATCTGGGCTCTTCTTCCTTAGCTGATGACAAGGTGAGCCCACTGAGTGAGTGGCTTTCCTTATTACCACTACTAATACCTTGGATTTTATTGAAGGTCTTCTTTTAGGACTCTGAATCACTTACACAGATAATACTTGTTATACTCTCTATAATCCTTTGAAGTGGCAGAGGCTGTGGACATTTATAAAAGACAGAGCCGATGCTGGTCCTTGCCCTCAAGTTGACTTAAGCGTATTATGTTTGTATCTGGCATTCTGTCAACCAGGACTCACTATTAATCAGCAGATCTGAACATCAAAGTAGGCTGAAATCAAAAAAATCTATGTTATTCATGTAATCCTAAGTTACTTAAGAACCCTAAAGGGTTTTTAGTATTATCTGAGAAAAAATTTGTTGTATTCATCATGGCTTTAATACTCAGTATGGATTTATAATAGTCAAAATCTTTTAGAATTTTTAACCCCCAAATGTCATATCCTGTTGCTTAATTAGTGAGAATGCCAAATAACTTTGCACCTTTTAAGAATTTCAGATACCCAAGTACTGCCCCAGACCCACTGAGTAAGGATCTTTTGAAGGGGACCAAAGTTTCTCTCTCTCTCTCTCTCTCTCTCTCTCTCTCTCTCTCTTTCTCTCATTATGTATAATTATTATATATATATATATCATATATATGCTATTCATTTTAATTTTTTATTATGGAATTTTTCTAGACAATTTTTCTACACAAAGTAGAAAAACATAGTATTCCCCATTTAACCTCAACATTTATCAACACTGTTGTTTTAGTTTGAACTCTTCTCCATCCTCCACATTTTTTGTTTACGAGAGTATTTTTAAAGCAAAAACCAGCCTTCAGATCACTTATTCCAAAAACAAGGTCAGTATTTATCCCATGTTTTAAGAAAACATGACCAAATTACATTATCACACCCATGAAGTTAATAATTCTTTATTAACTGATGTTTAGTCTGTTTAATTTTCCCTAGTTGTCTCAAAAATTGTTTGCTACATAGTAGATAAAAATCAGAATCCAAACAATGTTCATACGTTGAATTTGCTTGATATGTTTCTAAAGTCTCTTTTCTGGTAGTCCTTCCTTCATTTCTTAGCACACTATACACTTTTCCACCTAGCGGTATATAGAGATATTCCTATTTATTTTTATAGCTTCATAGGACTCCATTAGGTAGATTTACCATATTTTATTCAGCCTTCTTGATGAATATTTATGTTGTTTCCAGTTGTTGGCTAATACAAATAGTATATTTTTACCAGTGTATTTGTGGTATAGATCCCTAGAGATGGGATTTCTGGGTCAATTACTTCATAGTTAATTTTGCTCTATCATTAGGAAACCTCAGTACTTTGATAATATAATTTTCCTTGATCCCAGTGTTTGCACTGTTTTATGGGGAATGATGTTAATTGCTAACTTGCTGAGTTGCTTGTCACCCACTTTCTTCTTGCCTGTGTGACTCCTTTTCACTGGGACAGATGATTACCTTCAAAGTTCAAAGAACTTTGTTCTTCATGGTTACCAGTTTCTGAAGACTGTACACAGCCCCAAAGCCAACTCACTTATAATGCAGTTTATTGGTATTGTTAAATTACATATGCTATCCAATTGGTTAGAAATTTCCTAAGCACTTTATGCCTAAAGTGCTATATTTCAAAATCCACAAACAGCAGCCCTGTGGGACCCCTGTTCACCACCACCCTCACTTCACTGTATCACAATTAAGATAATTGATCCCAGGAAATTTGCAAGAACAAGTTGTTCTGCCTCAAAGTTCCTCATTGCAATTGAATGATTCAGCAAATATAGGGAAAAATGAAGGTACTCTACTACATAGCTTAGAAATTAAACACTTTCAAGCTTAAAGCAGAGGCTGGAAGAATTTAAGATGTTAGTAAATAAGAATATAAGAAGATCAACAACTATTAATATACTCAAAGCTAAAAGGAACAAGTTGTTATAGATAAGTGAAAGCCCAAACATTGGAGAACACAAATATTCATATGAAAATCTCCATGTTAATGAACCTAAGCTGTACTTGTATTTTCTCCGAGACTGGGCTATATTGGGCCAAATCATAGCTAAATGGCCTAAATAGGCAACAAGGCAGGTGAGGAGCCCTTGACATGAACCAACAATTGCTCTCTCTACCCCCTGATGCAAATCATTTGTGGTGATTGCTTCTAACCATATGCTGGTGACTCAGACATGTGGGGAAGAAATGTTCTGTTATACATTAATTTCAGCCAAAAATGATACATTCTTTCCTTTTCATCCTCATCCTTTTCAAATGTCACATTGAAATGTTGGTTAGAAACTGAAGATGTTCCATTAACCGTTTGCAAACTAAATATGACTTTGAGGTCAGTGAGACCAATTTAACCTCAGCCTCTCAGTGGTTGTGTGACCTTGTCCATGATATGAGCATCCTGCTCTCTATCTCCTCATTTGTAAAATGGAGATAATGATGTATATTTGTGGTGTAAGGCCTAAAATTAAGGCTCAGTGTAATATGCTGCCTTGACATGTAGTAAAATTGGGAGGACTTTTAATGACCTAACCACAGATCCCTCCCTACTCTGCTCTGGCGGATAAAGCCCCTAGGCAAGCAAGCCTCCTTATCAAAGGGACCTGGCAGAGTTCCTGTGTATCCCTGAGTAGCGGGTTTCAGTTCCCTGTCAGCCTAGAAAATTATACAAACAAACCAATCATATTCTCCTGTGGGAACATGGGGGCATTTCATTCTCTTGATACTACAAAGCCTGGCTCCTACAGCATCTAATGGTTAACTCTGTTCCCAAATACACCCCCCATCTGGCCCAGCATAGCAAGGTGTCCTTATTCTCTGGGTTAAGTTTATGTGTCTAGTAAACTGTTGTCAGTCTCTTCCGTCCAGTGTTGGGTGTCATGTTCTCAGCCATCCTCATTACCCTAAGGTAAAAAACCCCTCCCTCACCAATGGGGTGAAGAGGAAGCAATTAAAGGACTGGCTCATAGGGCTATCAGGAGGAATAAATGGAATTAAGTGAAATGTTTAGGAAAAAGACCTGTGTTACTTCTCAGGTTATGTTGAAGTTCTGAAGAGGAGAGCAAAAAGGGTTTCTGCCCTCAAGGCATTCAAAACGTAGTGGAAGAGAGACATCACATGGCACTGTAATCCTTGACTTACTTGTGTAAGGGAAGGTATAGAGGCAAATCCAGGGTTCTCTGTGAGCCCATGGAAGGCATATAACTCAATAAATCTTCATCATTTTATCTGTAAAATAGGGATAATAATACTTACCTCATAAAGTTGTTTTGAAGATTTAAATAAACAATGCATAAATCCCTTATTCCAGTTTCTTGCATATAGTGAGGGTTTAATAAATAGCAGATTGAGTTAAATTTAAAGAACTCATAGGCATTACTAGATGAAAAAAGGATTTTATAAATGCAAAAGCCCCCAATTTGTTTCCAGGGATTGCCATTCTTATTTTTTTCAAGAATATCTTTCTTTGGAAAAACAGTCAATTAAGAGGAGCAGAATAATGCTGCTTCTTATACGTGGCAGTGCCACTGTGTAAATGCTAATACTGCTGGCACAGAAGTCTCCAAATAATCCTACAGAAGCACATGGAAGTCAACCATTTGGCCAACCCTACCTGGCATGTTTTACAGGCAGCTAGGACAGGTTTAATGCATACATTTTGTTTGCTTATTTCTTTCTTTTCTTTTTTTAAATGCTTCCCATAGATATTGAATCATTTTGTTAATGATTAAAAACACAGGGAGTGTTCAAGGTGCAGTGCGATAAATATCACCTGTCTTGTGATGCCGCCTCAAAAATGACCCATATGCAGTGGATGTTGTAATAGAGCTATCTAACTGTGAACTTAGGTTTAAATGACAATCACCTGCAACCTCCGGCTGTTAATTCCCACTTCTCAGATGAAAGGGCAGTATGGAAGAGTAGAAAGTCACCAATTCAGGTGTCACCAGACAGTGTCTTTTGTTTCAGTTCTGCCCCTAGCTAATTGTACAACCTAGAGAATGTCTCTTAACCTCTTCAGTTTTTAGTTCTGTGAAATGAAGTATTGGGCTGAACTCAAAGATCCTTTATAACTCTAACAAGCTGTGAATGGGATGGTCAGAGTTAGCGGTTTGGAACCTGATAGATTTGACTTTGAATTTTGATTTGTCACTCATTATCTCAGAGACCTAGGTAAGATCTCCTTGAAGGTCAGTTTTCTCAATTTTCATAAAATTTACTAAAGATTGTTATGAAGGTTAAATAATACAACTACTCCATCAGTAATCCTGTAAGCTCTACCTTCAAAATAGTTCCAGAATCTGGGCCGGCCGAGTGGCGCGATGGTTAAAAACTCGCTTGGGATGCCAGAGGGCCCCGGTTCGGATCCCACGTATGAGGGCCAGTGACACTGCCCTCCACAGCTAAGATGCTGAACAACAGCTCAACCTGGAGCTGGGCTGCCGTGAGTCGCTGGTGACGGCGTAGGCTGCAGTCCCTGTGGCAGTGGGTTGCCATGGGCTACCGTGTGTGGCCAGCAGCCGCAGTGAGCGGCCGTCCAGAAGCCGGCGACTGATCTGCCTCGCCCGGGAAGAGCGCAATGATGGTGCCAACTTGGGCCAGTGAAGCAACGTCCTCCACAACTAGACTGAAGAACAAAACGACAGCAACTTGTCTGTTCCCCTTTCCCCAATTCCCCAGCACTGTTCCCATCCCCCCAATTCCCCAATAAAAAATTAAAAAAAATAGTTCCAGAATCTGATGACATCTTATTTCCTTATAGCCACCAACACCACTTGCTTGAATTATTCCAGTGACAATTATTCCAGTGACATTCTAAATATAGTAGTCTCCCCTTATTCACAGTTTCACTTTCCAAGGTTTCAGTTACCTGCAGTCAACTGCAGTCCAGAAATGTTAAATGGAAAATTCCAGAAATAGACAAATCATAAATGTTGAAGTGTACACTGTTCTGAGTAGCATGATGCAATCTCAAGCCCTGCTCCATCCCACCTGGGATATGAATTATCCCTTTAGCCAGTACATCCACTCTGTATAGGCTCCTGCTACTCATGTAGTAGCTGTCTAGGTTATCGGATCAACTGTCTCAGTATTTCAGTGCTTGTGTTCAAGGAGCCCTTATTTTACTTAGTAACGGCCCTAAAGAGCAAGAGCAGTCATGCTGGCAACTCGGATCTGCCAAAGAGAAGCCCTAAAGTGCTTCCTTTAAGTAAAAAGGTATGCAAGTATAGGAAAAAAAGATAGTATATATAGGGTTTGGTACTATCCACAGTTTCAGGCATCCACTGGGGGTCTTGGAAGATATCCCTTGGGGATAAGAGGAAACTACTGTAGTCCCTGTAGCTTCCATCTTGTCTTCCACACCTCCAATGCAGCACCTAGAGCAATCATTTTATAATATGTCAACTTATATCATTCTTCTGTTTGAAAATTCTCCAGTGGATTCCAGTCTTAGAGTGAAAGCTCAAATCTTTACTATGACTGATGAGGCTCCACATGATGAGTCTTCCCACTGCTTCCTCTCCTGTGACTCTCTCTGATTTCTCCAGCTACACTACCCTTCTTTAGGTTCCGCAAATACTTCTCCTTCAGATAGCCTATGAAGGCACCCCTTCACTTCCTTTGTGTATCTAAGTACTAGCTTAATATAGATACAGATGAATACATATATAAATATTTATGTGTTCACACATGAGTTAGTATACACACATGCACAGTAATACCTTGGTTTGCAAGCATAATTTGTTCTGAAGACAAACTACTCATATTGCAAGCCATCGCTCGTTTACCACATTAAAATGTATTAGAAATGTTTGCACGTCTTGCAGAATACTCGCAAACCACATTACTCACAATCCAAGGTTTTACTGTATTTCCTTGCACTATCAGCTGAGAAAACCCAGAAAAAAATCCCAGTAGCAGTAATCACACCTAGACCCAGGTCTTTGTTTCTAGTACCATTCACCTATAAAAAGAACCAGGGCTCCTTGGACAAAAGGCTTATTCTAGGACTGGGGTAGGAAATACACAGATGATCCTGAAGCATCTTTTTGTGTTAGAAAATAAGAAAGTGTTCAAGAATGGTGACATGTCGAAGAGACACAGGAGCCAACTGATAGAGCTCTGTGAATGGCAAAAGCTGTCATGATTTGAGGAACAAAGTAGTACTGGATTATAAACTCAAATATAAATTCAATATCCATGAGTTCATATAGACATAAATAAATGATTGAATAAATAAATGGGGGGAAATAGAAAAATATCCCATGCAGAATTTCAAATAATTTATGTAGATAGTCTGCCTTCAAGGAGGTGGGCATAATTTCCTATTCTCTAAGTGTGGGCTGCAGATAGTGACTTCCTCCCAAAGAATACAGTGATGGAAAGGGGGGCAAAGGGAGCAAGTAGAGTGGAAAAACATGACAAATACTGTCTCAGCCAGGTGATCAAGGTCAACATCAACAATGATAAGTCATGTTGAAATATGTACCCTGGATATGATGTGATGAGAATGGCACTTTATCTTTATGGTCTTCCTCCAAACCCATAATCCCAGTCTAATTGTGAGAAAAACATTGGAGATATCACAATTGAGGGATATTCTACAAAGTATCTGACCAGTACTCTTTGAAACTGTCAATGTCCTCAAAAGAAAGCCTGAGAAATTATGATAGCCAAGAGGAACCCAAGGAGACATGATGACTAAATGGAATGTCGTGTCCTAGATGGGATCCTGGAACAGAAAAGGGACATTAGGTAAAAACTAAGGAAATCTGAATAAAGTACGGACTTTAATATATAATAACGTATCAGGACTGGTTCACTAATTATGAGAAATGCACCATACTAATGTAACATGTTAATAATAGGGAAAACTGGGTGTGGAGTATATGGGAACTGTGCAATTTTTGCAACTTTTCTATATATTTAAAACTATTTTAAAATTTTAAAAAGTTTATTGCAAATTGCAATGCTGAAATAGAATATTCATTTTGTTAGATATGAGAATTTATGTTTGAATGCTCAGGAATTTATTGCTAGGGCAGAGAACTGGGAATTCAATGCATTGGTACTATTCGCTAAAGCCCAGATTTTATCAGCAAAGTCTTCTCATTCTGTTCCTCTCCCTTTATTAGCATTTGCAACACTCTCAATTTAGCATCCTTTGCGATGTCATTACCATGCTGGTTATTTCTTCTTCCAGATCATTAAGTTAAAAGAGACCAACTCTGACACCACACCCTGTGGCAGTTTTGAGACCTTGTCCTCAAACAGCTGCAGAACTATGAAGTCAGAAACCAGCTAAATAATAATTATCTGCAAATGGCACTTTCCTAACTTAATTTGTTGAATTTCATTCTGCAGGTGGTGATATTAAAGCAAACACTTTACTGCTGTCCAAACAGACACACCATGGTTCTGAATTCTGATAGAAAAGAAACAAAGTGAGCTGTTGTGGCATATTATTTGTCACTCCCCAGGGCTAATTGTTTATATCTCATAAAGCTGATCATTATCAGATCAGTATTTCCATGATCCTCCTTTATCACTTTGTATAACTTTCCTCTGTGTGGAGTGTATTTGTTTTAGGTTTCCCCAAAATGAAACTAGATGTCTGTCATATTCTACTTTCCTCCTCTGGAGTCAATAGTCATCAGAGAAGGGTACACATATGACACACGGTGTACAGCTCAACTCACTTTCACAAGGTGAGCACATTCTTGTGACCAGGACCTAGATCAAGAAACGACATAACCAGCATCCCAGAAACCCCTCTTGTGCCACCATCCAGGCTTTACCCACCACCATCCCCCAACCTCAAGGTGTAATCAGTATCCTGAATTTGAAACCATGGGTTCATTTTGATTGTTTTTGGCATGTTTTAAATAAGTAAATTGAATGATACATTATGTGCTCTTTTGGGCCTGACTTCTTTTTTTTTTTTTTTTT
>NW_017731357.1:4435381-4461456 GCF_001890085.2 Hipposideros armiger | reverse complement strand
AGGTCAAGCTGTTGTTCACCATCTTAGCTGTAGAGGGCAGTGTCACTGGCCCTCATGTGGGATCTGAACGGGGCCCTGCTGCTCAGAGCTGGCGTCCCAAGCCAACTCCTAACCAATGTGCCACTCGGCCAGCCCTGAGCTCGCTTTTCAAAATCTGTCAAGTGAAGGTTCAAATAGTTCTTGCCTCGTAGGGCTGCTGATCAGATAAAAAGAAATAATGTATGGCCAAAATTTAATTCAGTGCTTGGCATAGAGCAAGTACTCAATAAATGTCAGCCATTGTTACTTATTAATATTATTTATTGAAAAGTTGCTCGACAGTATTTAAACTTCAAACAAAGGTGAAGTAAACAGATTATTTACAGCAAACTTTTTAAAAAACTTATAGGATCCTGAAAAAAATGTGTGCAGATCCTATAATTACTGTTCTTAACACTTCTCCTCTCAGCTACTCCCCAACTCTTGTTTCTCATTCCCTCACATTCTGAGCACATGTGGACATGTCTGCAGCTAAATCTTCTCCATCCCACAGGCTACCATGGAAGCTGAACAGAAAAAAAGGGGAATAAATCTATTTCTGTCACAGTTTCCTTGTGGAAAGAATTGAAAGGATATTTAATATCTGATACTCACTGCCAAATTTGTATTCATTCTGAAATCTCCATCTATTCTAAATTATTCTGACCAGATCACACACACACACACACACACACACACACACACACACACACACATATATATATAAATACTATTGTACAAATACTATGTTGAAATAAAATGCCACACACAAGAGATACCCATATCTTCTTTGTGTAAAAAAAGAACTTTTTTCCTTTCAACAAAAATAATTTATGCTTTCTATAAAAATATTTTAAAAATACAGAGAAATATCAAGAAGAAAGTGAAGACTATTGAAAATCCTATTGCTTAGAGATTTCTGGGTATTCTTTGCAGTCATAAATAAAAATAAATAAGTAAATAAATATTCAATTACAAAATGTGAATAATTTTTTGAAACATAGAAAAGCAAAGACAAAAACAAAAATAAGAAATCCCTTGTGATGTCATCATCCTGAGACATACAACAAAATATCAAGAGATTGCTATTCCATTATTTTTTTATTTTTTCCCTTCTCTCCTCCTTTCTTCTTTTCTTCCTTCTTTCTTTTCTCTCTCAAAATAACAGTATTATAGGGCCTGCTGAGTGGCGCGATGGTTGAGAACTGGCTTGGGAAGCCAGAGGGCCCCGGTTCGGATCCCACATATGAGGGCCAGTGACACTGCCCTCCACAGATAAGATGCTGAACAACACAGCTCAACCTGGAGCTGGGCTGCTGTGGGTCGCTGGCGACGACGGCATAGGCTGCAGCCCCTGTGGCAGTGGGTTGCCATGGGCTACCGTATGTAGCCAGCAGCCAGCGTGAGCGGCCAGCAGCTGCAGTGAGCAGCCGTCCAGAAGCCGGCGACTGATCTGCCTCGCCCGGGAAGAGTGCAATGATGGTGCCAACTTGGGCCAGTGAAGCAACATCCTCCACAACTAGATTGAAGAACAAAACGACAGCAACTTGTCTGTTCCCCTTCCCCCAATCCCCCAGCACTGTTCCCATCCCCCCAATTCCCCAATAAAAATCTTTAAAAAAAAAACAAAACAAAAACAAACAAAAAACAGTGTTATAATACTCGTTTGTAGTCTTATACTACCTTTTTAAGACATCAAGTATTTCATATTTCAATATTCATCTAAAACCTGATTTTTAATAACTGCATAGCATTTTGTCTTATGAATCATTTGCCTAACAATTTCCTAGTGTTGAGTATTAAGTTTACATTTTCTAACTACTATCAAGAAGCTGGTGAAGAAATTCATTGTAAATGTTTCTTTTTGCAGCTCATAAAATTTCCTTAAGAAGATTTTATTGAAACAAAATTACTTAATCAAAGCCTGTGCACATTAAAAAAAATTTTAATATTGACTGCCCAATTGCCTTCTAGAAAGTTTGTACCACTTTAATTTTTATCATCATTTCATGAGAGGTCTATTTCATTATGCTTTGGCAGGATCAAGCATTATACTTTTCATTTTTACATGTGTAATAGGTAAAAAATATTTCAGCATTCTTTTTTTTTGAAGTTAAATATTTTTCAACTGTTTTCCCTTTTCATTTATTTTATTTTTCTATTTATGTTTTTATAATTTTTATTAAATTTATTGGGGTGACATTGGTTAATAAAATATGTTTCAAGTGTACAATTCTATAATATATCATCTGTATATTGCATTGAATGTTCATCACCCAAAGTCAGATTTCCTTCTGTCACTACATATTAGACACTCTTTACCGTTTCCTACTTCCTCCCCACTCCCTTTCCTTCTGGTAACCAGTATGCTGTTGTCTGTGTCTATGGGTTTTTGTTTGTTTGTTTGTCTTGTTTGTTCATTTGTTGCTTTCAGTTTTATATCCCACATATGAGTGAAATCATATGGTTCTTGACTTTTTCCATTTGACTTATTTCACTTAGCATGATAATCTCAAGATCCATCCATGTTGTTACAAATGGCAGTATTTCATTTTTTTCTTATGGCTGAATAGCATAAATTAGTTATTTGTGTCCTTTGACCATTTTTCTTGGAGTATTTAATTGTTCTTATTGGGTTGTTAGCTTTTTATATATTAAGTGATGGTTTTTTATATGCTTTTTATGTTTTAATATGTTAAGTGATTGATTAATCTTGTTTTTCTTATATATTGTTAACATAGTTCCTAGTTCATGATATGATATTAATGGTATCTTTGGATATATAGAAATGTAAAAATTTTAAGCCAAGACCCAAATTGTCTTTTTATGTAATCATGTTATTAGCTAGTTACAGTATAATTTGTTATATTTATACTTAGAAACCCCCTGTCATTCAGAAATTAGTGTAATTATAATTTATAGTTAGTTTCTGCCTTTTATTAGTCTTTTAAATAATTTTTTATCTTTCAGTTACAGTTGACTTACAGTTTTATATTAATTCAGGTGTAGAATATAGTGATTAGACATTTATATAACTTAAGAAGTGATCACCCTGATAAATCTAGTACTCATCTGATACCATACATACATAGTTATTATAATATTATTGGTTATATTCCCTGTGCTATAATTTACATCCCCATGACTATTTTGTAACTACCAATTTGTATATTTTAACCCCTTACCCCCTTTCACCCATTCCCCCAATCTCCTTACTAATGAGGAACCATCAAAATGTTCTCTGTGTCTATGAATTTGTTTCTCATTTGTTAGTTCATTTCTTTTTATTTCACATGTAAGTGAAATCGTATGGTATTTGTCTTTCTCTGTCTGATGTATTTCACTCAACAATACCACCTAGGTCCATCCATGTTGTTGCAGATGGCAAAATTTCATTCTTTTTTGTGGTTGAGTAATGTTCCACTGTATATATGTACCACTTCTTTATCCATTAATCTATTGGTGGACACTTGGGTTGCTTTTATATCTTGGCTATTGCAAATAAGGTGGTAATGAACATATAAATGCGTATGTCTGTTCAAATTAGTGTTTTGGGTTTCTTAATCCCAGTAGTGGAATCACTGGGTCCTTCTTTGTCTCTTGTTATAGCCTTTGTTTTAAAGTCTATTTTATCTGGTACAGGTATTGGTACCCCACCTTTCCCCCCCCCCATTTTTATGAAATATATTTTTCCATCCTTTTACTTTCAGTCTCTGTCTTTTGATCTGAAGTCAGTCTGTTGTAGGCACCATAAATAAGGGTCCTGTTTTCTTATTCATTCAGCCACCTTATGTCTTTTTATTGCAGCATGTAATGCATTTACATTTAAATAATTGTTGATAGATATATAATTCTTGCAATTATAATTTTCATGTGTTTTATTTTTTTCTCCTTCTACTTTTTAAAGAAGTCCCTTAACATTTCTTGTAATACTGGTTTGGTGGTCATGAACCCTCTTAGTGTTGTCTGGGAAGCTCTTTATCTGTCCTTCAATTCTAACTAATAGCTTTGCTTGGTAGAGTAATCTTGGTTGTAGGGTTGTAGGTCCTTGCTTTAATCACTTTGAATATTTCCTGCCAATCCCTTCTGACCTGCAAAGTTTCTATTGAGAAATCAACTGACAATCTTATGGGAGCTTCCTTGTAGGTAACTAACTGCTTTTCTCTTGCTGCTTTTAAGGTTCTCTCTTTGTCTTTAAGCTTTGAAATTTTAATCATGATGGGTCTAGGTGGCCTCTTTGGGTTCATCTTGTTTGGTATATTATGCACTTCTTGGGCTCATCTATTTCCTTTACTAGGATAGGGAAGTTCTCTGTTATTATTTCTTCAAATAGACTTTTTTTGCTATCTCTTTTCTCCTTCTGGTACCCCAATGATGCAAATGTTGGTATGCCTGATATTGTCCTAGAGACCCCTTTAACTGTCCTTTTTTTCAGATTCTTTTTTTTTCTGTTTTGATTGGGTGTTTTCTGCTACCTTAGCTTTTAAACCGCCAATTTGATCCTCTGCTTCCTCTAATCTCCTGTTGATTCCCTGTAATGTATTCTTCATTTCAGTTATTGTATTCTTTATTTCTGATTGCTTCTTTTTTATGTTTTGTGTATCCATTTTTATGTTTCCTGTCTCTTTGGTTAAAGTTCTCCCTGAGATCATTGGGCATCCTTATAACCAGTGTTTGGAACTCTGCATCTGGTAGATGGCTTGTCTCCATTTTGTTTAGTTGTTTTTGTTTGTTTGTTTTCTCCTGGAGCTTTGTTATATTCTTTTATTTGGAAAATGTTTCTTTGTCTCCCCATTTTGGTTGCCTCCCTGTCTTAGTTGAGAGGCCTTATGTGATAGGTGTTCTGTGGGCCCCAGGGGCACAGTCTCCCTGATCACCAGAGCAAGGTGCTCCAGCTGTGTCCCATGTGTGGGTTGTGTGTGCCCTCCTGTTGTAGTTGAGACTTCATTCTTATTTGCATGTCAATGGAATGGATTAACCCTCAGGCTGATTTGTTGTGAGGACTGGCTGTGACTATAATGAAGGAGCTGTTGTGCAGGGGCTGAACCCCATAGAACAGGGTTCACTTTATTGGGGCTCTGGTGCCTGCCCAGCCTGCCCTTTGGTTTTGTCATCTTTGGAGGTGGCCGGGTATTTCTCTGGCTCAGTCCGCAGCTGTCTGCTGGGCTTGCCAACACCAGGGCCTCTGGGAGGAGACCCACTGCAGGCCGAGTTCAGCTGTAGTCTGTGTCCTGCCCAGAGCTACCTGGCATGAACCACAAAATAATCCAGAGATGGCTGCCACCATGTTGTGTTTGGAGGTGCCTTGAGAGGCCAAGCCACAAACCAAGGCTGGATATCACTAGTGCCAGGCTAAGGGCTGCTCAGCCAGAGATATGGGACATGCCAAAGCCAGGTCCTTCTTGTTTGGGTTTTGTGAACCTTTGAGAGATTTTAGGAAAGTTCACATAATGAGCCAAGACAGGTAGTTTATATGCAAAAGCCACTGGAAGGGGCTTGGGTATGCCTGAAAGATGGGTACAGTGTGGTCTCACAGAATCAGTATGGTGGGCTGATGAAAGGTGATAGCCAGTTTGATGGATACTCAGGTGCATCTGTCTGTGTCTGAACACAGGGAAGAGGAATACTCAACAAAGAAAAAATGGCTTCTACCAGCTCCTCCATCTGGGAGAAAGCTGCCTCTCCAACCCTCACCCTGAGCTAGTCTTCAATTCCTCCCCATATGTCCCTTGCACCTTTGGGCTGCTGACTCAGTGTTGGCGCTCAGAACAAGTGAGTCTATCATCAAGTAAGTGCATGCAGAGTCCTTTTAAGAGGAGCGCCTGGGAGTGCAGCTGCCTTCTGTCTCAGCTACAATTGCCGCTGGTTTTCACCCCCTCTAATGTATTCTTTATTTAAGTTATTGTATTCTTCATTTGTGACTGGTTCTTCTTTATATTTTCTATCTCCATTCTCATGTTTCCTATCTCTTTGCTGAAGTTCTCACTGAGATCATTGAGCATCCTTATAACCAGTATTTTGAATTATGCATCTGGTCAGTTGCTATCTCCATTTTGTTTAGTTATTTTTCCAGAGTTATGCTCTATTCTTTAATCTGGGACATGTTTCTTTGTCTCTCAATTTCGGCTGCCTTTCTTTGTTTCTTTTCATGTATTAGGTAGGGCTGCTATATCTCCCAAATGGGCAGAGTGGCCTTATGTAGTAGGTGTCCTGTGTAGCCCAGTGGCACAGTCTCCCTGGTCACCTGAGCCAGGCGCTCCAGGTGTGTCCCTTGTGTGAGTTGTTTGTGCCCTCCTGTTGTAGCTGAGCCTTGATTGCTGTTGGCACAGCCATGGGAAAAATTGGCCCTCAGGCTGATTGGCTGTGAGCACAGACCATGAGTACCGTGGAAGAGCTGTTCTGCAGAGGCTTACCCTGTGGCATAGTGTTTTCTTTAGGAGGGCTCTGGTGCCTGCTGAGCCTGCTCTTTGGTTGTGTCATTTGTGGAGGTGTTTGGTAGTGTTCTGGTGTGGTTTGAAGCAGGCCACTGGGTGTGTTGGTTCTGGGGCCTCTTGGAGAGGCTCTGATGCAGGCCAAGGTCACCTACTGCCTGTGCCATGCCTGACCTTTTTGTATAGGCTACAAAGTGATCTGCAGATGGTTGCCATTGTGCTAGGCTTGGACATGTCTGGGAGAAGCTAAGCAACAAACTGAGGCTGGCTGCCAGTAGTGCCAGGCTTGGGCTGCTTAGCAAGAGGTACAGGTCATGCCAAAGCCAGATGCTGTTTGTTTGGGGTTTGTGGCCTTTGAGAGATTTTAGGAAAATATAAATCATTAGTCAAGACTGCCTGTTTGTATGGAAAATCCACTGGAAGTGGCTTGGGTGGGCCTGAAAGCTACATGGGGCGGAATCTCAGGGAATCACCAGGGTGGGGTGAATGGATCATGGAGACTCAGACATGGCATCCCCCCGGCTGGAGGGAGGTCTTAACAAAAGAACAATGGCTTCTGCTAGCGTTTCTCTCTGGGAGAAAGCTGCCCCTCCAGCCCTCGTCCTGAAGACAGACACTTCAATTCCTCACTCTGTGCCCCTGGTGCCTTTCTAGCTATTGCTCCAGTGCTAGAGCTCAGAGTGAGTCAGTCAGCAAGTAAGTTAGTGAGCAGGCCCTTTAAGAGGAATGCCTGGGACTTGAGCAGACCTCTGTTTCAGTGAACCACATGTCTGCTGGTTTCACAGCCAGAAGTTATGGGAACTGCTCTTTCTGGTAGTGGAACCCAGGGAATCTCTGCAGCCAAGATATCCCTCCCAATTTTTAACCATCACAGATGGTTGTGGGACCAGCCCAATCATATCTCTGCTCCTCCTACCAGTCTCAAGGTGACTTCTTCTGTATATCCTTAGTTAGAAGACTTCAGACAATTCTCAATGATGGTTATTTTGTAGTTTTGTTGTAATTCTGAGGTGGTCATGGGAGGAATTAAGCACAACATTTACCATCTTTACTGGGAGCTCCCCACACACCAGTTTCTGCCTTTTAAAAAATAGTTTTGTTCTTAACAATTGACTTCTGATTCATCAGGACTTTACTTGACATTATGAGATTATATTATATAATAGGGCACGAATTTGATTTTCTTCAAATAGTTAATTTTCAAACCCTTGTATTAAATAAATATCTAATTCCTATTGCTTTATTTCCTTCTTTATCACATTTGAAGATACAAATATACTAAGGTGTGTTCTATGATTATCTATTTTCTCCCATTGATCTTTTATCTGCAAAACACATTTTTGTTTGATATCTACTATGTCCCAGACCTTGTGACAGGCATAGCGACATATAAAGCTGAACAAGATGGACACTGTAAGATCCATAAAGACAAGTGCCATCTCATTGCAAGAGGGTGTTACCACCCTGTTGATTCTAGTCTAAGCCTTCTTATTACTCCTTATTTTTTTCCCCACTTGCTTATTAACATCCAGCTAATTTGAAAGCCATTGGACAGTAGGAAACAAATCTTCTTTTGCTATTCATTTGTCCATGGCATTTTTGCCATGGCCAGGTGGACTATAGGGCCCTGATTGGGACCTCTTAGACTGGGAAAATCAATCAAAATTTTTTTTCTGCTCCATCCCTCCCACCTTTATTTAGCAAAAGCATAGAGTTTTGTTTTTAAGCTACAGCTATAATAAATAAGAATATTAAACCAGAGTCAGAAAAAAACAGAGTTTTAACTGTGATTATGTACTAACTTCATGACCTTAGAGGAATGTCTTCACTTCTTGAAACCCCAGTTTATTCATCTTTAAAGTGGAGTTAATTATACTTGTCTTATAGGAATCTGTGAGAATGAAATAAAAATAAGTATTAAATCTTTTTGAAAATTGTCATGGAGATATAAATTATTATTGTTATTTTTAGTCAAACTAAAGTACAAATAATGTAAAAGTAAGGCTCATGTCTTGCTGCCTTTGTGATCCCTTGCCTAAGCACACTATTTATTTAGCACTTATACTTATAGGGAGCCCTAAGTAAATACATGAAGAAATTTTCCTGCTCAGGTAGATACTGTTCTAATATAACCTGATAGAAACATGCCCAGAAATCTAAGCAAATAACTCATTATTTACTATGGATTTCAGTTGCCTTTAGTAGCTTATAGAAGCCTCCTGCTATCCCTGAGTTTGGAAACAATCTTAAATATTGCTTAAAAGAATAGAGAGGATCTATAAAAGAATGCAGTAAACCTTTGACATTTTAGAGGGATGCCTCTCTAAACCCTTACAAATCTTCAAATTTGTAAATACAATGATAGCATACACTTTCCATCATTGAATACACTAAAGTGTTTGTAGTCAGATTTTTGGTGATAAATGTACTGGCCCCTTGGTCTTCAGTCAAACTGGTTGGATTTTGCTTTCTCTTGGGAGGTGGTCTTTTCTGTTAGCTTAGTCTGCCCTTACAGATATGCCAGCAGACTTCCTGATTTGCCTAAATGCTGAATCCAAGATGAACAGAGCTTAAGACCAAATTGACATCCTTCTTCAAACTTGAATCTTTTTGACCTGGAGAACAATTAAAAGACCTTAACAAAGTGGATGAGGCCAGATGAATAGCCAAGAGTGCGAGGAGACTTGAGAACACCAGCTGAAAAAAATATGGATAGATTGAGTTCATGAGTCCTGTCAGAATTTTACAGATGAGGAAAATGAGGACCCAAGAATTCTTTGTAACTTATCCAAAGTCAAAGAGCTGAAAGAGTCAGGATTTCAAGCCCTGTTGGAATCCATATTTCATACTCCTAACCACCTTGTTCTGTGATAATGCCCAGGACTCTTGGATATCAGGTTTTTATTCCTGTTAGGTGCTCAATATATTCCTAAATCAATTCAGGAATTGTGGGGAACAATTTAGGCTTATTGTGTAATTGGAAGGTAAATTTCATTGTGCTTCAAATATCTCTCTGAACAATGAGGAGAATTAAGCAGATGGTAAGCAATTAGGGGTCTGGACAACTGGGTTCGACATTGAGCATGACAGACAGACAGGCTGGCAAGTGGCTATGAGGGTGGGGCCGGGGCACTCTATCTGGCAACTTGGTGACTCTGGAGATTCTGATCACTGCAGCCCTACAGCACCTCCACTACTATGCTTAATTAATTCCTGTATCTGTCAGCAGATATCCATACATCTCCAATGTTTATGCTGATAACATTTGCTTTAAAGAAAAACCTGAAATGAGGAGGGCCTGCATGGAGCCCCATCTAAGAACAGGGTTTAATTTAGCTACTGCAGTACTGGAGGGTTCTTTTTTGTGCCTCTTATCACCATCTGCTTGGCCTGTTGGAGATATAAATTATGCCTCTCCATCATAGTGCCCCTTCCCCACCCCCTGCCCCATTTCATCTGTCAAGGAGGCCTCGCCTCACTTCTCTTATTACCTCAATTAGGGTAAAGGAGGTAGGTCCATCTTTACATCAATCTCAGCCCTCCTCTGAGAGAAAAAAGCCCTCTCAAGACTTCCTTTCATTCAAATTTGGAACCACAGACCTCTTCCAAACATTGCACGGGTTTTCTTTCCCATCAAGGCCCATGGTTCTTATTATAGCATATTGAATATATGTTTTGGCCAAATGCTAAAAAGTCAGTGTGAGACATTATATGTGGTCAATGCTGAAGCCAAAGCTGAAAATCACTATCATAAAGTGAGCTTCTAGGCTATAAGGATAAATCTGAAACTGTACCAAAATATTTATTATTAAAAAATCTAAGTCAGCTTTTACAAGATTGCTGTTATAGATCAGAGACACTTTTCTCAGATACTGTCAGCTGCTCAATTGATTTTGTGATCACTATAATGCACATTTGTCATACCAAATAGATGCTCACTTTCAAATGAGGTTGGTGAATAAGCAACATATTTTGAGGTTTGCTCTGTCAATATAGGATTCTGCTGGGGGTAAGGCTGCCGCCATTATAAGTCTTGCTTTCTCTCTACTAGTAACCAGGTAAGGCTAGGGATATTTCTTCCTATTTGTTGAACTTCAATTTTGGTCATGGTGATGCATTTTAATTGAAGCAATCTCCCCAAATAAAATTCTGTGCCTTTCTTGAGGAAGATGCTTTCTTAAATATTCATAAATAGTCTTATGTGTTATCTTGTTTAATCATGTAAGTGATAGCACTGAACAGAATCCCTCAAAAGATAGATTTATGGTATAGTTTAATGTCTATTATTTGGCCTTGCATTCTTTCTTTTTTCTTTTTTTAAGGTTTTCTTTATTAAAATACAGCTAACATGCAATATTATATTAGTTTCAGATGTACTTCATAGTTAGTCAACAGTACCCACCTAGCTCTATACAGTGTTATTACCACATTATTGATTTTATTCCCTATGCTAAAGAAGTGATCACCAGGATTAGTCCAGCAACCATCTGACACTGTACAACACTATCACAATATTATTGATCTTTCCCCCCCCCCTTTTAAATTTTCAATTAGAGTTGACATGCAATACTATTTTATATTAGTTTCAAGTGTACAGCATAGTGGTTAGACATTTATATAATTTAGGAAGTGATTCCCCCTAACTAGTACCACTTGGCACTATACATAGTTTTTACCATATTATTGATTATATTCCCTATACTTTACATCCCATGACTATTTTGTAACTACCAATTTGTATTTCTTAATCCCTTCACCTTTCTCACCCTGACCCCAAACACATTCCCATCTATCACCTTGATAGATCTAATATCTATCTGGCTCCATACATAGTTATTACAATATTATTGACTATATTCCTTATGCTATACCCTACATTCCCATGACTACTGTTTAACAACCAATTTATACTTCTTAATCCCTTCCCCTTTTCCCCCATCCCTAACTCCCTCCCATGTTAAGGAGGTCCCTCTAAGATTCCTTGTAATACTGGTTTGGTGATGAATTCCTTCAGCTTTTTCTTGTCTGGGAAGCTCTTTATCTGTTCTTCAATTCTAAATGACAGCCTTGCTGAGTAGAGCAATCTTGGTTGTATGTCATTGCTTTTCATCACTTGGAATATTTCCTACCCCTCTCTTCTTGCCTGCAAATTTTCTGTTGAGAAATCAGTCTTTTGGGGGCTCCCTTGTAGGTAACTAACTGCTATTCTCTTGCTGCTTTTAAGATTCTCTCTTTGCCTTTAACCTTTGGCATTTTAATTATGATGTGTCTTGGTGTTGGCCTCTTTGGGTTTATCTTGTTTGGGGCTGTCTGTACTTCCTGGGCTTGTATGTCTACTTCCTTCACCAGGTTAGGAAAGTTTTCTGTCATTATTTCTTCAAATAAGTTTTCAATTCCTTGCTCTCTCTCTCTTTTCCTTCTGGTATACCTATAATACGAATGTTGATACACTTGATGTTGTCCCAGAGGCCCCTTAAGCGCTCCTCATTTTTTTGGATTCTTTTTTCTTTTTGCTGTTCTGGTTGGGTGTTTTCTGCTACCTTATTTTCTACATTGCTGATTCGATCCTCTGCTTCTTCTAACCTACTGTTGATTTCCTGTAATATATTTTTCATTTATGTTATTGTATTCTGTATTTCTGACTGGTTCTTTTTCATGTTTTGTATCTCCATTTTTAGGTTTTCTATCTCTTTTTTAAAGTTCTCCCTGAAATTAGTGAGCATCCTTATAACCAGTGGTTCTAACTCTGCATCTGGCAGATGGCTTGTCTCCATTTTATTTATTTCTCTTTCTGGAATTTTGTTCTGTTCTTCTATTTGAGACATGTTTCTTTGTCCCCCATTTTGGCTGCTTCCCTGTGTTTTTATCTATGTATTAGTTAGGGCTGCTATATCTTCTGGTCTTAGTAGAGTGACCTTATGTTGTAGATGTGCTGTGGGGCTCAGTGGTGCAGTCTTTCTTGGAGGGCATCAGCTATAGGTCAAGTTCAGCCATAACCCATGCCTCATCTGGGACCACCTGGCAGGAGCCACAAAGAAATCTGCAGATAGCTGCCACCTGTGCCATGCTTGGATACACCTCGAGAAGCCAGGCCTTGAACCAAGGCTGGCTGCCACTAGTGCTGAGCTTAGGGCTGTTCAGCCAAAAGTATAGGACATTCTCAAGCCAGATGCTGCTTGTCTGGGTTCCATGAACCTTTGAAAGACCCTAGGAAAGTCTGCAGCTTGAGCTAAGGCAGGCAGTTTGTATAGAAAAGCCACTGGAAGCGGCTTGGGTGTGTCCAAAATTTGGGCAGGGCGGGGTCTCAAATCATTAGGGTATGGCAAAGGAATGGTGGAGGCTCAAATATGGCAGCCATCTGTGTCTGCACGATGGGGAGGGGGAGGGCTGAACAAAGAAACAATAGCCTCCACCAGCTCCTCTTTCCAGGAGAAAGCTGCCTCTCCAGGCCCAGTTCCAAGCCAGACAACTCAGTTCCCCACCTAACCCAACCTAGAGTTGCAGACGAGGCTTCCTGGGGTTGCCCACTAAAACGAATCCCTAAAGGCTGGCTGGACGAGAGCCAGAGAAAAAAGTCAAACTAAGAACAAGCATTAATCTGGTTCTTGTCCTCCTTGTTCACCCCAACTGATACCTTGAAAGACCATTAAATGAACTTCTTGTAAAATCCAATGGTCCTTCTTTTCTTTTTTTTTTTTCTTTTAACATCTGAGGCATTTGATCATGCCTAGCTTTTCTTCATTTTCCTGATACACTCATTCTCCTGGCTATCATTGTCTCATCTGCTCCTGGTTTTCCCTATTCTTGTGGACATCTCTTTTTGTGCTTTTGTTTTTTTGTCCACTCTTTCTCTTCCCTCTATCATGTATGGAACTCACCCAGGGCTCAGCACATGGTCCTTGAAATTTTCTTCTCATTCTAGGAGAGCTCATTGATCCTCAATGTCTCCACACCTATAGTCTGACAATTTCCTCAATAAAACCACCTAAATCATACCTCAAACTGTTATACGTATGGACACATCCCACTCTCTGTCTTCATTTCTACTTCAGTCCTATCACAGTCCTCCTCCTGTAGCAAAACCTACCACTAGGGAGAGAATGGACGTCAGCCATTAACACCTCAGTAAGAATTTGTTTTCTTCTGCTAGCAGTGCTATAACAATGGATTCAAATTGAAGAATATAGATTTTCCCCCTTGTTAGGATAATTTCATACCCTAGTAGACTGAAGGAGATCAGAATGTGCCACTTCAGCATAAGGATTATTTTGAGCTGAAGGCAACTGAGAAACAGCAGATGTAGGAAAATTTCTCTACCCTTCCCCTTTTTGCCTAAAGGCAGGATATAAATTTTCCTTTGTGAAGGTGTCCTTCCTCCCCTCTGCCATACCAGGAAGAGGAAAATAACCTGAGACACTCTTATCACCCCAGAGACTGCATAAGATTAAATCTGCATAACAAACCTTACTGAAATAATCCTTATCTTCCATTACTTTGCCCCATATATTTATCATCCACAGTTTACCACTTCTAGAAGCCCAATCCCTTTTTCTTTACCTTGTCACTTCTCAACAAATTTATCACTCTGTTAAAATGATATGCAAGCTCTCAGGCCTAACTGCTTCTTTGGGTTTTCACTCCTTTTTCTGTGAGACCTCCATGCACATGTAAAAATGAAGTTATTAACATAAAATTAATTTATATACCCTTTCTCTTGTTAATATGCTTTTTTTGTCAGTTTAATTTGAACATCCCCCAGAAAATGAACCTAAGAAGGTAGAGAAAAAAGGTTTTTTCCTCCCCTGTAAGACATATGGAGTTTTTAACATTTTGATGGGGCTATGTGCATTTACTGACTCTTAAAATCATCACTGAGGATACATATGGAAAGAAGCTTATGATATATTAATATTAGTAAAAATGAAGAATATTACAAAAGGGTATGTGAAGTGTTTTCTTATTTTGGGGGAAATATACTTAGTGTAGTGTAGTGTGTGTGTGTGTGTGTGGGGGGGTGAGTGTTTGTGTATGTGTATTAATTATTAACTGCTGCTTAACAAATTACCCCAAAACTTCAAGGCTTAAAACAACAAATCTTTATTATCTCATGCTTTCTGTGTGTCTGGCATTTGGGAACAGCTTGACTGTGTTGTTCCAGCTCAGGGTTGCTCATGTCATTGGAGTCAGAATGTTGGCCAGGGCCGCAGTCTATGAAGACTTGACTGGGGCTGGGGTATCTCCTTCCAAGGTGGTTCACGCATGTGGCTCTTGGCAGGAGGCCGCAGTTCTTCACTATATGTGCCACTCCATTGTGCTGCTTCAGTGTCCCCATATGTCAGCTCACTGCCCCAGAGAGATTGATGAGAAAAGAGTAAGGGAGGGAGGGAGAGACAGAGACAACAGAGATAAAGAGAGATGCAATGCTCTGTATAACCTACTTTCAGAAATCGCATACTATCACATCTGCCACATTTTACTAGCTAGAAGCCAGTCACTAAGTCTGACCTACTCTCAGTGGGAAAGGAATTAGGCTTTACCTTTTTTTCCCCCTGTTAAACAATTTTACTGTTGTAAAAGCAGAGTTGACATGAACTCTGCCTTCTTTTTAAGAAGATTTTTATTAAAATAAGCAATTTATGTTAGTTTCAGGTGTTCACTATATTTCACTATATTTATTCAACATTTATACGAGGTCTCACAACTACGTTCACAAACTTGTTGCAAAGGTGTTGCTAACCTTTTTTGATATCAGAGGGATTATTCATTGTGAATTTGTACCAACTGGACAAACAGTTAACTAAGTTTCCTATTTGGAAATGCTGAAAAGACTGCGTGAAAACATTAGATGACCTAAACTTTTCACCAACAATTCATGGCTCTTGCATCATGACAATGCACCACCAGCTCACACGACACTGTCTGTGAGGGAATTTTTAGCCAGTAAACATGTAACTGTATTGGAACACCCTCCCTACTCACCTGATCTGATCCCCCAATGAATTTTTTCTTTACCTGAAGATAAAGGAAATATTGAAAGGAAGACATTTTGATGACATTCAGGATATCGAGGGTAATATGATGACAGCTCTGATAGTCATTTCAGAAAAAAAGTTCCAAAATTGCTTTGAAGGGTGAACTAGGCACTGGCATCAGTGTATAGCTTCCCAATGGGAGTTGACTGTAGTGATATTCAGCAATGAGGTATGTAGCACTTTTGCTAATATGAGTTTGCAAACTTAATTGTCTGACCTCATATACCTAAAGAAGTGATCACCATGATAAGTCCAGCAACCATCTGACAACGTACCTCACTATCACAATATTATTGACTATATTCCCTATGCTATATATTGCAACTCATGATTTATTTTTTATACCTTGAAATTTGAACCTCTTAATCCCCTTCACCTTTTCCCCTCATTTTTCAATTTTTCAATTACAGTTGACATTTGATATTTTATCTTAATTTCAGGAGTACAGCATAGTGGTTAGACATTTATGTAATGTAAGAAGTGATCCCCCTGATTAGTCTAGTACCTACCTTGGCACTATACATAATTATTACCATATACTGACTATATTCCCTATCCTTTAGTTTACATCCCCATAGCTATTTTGAAACCACCAGTTACTACTTTTTAATCCCTTCACCTTTTCCATCCTATCCTGCAATTCCCCTCCCACCTATCACCCTAATAAATCTAGTGCCCATTTGACACCATCCATAGTTATTACAATATTATTGACTATATTCCTTATGCTATACCCTACATCCCCATGACTACTGTGTAACACCAATTTGTACTTCTAATCCCTTCCCCTTTTTTTCCCACCCTCCCTACCCCATCCCATCTGGCAAACATCAAAATGTTCTCTATATCCATGAGCTTGTGTCTGTTTCTGTTTTTGTTTTTTGTCTATTTTGTTCTTTACATTCCATATATAAGCAAAATCACATTGCATCTGTCTTTCTCTGTCTCACATACTCCACTCAGCATAATACCCTCCCAGTCCATCCATGCTGCTGCAGATGGCAAGAACCCATTCCCTTCCATGACCAAGCAACATTCCATTGTATATATGTACTGCCTCCTCTTTATCCATTCATCCATCAATGGACACCCAGGCTGCCTCCACATCTTGGCCATTGTAAACAGTGCTGCAATGAACATATGGATGCACATGTCCCCTAGAAGTAGTTTTGGATTTCTTCAGATAAATATCAGGAAGTGGGATTACTGGGTCATTCTTTGTCTCTTCTTATAACCTTTGTTTTAAAGTTCATTTAGGCTGCTATTTTTTTTTTAATTTCCAGCTATTTTTTTTAATTTCCATTTTCATGAAATATTTTTTTCCAACCCTTTACTTTCAGTCTGTGTGTGTCTTTAGATTTGAAGTGAGTCTATTGTAGGCAATGTGTGTAAAGGTCTTGTTTTCTTATCTATCATCCAGTCTATCATTTGATTGGAGCATTTATACCATTTTCAACTGAAGTAATTTTTGATAGATATGTAGTTACTGCCATTTTATATATCTTATTTTTAATTTTTTTTTGTTTTTATCTAAAGAAGACCCTCTATCATTCCTTGTAATACTACTGGCCTTGCAGTGGTGAACTGCTTTAGGTTTTTCTAGTCTGGGAAGCTCTTTATCTGTCCTTCGATTGTAAATGATAGATTTGTTGTGTAGAGTAATCTTGGTTGTAGGTCCTTGCTTTTCATTACTGCCAGTCCCTTCTGGCCTGCAAAGTTTCTGTTGAGAAATCAGCTGCCAGTCTCATGGAAGTTCCCTTGTAGGTAACTAAGTGCTCTTCTCTTGGTGCTTTTAAGATTCTTTCTTTGTTTTTAACCTTTGGCCTTTTAATTATGATGTGTCTTGTTGTGGCCCTGTTAGGGTTCATCTTGTTTGGGACTCTGCACTTCCTGGGCTTCTACGACTATTTCCTTCTCCAGGTTAGAAAAGTTTTCTGCTATTATTTCTTTCTAAATTTTTATTTTTTTTAATTTTTAACTTTTTTCATTATTTCTTCAAACAGGTTTTCAATTCCTTGCTCTCTCCTTCTGGTACCAATATGATGTGAATATTAGTACTCTTGATGTTGTCCCAGAGGCCCCTTAAGCTATCCTCATTGTTTTGGATTCTTTTGACTGTTCTTTTTGGATTTTTCTGCTATATTATCTTCTCAATTGCTTAATTAATCCTCTGCTGCATCTAATCTGTTGATTCCCTCTGATGTATTTTTCATTTCAGATATTCTTTATGCCTAACTGGTTCTTTTTAAATGTTTTTATCTGCCTTTTGTATGTTTCCTGTCTAATTTTTTGTGTGTTCTTTGTCATTTATGTACTAGATACACTTGACAGCAATTTTCTACATAAAACATATTTTTGTAAAACAATATTATTTGTGTATTTATTTTTTTATAATTTTTATCATTAGATTCAGGTGTACAAAACAACATAATGATTAGACTTTTACACACCTCACAAAGCTGTAACTCCCAACAAGTCTACCACCCATCTGACACCATACATAGCTATTAGTATATCATTGACTATAGTTCTTGTGCTGTACTTTATATCCCATGATCATATAATATATACATTCATATATATGATATGATATCATATATATTTGATAGTTGACATACAGTATTATTTTATATTAGTTTTAGGTATACAGTGCAGTGGTTAGGCATTTATATAATTTATTAAGTGATCCCCTGATAAGACTACTACCTATCTAACACAATACATAATTTTTACAATGTTATTGGCTATATTTCCCATACTGTATTTCACATTCCTGTGACTATTTTGTGACTACCAATTTGTATGTCCTAATGTCTTCACCTTTCACACTAACCCCCCTGACTCCTCTCCTGTCTAGAAACAACCAGTTTGTTCTCTGTATCTATGAGTCTATTTCTGTTTAGTTTGTTCATTTATTCTGTTCTTTAGATTTCACATATTAGTGAGATCATGTGGTATTTGTCTTTCTCAGTCTGACTTATTTCACTCCGCATAATATCTTCTAGGTCCATCCATGTTGTTGCAAATTGTAACATTTCATTCTTTTTATGGCCAAGTAATACTCCATTGTATGCATATACATCTACCACAGTTTCTTTATCTAATCATCCGTTGATGGGCATTTTGACTGTTTCCATATCTTTGCTATTGTGAGTAACACTGCAGTGAACTTAGGGATGCAGTATTATTTAGAATTAGTATTTTGGATTTCTTTGGATAAATACCCAGGAGTGGAATTGCTTGATCATAATGTAGTTCTATTTTTAATTTCTTCAAGAACCTCCATGCTGTTTTCCATAGTGGCTGTACCAATTTGGAATCCCACAAACAGTGTACAAGAGTTTCCATTTCTCCACATGCTCACCAACACTTATTGTTTTTCATTTATTGATGATAGTCATTTTAATAGGAGTGAGGTGGTATCTCATTGTGGTTTATATTTGCATTTCTCTAATGATTAGTGACACTGAGCATCTTTTTATACATCTATTGGCCATCTGTATGTCTCTTTGGATAAATGTCTATTCAGGTCCTGTATTCATTTTTTAAATTGGATTTGTTTGTTTGTTTTTGGTGTTGAGTTGTATGAGTTTCTTATAAATTTTGAATATTAACCCCTTATCAGATGTATCATTGGCAAATATCTTCTCCCATTCAGTAGGACACCTTTTTGTTTTGTTGATGGCTTCCTTTGCTGTGAAAAACTTTTCAGTTTGATGTACTCCCACTTGTGTATTTGTTCTTTTGTTACTCATTCCCTTGAGTTGATATATTGGGAAAAATATTACTAATGATAATGTCTGAGAATTCACTTCCTATATTATCATCTATGAGTTTTATGGTTTTGGGTCTTACATTTAACTCTTTAATCCATTTTGAGTTTATTCTTGTATATGGTGTAAGAAGGTGGTTCAGTTTCATTTTTGTATGTATCTGTCCAGTTTTCCCAGCTCCATTTATTGAATGACTGTTTTTATCCCAATATAAATTCTTGATTCCTTTGTCATAGATTCAACGACCATAAATTTATTTCTGTGTTCTCTATTTTGTTCCATTGATCTACATGTCGGTTTTGATGTCAATACCATGCTGTTTTGAGAACTATGGCCTTGTAGTATAATTTGACATCAGGTAGCATGATGCCTCCAATTTTGTTCTTCATTCTCAGGATTGCTGTGGTTATTCGAAATCTTTAATAGTTTCATATACATTTTAGAATTATTTGTTCTAGTTCTGTGAAAAGTGCCATTGAAATTTTGATAGAGATTGCACTGAATCTATACATTGCTTTGGGTAGTATGGACATTTTAACGATATTAATTCTTCTATCCATGAGCGTGGTATATGTTTTCATTTACTTGTATTGTCTTTAATTTCTGTCTTCAATGTCTTATAATTTTCTGAGTACAGGGCTTTTGCTTCCTTGGTTACATTTATTCCTAGGTATTTTATTTTTTGCTTCAATTTTAAATGTTTTCTTTTCTTAATTTCTCTTTCTTATAGTTTGTTATTGGTGTATAAAAATACAACCAATTTCTGAATATTAATTTCAAAGCCTGCTAATTTACTAAGTTTATCAGTTCTAGATAGATTTTTTGTGGACTCTTTGGGGTTGTCTATATATAGTATCATGTCATTTGCAAATAATAACAGTTTTACTTATTCTTTTCCCATTTGGATGACTTTTACTTCTTTATCTTGTCTGATTGCTCTGGCTAGGACTTTGGTACTATGTTGAATAAAAGTGATGAAAATGGGCACCCTTGTCTTCTTCCAAATCTTAAGGAGAACGCTTTTAGTTTTTCCCCATTGAGTATGATATTATCTGTGGGTTTGTTTTATGTGGCTTTTCTTATGTTGAGATATGTTCCTTCTGTTCCCACTTTGCTGAGAATTTTCATCATAAATGGATACTCAATGTTGTCAAATCCTTTTTCTGCATCTTAATATGACCATATGATTTTTATTTTTCATTTTGTTTTTGTGGTGTATCATGTTAATTGATTTGTGTGTATTCCACCAACCTTGGACCAGGAATGGATCCCACTTGATTATGGTGTATGATCTTTTTAATGTACTGCTGAATTTGGTTAGCTAATCGTTTGTTGAGAACTTTTGCATTTATGTTCATTAGGGGTATTGGCCTATAGTTTTCTTTTTTTGTATTGTCTTTGTCTGGTTTTAAAATTAGGCTAATGGTGGCCTCAAAAAATGAGGTAGTGGGCCTTCCCTTCTTTTACATTTTTTGGAATAATTTGAGGAGAATAGGAATTAATTCTTATTTGAATGTTTGGCAAAATTCACCTGTGAAGCCATCTGGCCAGAACATTTGTTTTTTGGGAGCTTGTTGATTAGTCATTCTATTGTGTTGGTAGTAATCAATCTGTTCAGATTTTCTGTTTCTACTTGATTCCACCTTGGAAAATTGTATGCTTCTTGAAATTTATCCATTTCTTCCAGATTGTCTAGTTTGTTGGAGGATAGTTGCTTATAGTATTTTCTTATTTATTTTATTTATTCATTTATTTTTTTTTTGTATTTCTGTGGTGTCAGTGGTCACTTCTCTTTCATTTCTGATTTTATTTATTTGGGTCCTCTATCTTCTTTTCTTGATGAGTATTGTTAAAGGTTTGTCAGTTTTATCTTTTCAAAAAAACAGCTCTTGGTTTCATTGATCTTTTGTATTGATTTTTTAGCCTCTATTTCATTTATTTTTTACTTTGATTTTTATTATTTCCTGCCTTATACTCACTTTGGGCTTTGTTCTTTTTCCAGTTCTGTTTGGTGTAAAGTTAGACTCGTTATTGGAGATTTTTTTGTGTGTTTATTCTTTAGGTAGGCCTGAATTGCTATGAATTTCCCTTTTAGGACTGTTTTTGCTGTGTCCTATAGATTTTGGGTCATTGTGTTTTCATTTTCATTTGTCTCAAGGTATCTTTTGATTTCTTTCTTGTTCTCACTGTTGATCCATTCATTATTTAGTAGCATGTTATTTAGCCTCCGTGTGTTTTTCAGTTATTTTCTTGAAATTGATTTCTAGTTTTATACTATTGTGGTCAGAGAAGATGCTTGACATGATTTTAGTCTTCTTAAATATATTGAGATTTGTTTTGTGGTCTAACATGTAGTCTATCTTGGAATATGTTCCATGTGCTCTTGAAAAGAATGTATATTCTACTGCTTTGGGGGTGAAATGCTCTAAAAATATCAATGAAATCCATCTGGTCTACTGTGTCATTTAAGGCCACTGTTTCAGTGTTGATTTTCTGTCTGGAAGATCTGTCCATTTATGTCTGTGGAGTGCAAAAATCCCCTATGATTGTGTTGCTGTTTGATCTCCTTTATGTCAGTCAATGTTAGTTTTACATATTTAAGTGCTCCTCTGTTGGGTCCATAGATATTTACTAGGGTGATGTCCTCTTGTTGGACTGATCCCTTTATCATTATGCAATATCCCTATTTGTCTCTGACAAGGCCCAGGCTGAGTCAGTTGTGTGCAGGCTGACGTGCGGACCCTGACCCCGGACAAGGTCCAGGCCCACATAAGCAGGGGCCATACAGATAGGTACTGGCTGACAGGTGGACCCTGGCCCCAGACATAACAAACCTTGACTCGGGAGCCTGCTGTGCAGGCACCGGGCTCCGGTGATGTAGGCTCTTTACCTAAACATGATTCATAGACATGGGAGGGAGCATGCACACTTCTGTGTGCTCTCCTCCCCCAAAACCTGTATATAATGGTTGCTATTGCTATTTAAAGCTGGCTGGTTTCTCTTCAGGTCGGCTCCACATGCTTTCTTTTCCCTGGGCATCTCACCGCTGAAAGCCCCCCAGCAGTCCCCCTGTGACGACAGTCTCTTATTGTAGTTTTCATTTTAAAGTCTCTTTTGTCTGATATAAGTACTGCTACACCTCACCCACCCCAGCTTTTTTCTCATTTCCATTTGCCTGAAATATATTTTTCCATTCCTTTACTTTCAGTCTAAGTGTGTTTTTGATCTGAGGTGGGTCTCTTGTAGACAACATATGTTTGGGTCTTGTTTCCTTATCCATTCAGCTACCCTGTGTCTTTTGACTGGAGCATTAAATCCATTTAAATTTAAAGTGACTATTGGGCCAGCCGAGTGGTGCAATGGTTAAGAACTGGCTTGGGACACCAGAGGTCCCCGGTTCGGATCCCACATATGAGGGCCAGTGACGCTGCCCTCCACAGCTAAGATGCTGAACAGCAGCTCGACCTGGAGCTGGGCTGCCGTGAGTCGCTGGCGACGGCGTAGGCTGCAGCCACTGTGGCAGTGGGTTGCCATGGGCTACCGTGTGTAGCCAGCAGCCAGCGTGAGTGGCCAGCAGCCGCAGTGAGCGGCTGTCCAGAAGCCAGTGACTGATCTGCCTCACCTGGGAAGAGCGCAATGATGGTGCCAACTTGGACCAGTGAAGCAACGTCCTCCACAACTAGACTGAAGAACAAAAAGACAGCAACTTGTCTGTTCCCCTTCACCCAATTCCCCAGCACTGTTCCCCTGCCCCAATTCCCCAATAAAAATCTTAAATAAATAAATAAAAATAAAGTGATTATTGGTAGGCACATAGTGACTGCCATTTTATTATTCATATTCTTGATCTTCATTTGTTTATTTTCTTTTTTCTTCTGTTTAAATAAGTACTTTTAACATTTCTTGTAATATTGACTTGGTGGTAATGAATTACAGTAGTGATTTTGTTTGCTTGTTTGTTTTGTCTGTGAAGCTCTTTATCTCTCATTCAATTTCAGTTTTAAATGATTGCCTTGCTGGGTAGAATAGTCTTGGTTGTAAGCCCTTGTTTTCTTTTGTTTTTGTTTTTTTGTTTGTTTGTTTGTTTTATCACTTTGAATGTTTCTTACCACTCCCTTCTGGCCTGCAAAGTTTCTGTTGAGAAATCAGTTGATATTCTTATCAAAGCTCCCTTGTAAGTCACTAGTTGTCTTTTCTTGCTGCTTTTAGGATTCTCTCCTTGTCTTTAGCCTTTCCCATTTTCATTATGATGTGTCTTGGTGTGAGTCTGTTTGGGCTCATCATGTTTGTGACTCTCTGTGCTTGTGGGCTTGTATGTCTATTTCCTTTGCCAGATTAGGGAAGTTTTCAGTCATTATTTCTTTAAATAGTTCTTAATCCGTTGCTCCTGCTCTTCTGTTTTTCTTCTCTGATACAAATGTTGTTACACTTGATGTTGTCCCACAAGTTCCTTAAACTATCTTAATATTTTAAATTCTTTTTTTCTATTTTGTTGTTTTGATTGGGTGTTTTCTGCTACCTTGTCTTCTAAATTGCTGATTCGATCCACTACTTCCTCCATCTAATCTGCTGTTAATTCATTCTAGTGTATTCTTCATTTCAGTTATTGTATTCTTTATTTCTGACTGGTTCTATTTAATGGTTTCTATGTCCTTCTTTATACTTGCTTTCTCTTTGTTGAAATTCTCGCTAAGTTCCTTAAGCATTCTTGTAATCATTGTTTTAAACTCTATCTCTGGTAGGTGGGTTGCCTCCATTTCATTTAGTTCTATTTCTGGAGGTTTCTTTTGTTCTTTTATTTGGGACATGTTTTTTATTTCCTCACTCTTGCTGCTTCTCTGTGTTTGCTTCTATGTATTAGTTAGATCTCCTATGTCTCTCAGTAATTGCTGGGTGGCTTTGTGTAGTATGTTTCCTGTATTCCAATGGCACAGTCTCCCTGAACTCCTTTGTGTGTATCCCAGGAGTGTCCCCTGAATGTGTTGTGTGTTCTCCTGTTGTAGTTGAACCTTGATTGCTTTTTGTAGGATTGACTCTCTCGATGACTGGTGGTGCAGACTGGCTAAGCCCCAGTGTATGAGTTGCTGTGTGGGGGCTGACCCCTCTGAGGGCGATCTGCCCCTGTGTACTCTTGTGCACTCTTGTGCATGACACCACCTTTTTGGTGTGCTGCTTATGGGGCTAACCAGGTAGTGCTCTGGTGTGGTCTTATGCTGGCCTCTGGGTGTGTTTTCTCTGGTGTCTCTTGGGAGGAGCTCTTATATGGGCCAATTGCACCCTTGCCTGTGACCAGTTTGTGGCTATCCAATAAGAGCTTCGAAGCTATAGGTCACTGACTGCTGCCTGTGCTGGACCCAGAGACATGTGGGGGTGGCCTTGCTATAAACCAATGCTGCTGCCTTTTGTATTGGGCCCGAGGCAGCTTAGCAAAAGGCCCAGGGCCCCCTTTACCCTATCACCGCATCCCAGCTGTTCATAAGGCTCAGACATTGAAAGAGCTTCCTTATGTGTGCATGCTGGGCTGGATGAGTTGGTGTTGGGAGTGCCTTTGGCGATGCAGCACTAGCTGGTCTGGGTGGGGTCCCAGGAAGTCACGAGGCATTGTCAGTGGTTTTTACAAGGTTAATGTGGATTCAGTTCTTGCACCAGTGTTGGGTCTGTGACCACTTTGCAAAACACCTTGAGAACATCATAGCCAGTCACCACTTGTGCATAGACTTGCGGGTCCTGAGAACTGCCCAAGAGAGGCTACAGCATGAGTTGTGGCTCAGTGCTGACCAGCAAAATTCCATGGGCATCTGCGAGCTATTCCCTGTTGTAAAAGGTGTCCACTGCTTGTGGGGTGGGGCTGGCCGCTCAGTAGCTGAGAGTGTCCTGAGTGATGCAGTACTAGCTGTGCATGGCGGGGACCTAGGGTGTCACCAAGGAGGTGCACATGTGCCAATTTTACCAGACCAATTTGGTCTCAGGTTTGATGCTATGGGGGAGGGTTCAACATAGAAAAGATGACGCCCTCTTGTAGCTTCACAAGAGGCAGGCTCCACACAAGGACCGTGGCTTGTGTTCCTCTATCCCTCGCCCTCTAGCCACACAATTCAGTCTTTCACCATATGTCTCTCATGTCTTTCAAGTTGCTGCCCCTCCTCCAGAGACCAGGTGATTGCAAGTGAGTGAGTCTATGTTCAGGCCCTTTAAGTGGGTGTCTTGGTTTCCAGTCGCCTTCCATCTCACTGGAACAGGCAGACAGACTCCTCATTGGTTTTCACTGTCTGATATTGTTGAAATTCCTCTTCACAGCACAGGACCCCAGGTTTGGGGAGCCTGATGTGGAGCTGGGACCCCTTCCTCTTCTGGGAGGATCTATGCCACCAAGGTGTAGGTGTCCCTCCTGGTGTTCAACCACTATCTGTGGGTTTGGGGTCAGCCCATTTCACGTCTCCTCCCTTCCCACCAGCCTAGATGTTGCCTCTTCTTTAATTCCTTAGTTGTAGGGGTTCTGTTCAGCTAGTATTCATTGATTCTTTTTTTTTATTACATTAGTTTCAGATGTACAAAACAACATAAAGATTAGACATTTACACCCCTCACAAAGTGATACCTGCCCCCCAAGTCTATTACCTCCCTGACACTGTATATTACCATTGAGTATATTCCCTATTGTTCAGGGGTCGGCAAACTTTTGAGACAGAAGAGCCTCCAGGGGTCAGCAAACTGCAGCTCGTGAACTGTGGCTCTGAAGTAAAATTGAAAATGAAAATAAAACTATCATAGTTTCATTTATAAAATTTTTAAAGGATATTATTCACATAATGGTGATTATG
>NW_017731357.1:4392242-4434976 GCF_001890085.2 Hipposideros armiger | reverse complement strand
TGTTTGTTTCTATGTATTAGGTAGGGCTGCTATGTCTTTGGTATTAGTAGAGTGGCCTTTGTTGTAGGTGTCCTATGGGGCCCAGTGGTTTAGTCTCTGTGGTCTCTTGAGCCAGGTGCCCCAAGTGTGTGTATTGTGTGGGTTGTGTGTGTCCTCCTGTTGTAGTTGAGTCTTGGTTGCTGTTGGCACGTCAATGGGAGGGCTTCACCCTTGGGCTGATTGGTTGTGAGGACTGGCCATGTATACAGTGGAAAAGCTGTTGTGCTGGGACTGAGACTCAGGAGCAGGATTCACTTTAGCAGGGCTCTGGTGCCTGCCTAGTCTGCGCTTTTGGGTGTGTCATCCTTAGAGGTGGCCTGGTGATGCTCCGGTTCAGTCTGCAGCTGACCACTAGTTTTACTGGTCCCAGCGCTTCCTGGGAGGGGCCCTGGCACAGGCCAAGTTTAGCCATAGCCTGTGTCCTCCTGGGGACCACCTGGTAAGACCCAGAAAGCTTTCCACAGATGGCTGCCACCCACACTGGGTTTAGAGGTACCTCAAGAGGCCCAGTCATAAACTGAGGCTGGCTGCTGCTAGTACTGAGCTTGGGATTACTAAGCAAGAGGTATGGGACATGCCAAAGTGAGATGTTTGGATTTTGTGACTCTTTGAGAGATTTTAGGGAAGTCCGCAGCATGAACTAAGACATACCATTTGTATGGAAAGCCACCAGGGGTGGCTTGGATATGCCTGAAAGTTGAGTGGTGCTGGGACTCAGAGAATCAGCAGGGCAGGGCAGTGCGAATGGTGTTTGCAAGGTTGATGGAGATGCAGATATGAAGGCTGCCTGCCTCTGCATATTGGGAGTGGGGCGGGCTCAACAAAGAAACAATGGATCCTGCTAGCACTTCTGTCTGGGAGAAAGCTGCCCCTTCAGCCCTTGCTCTGAAGCCAAACAACTCAATTCCTCCCCATATGTCCCTGGTGCCTTTCAAGATGCTCCCCCAGTGCTGGAGCTCAGAGCAAATGAGTCTGTCAGTGAGTAAGTCTGTGCATGGGCCCTTTGTGTGAAGCGCCTGAGACTCCAGTTGCCCTCTGTCTCACTCAGCTACAATCTCCGCTGGTTTTCACAGCCAGAATTTATTGGCACTTCTCTTCCTTGCTCTGGAATCCTGGGCTGGAGCCTGGTGTTGGGCTTAGATTGCTCACTACTCTGGTGTGTGTGTGTGTGTGTGTGTGTGTGTGTGTGTGTGTGTGTGTGTGTGTGTGTGTTGGGGGGAGAACCTCCACAGCTGAGATATCCCTCCTGATTTTTTAACCACCACACGTGGGTGTGGATGAGTCCTTTCTGAGTCTCTGCCTCTCCTGCCAGCCTTGACATGGCTTCTGCATGTCCTTAGTTGTAGGACTTTGGTTTAACTAGAGTTCAGGCAACTCTCAATGATGATTGTTTTACTGCTTAGTTGTAATTTTGATGTGGTTTTGAGAGGAGCCAATCACTGTTTTTACCTACCCTACCATCTTGACCAGAAATCCCTAAGCTCTACCTTTTGAAAGAAAAAGTGTCAGAGACTTTGTGGACTTATTTTAAAACTATCTCAATTAGTGGGGAAAAAAAACTGTATGAATAATGCAAGGTTTTTCACAATGATTATCTCTGGGTGGTATGATTATGAATTATTCATTTACCTATATTTTTAAATTTTTTACATGGACATGAATGTATTACTTAAATACATTTTAAAATAGACCACACAATGTTATATGATGTTGATGTGGTAGAATGCTGAACACACTTCTTGAGACATTCTTAGCAGATTTACTTAAGATACTTTGGCCATAAATGGTTTCATGACATAGAAGTTTATGGGCCATGAAAACTTGGAAATTACCAAAGTTAGATCTTTTCAGCAGACAATGGTATCTTATTACTCTCAAAAATAATTTTCAAATGGAAAGTTTTAAAATATCCAAATAAGAAAACATACCCTATTTACTTTATTTTCTTCTGTTCATCAAGGTTTATGTTGAAATTAAGCACCTAAAGAACTAAGATCAGTTCTCTATTGTACTTAGTATCCATTTCACACTATCAGGTCTTAGATGATGTCATGTTAATTACCTAGAAAAGGTAGATGAGCCAATGTTTCTTTTCCTTTAGTAATAACTGGTGGGTCTTACACCTTTCCCCATGTTTTTCTATCAAGGATCCTAGAAGTTTGTGATGCAAATTTGATATGGGTTTCAACTCCTGGATCATTTCAAGCACCCTCATTCAGGCTGAAGATCCAGGTAATTCAGAGTACGCACACATGGCCCTTGGAACTGAACAGGACACCTTTACTTTGCTGGGTAATTCCCAGGATACCAGCACTGCCTTATACATGGACTCTAGTAGTTACCAAGACTGAATTATGGCTTGCTCTTTATGCCTCCCATCTCCTTCCCCCCTCCTTTCCTCCTTTCCTTCCTTCACAGCAACAAGGTGAGAGAAACAATATGCTATTATTATGAGAGCAGGGGCACTTCAAACTTGTCAGGGGAGAAAAAACTGTATATGTGACATTATCAAAGAGGTCAGGCCATTAGCTGGGCCATTAATGTACCTGATGGGACCTCTCATTGAGGGTCAAGTCTCCTTAGCAGCTAATGTGGGCAAAATGATCTTCAAACATCCATTAAGGCTCTCAGATAAATGTCCAAGGGAATTAATTCAGTGTCCACTTCTACTTGGGAATACTGTTCTCCCTTGACCTGGGCCCTCTCAGCCATAGTGCTGTCCTCCCTTAGGTGACTCATCTGGCTCAGATCCATACCCAAGGCATTGCTCAGCTTTTCACTCTTCTCACTCTTCTTTCTATTTTTGTGGACCTCTTATTCATACACTCATGTGGTTATCTATCTATCTTGCTGAGCCTCCTTTCTAGCACTCTAAATCATTCAATCAACCTAAATTGTCTCCATTTTGTATTATCGCTTCTCAGGCTTTTTACTGAGTGCCATTTCCTCCACTTTTTTCTGCCTCTTTGGTTTTTTTTTCAGTTATATTTTTTATCCTTTAGGACTTTACCATAGTATTTTTAAAAATTGCCCCTGCTAATGGAGATTAAGTTGCGTGTATATATGACACTCATTCAGCAAATGTTTCCCAAAATCAGCACATATGATTTCCCTCTTTTTATATATATATATATATATATATATATATATATATGTTTTTTTAATCCATGAATATATATATATATATATATATGATTTTTTTATATCCATGACTTCATTTTGGAGTGAAATTGTGCTATGGATATTACATTAGGGTGAAAAAATGGAGCTGAATACCTGGTTATTTAATTACAATTTCTGTCACATATTACTCAGATTTATGCTGCATAAAAAGCAACCCTTAAATCTCAGTTGTTTACAACAAGCATGTTTTTCTTACTCTTGGCTCTGTAAGCTGGCTATGACAGCAGCAAGTTGGTGCATATGATTAAAACACAGAGATGGCGAGGGTACCAGCACGAAACAGGTGGAAGAAGATGAGATTCCACAGTAGGCAGGTGGCAGGTTTAGAAAGGCCTTATGCAACAAGTAGATTATGGGGAAGCCCCGAGCTTTTAAAGTAAAGAAGTGGTGTTATTTTATTCTAGAGGATAACACCGATGCTCTGTGGAGGATGGGCTGGAGCTGGAGTTCCCTGGAGTCAAGTGCCCACCTGAAAGGTTGTCATAGGAGGTGATACAGGAGCTGGTGAGACTGAGAAATGGTGACTTTGCTGCAAGGATGGAGCCCACAGCACAGATGCTACAGATTAGTTTCAGGTGACAAAATTTGGCCGGCTATTTGATGTAGGGAGTAAAGGAAAGAAGAGGTTAAGATGAAGCCAAGGTTCAGAAGTCATCTCAGAAGAGGGTGCTGTAGCTCTGGAAAGAGTAAATGAATACAGGAAAAACGGGGAGAAAAACAAGACCTCTGGTATCCTGTAAAGACCTTTCCAAGACATAAATGGACAGGTATACAAACTTGTTTTCTAAGCCACATAATTGGTTCAGAATGTGGGAGAGAGGTAGATGATGACAATGAAAATGACAATTACAGTCGATGTTGACAGTGAGCCAGGTGCTGTCTCTTTCCATGCATTATATCACTTGATCATTACAAGAATTTTATGTAGTAGGTACTTTTACTATCCTCATTTTACAGATAAAGAGCCTGACAGGTAAATTTGGTGAGGGTCCAAAGGCACATAGCTGATAAGTGGTAGAGTGGAAATTTGATCCCAAGTATGACTGTCTCCACTTTACTTCTACTTTGGTGAGGTAGTTGTCACCCCAAGGCTCAGCTAATATGCAGGGAAGAGCTGGCTAACCTATGCCCAGAAGAATGATTTCATAGTTCTCTAAAGTCCTCTTGAAATAGTCTGAATCATATAAATCAGTGCCTTTATTTTACACAATCATTGACTGATTGATTGCAGTGGCTTCATGACAATCATCTTCCTAGCTAATAAAGTTAACACTTATATGAGGAGCATTTTATACTTCACAAAGATCCTTCACATGCGTCTTCTCAATTTTTCCTTACAAAAATGCTGTAGGGAATGTAGAACAGAAATATGATCACCAAGGGTCAGCAAACTTTCTCCTTTGCAGGTAAGAGTGTATATATTTTAAGCTTTGAAAGCCATACAATGTCAGTCTCAACTACTCAACTCTGCTCTTACAGTATGGAAGCAGCCATAGACAATACACGGATAAATGAACATGCCTGTGTTTCAATAAAACTCTATAAAATAGGCGATCAGATATATTTAGTCTGTGAGCCATAGTGTGCCAACTCTTATTCTAGATGAATAAGCTTCCATTCAAAGTGGTTAAATGATCTTCCCAATTTAACACAGCTTGTAAATCTAGGAATGGAACCCTGGCCTCCTGCTTGCTTTATTCATTCAATAAATATTTAAGTCCCTATTATGTGTGAGGCACTGTTCTAAGTACTGGGAACAGAAAAGGTCCCAATTCTCTTGTAGCTTACATATTTTGGGGAAACAGATGATGAACAAATAAGTGAGTGAGTAAAGAAGAGAACTTCAGAAAGTGAAAAATACCATGAAGAAAATAAAGCAGTGTTAAATAGAGGATGATTTTATCTATGGGAATCAGAGAAACCCTCTGTGAAACAGAAAAATTTGAGCTGAAATCTGGAGTAAGAGAATGAATCTATTATACAGAGATTTGGGGAAGATTATTCCAGGAAAATGGAAGAGCTAGTAAAAAAAAAAAGCAGTATGCTAGAGCAAAGTGGACAAGGGAGAAGATAATATCTGAGAAATAGGCAGGAGTGAAAATTATAAGCCATGGCAAAGAATTTAGATTTTATTCTAAGTGAAATGGGAAGCCAGTGCTTTTTTTATTGTAACATACCGTTCTTAAATCTCTTTGTGTTTTCTCTGCTGCCCAAGCACATGGCAGATGCTCTCAGAATATATTAGTTGATTGATGGATTCTATCACTTAGTTTCCTTCAAGACATGAAAGACCCATCAACATGCTGGGATCATTGAAGACCCTTGTGAGGGGACACATTTAATAGGTCCTTTTTCATTGGAGGTTTCCAAGAAGCCTGTGCCTAATACATTTGTCCAGGGACAGCAAGACAGCTCTGTGTTCCCTCCTGAGGTAGTACTGGGCACTATCCAGACCATCTGCTTGGGCTCCCTGGCCATAGCTCTACTACCAATTGTCAAAACACTCCAATGACTACTTTTTTTTACACATTTAAAAAAATTAGTTTCAGGTGTACAAAACAATGTAATAGTTATATATTTCACCCCTCACAAAGTGATAACCTCCCTCCCCCAATCTATTGCCCCTCTGACATTGTATATACCTACTACAATTCCACTGACTCAATTCCCTATACTATACTCCATATCCTGTGATGCTTGTCCAATAACTATTTTTTTTAATTACAATTGACATTCAATATTATTTTATATTAGTTTCAGGTGTACAGTTTAGTAGTTTGGAATTTATATAATTAAAAAATATATATCACAGGGATATATAGTACAGAATAAGGAATATAGTCAACAATATCCTAATTACAATGTACAGTGTCAAATGGGTAGTAGACTTATTGGGGTTGTTACTTTGTGAAGTATATGTAAATGTCTAAGCACTATGTTGTTTTGTCTACCTGAAACTAAAAACAAAACAAACAAAGAAAAAGACACTCCAAAATTCAGAAGTGAGATGTCTTTGACATCACAGCTACTTTGTCAGGATGATCCATTATGGTGCATCAAAAGTTTTGTGGTGATCTAGTTCTAAGCGTACAATTGACCAGGTGTGGGTAAGTTTTCTGTCTCCATTTTCTCATCTGTAAACCTAAAGCCCTTTTTGGCTGGTAAAATGAAATTATGTATGTTACAGTCCTGAGCCAGAGAGTCCTCACTGAAAGTCTATTCTCTTTACTTCCCAAATGTTCTTGTATTTCATGATAACTAGCCAAAGCCCATTAAAAGTAGTGGTTCATTTAGCATCTTCATTTTATTAGGGCTTTAAAAAGTAATAAAAAATTACAGCAAGTCTTAAAGTAATTGAAAATGTACTGAAGCAGTTTGGCCATCTCGGAAATGACGGACTTTTCAGAGAGGGTCATTGTGGTGGATCCTATAATGCCCCTCTGCCTAGATCCCCTTTGATGAAGGATGGGTTGCTGCCAGCAGTCAGCCTTCGATGTCAGCACCTTCCGAGATTGCCTCAGGTTGTATAGGGCAGCTTTACCAAAACCACTTCCTTCCCAGTTGGCTCACTTCAATAGTTGATTGATGAGGGACTATAACAACCATACTATATTGGCCCAACTTTGGAGAACTCTGAAAGTTCTGACCTTCTCGTAGGGGGGTTCCCTGTGGCTGTTGTTGATTCTGCATTGCAACTCTACTTTTCCTCTATTCGGTCCTGCTTCCTTTTTCCCCCCACCAGTGTTGATCCCAAGATCACTCCTTAACAAACATTGTGTATGTTTAACTCTATCTCAGTCTGCTTTCAAGAAAATCCAACCCGTAATAATTGCGTGTAGGTGTTTTGCCATCTTAGCATTCCTGTGACCATCTATTTAGTGAATATGGTGCTTGTGTAAAGTATTTCTCTACAATAGTTAACATTTTATGTCTTGTATCTATCTGAAAGGGTACACAGTCCATGTATTGTTTACAAAAGATCTTTCTTCTATGAAGTTTAAAAAATGACACAGGGCAGTAAAATATTCACTCAAGTATCTGGAACATGTAATTTCTCCAACAAAAATAATTTTAAAGGATCTTTGATTACTAAATACCCATTAATTAGGCATGAATAACATGAGATGTATATCATGTAAGAGATTAATCACATAGTTAGCTAATGAGGTTATGTATTATATCAGTATGCAAGAGAAGTAGAAAGAAATACTGGCATTTGATGGTTAAGTTGGGTTCAGAAAGAGTAAGAAACTTAGAAAGCATAAAAAACATGGCATATTATATTTGTTTGAATGCCAGGCAGCCTCAGAGTTTGCAAATGATTTTAAATACGTGTACATGACAGTGTGTGCCCTTAGAAGAGAGTGTCCTTGGGCAAATTAGTCTTAGAGAGGGTAAATGAAGATTGTTGTGGTGATTAAATGAGAAAATGGGTGGATGGTACATGTAAGTGCTCAATAAATGTCAGCTGCTGCTGTTGTTGTTATTCAAAGTGGCATCTGGCAAACTGATCCCAAGGAAGCCTCTCTTAACATCTAACAAAAAACACAAATGAAAGCCTTTGGGTAAAAATAAGCATCCCAATATGGAAAATAAGACTGATAGGTAATATGATGCCAAAACCTTGAAGAAACTGAAACTGATTTCAAGACTATAGGAGCCAGGCTTGGACACAAAGACAGCTTCATGAAAGGTAGAAAAAATATTTTGTGATTCAGTCACTAAAAACTCACTATTCGAACCAGCCATGAACTTGGCTATTTTTTATTTCTACTGGGTATAAAGAGGGACAGTACATACACAGAAAATAGGGTTATAGGGCATTATTTATATGGGGCCATTGTAGGAAGAACTCAGGTAGCAGTGCATGCTGGGAATTATAGTTTTTCATGTAACTCATCAGTTCAGAGAACCAGAGATGAAGATAATGGGATAAGAAGAAATCTCCTTACATGGTACAGAGGTACAAAGAGTTAAATTTTGCTTAAACTTGCACTTCAATCTGTCATTTTGTTTTAAGTAACAGAAAGGTATTCTACCAGTAGCATGGGATAGGGTGCAGAATCAAGGACTAAGATGAATAAAGAGTGAAGTAACAATGAGACCTATGATAAATACCACAGAACAAAGGGAAAGAAAAGAATTTAGAAGACTTAGAAGAATAACAAACTTCTGATAATCATTTACTTGTGAATCCAGAGAAAAACTTTAAGAAACTATTTGACATTTATAACAGGGCACAGGGAAGACATAGTCTTCATGAAATAGCTGCAGAATAGTAGAAAGATAGTATATTATTAAAAATCTGATTATAAAATCAAAGAAAAATGTCAAGAACCATTCCCAAATGAGAAGATTAATGATTACCAAAAAAGGTGGTAGATCTAAAATTCTTTATCATGTTATTAATAAAAACTGAAAAGGTTGATGGGGCCAGGTAGTGGGTGTCAGAAATGTAAAATTGTATTATATCCTTTGTCTCAAACAGGGGATACTCAAATGTTATAATTTCATTCCTAATTCAAACAGTTTAGAAAGAGTGTAAATTGTTTATAAAAATAACTTCTAAATAACCACTAGCAGAATTAAAGTCAGTTCTTGTCAAAGAACAGAATACAAAGGAAACCAGAAGGAAGAATTAAAAATATAAAGATACAGAATAAGAAGATGGAAATCAGTAAAAACAATAAATGTCAGTAGGTTAAACTAGTGGATTTAAAAATTTTAAGCACTTGAATCTTATTTTCAAATGAAATACTATATTTAATCCCAAATTTCAAAACTGCACTTTTTTAGTCGCTTTTGTTGATTATAAAGTCAATGAGACCAAAAATAATGAGAAAGTAGCCTTCACTGTGTACATATCACTCTCTTGGACTTCCAGTTTCCCTGAAAGTTAATCTATAGATTAATACAATTTCAATCAAAATATAATGCAATTTTTACTAGAACTTGACAAAATGAGTCTAAAGAACATTTTGGGGGGAAAAATGAAGATAAAAATCCATAACAAAGACCTAAAAATAAGAGTATAAAGGGGTGTGGAATTGCTATACAGATATTAAAATGCACTGAAAAAACTAATAATGAAAGGCATAATACTAGCCCCAGAATACTAATAGCATTAAAAAAAATCCAAGTGTGTCTGCAGGTGTTCATATTTTTTAATTTAGAAAAATTTGCAAGTCAACTCAGTTGGGAAAATATAGATTATTCAATAAATGATTTTAGACCAGATGGCTAACTCATTTGAGAAAAAATTAAATCAACAAAATTATTTATAAATATATTAAGGATATAAATTTTAAAAAGTGCAGCCATGAGTTTCTATTTTGTTTGCTCATTTATTTTGTTTTTTTAGATTCCACCTATACTTATCAGGGTGATCACTTCATAAGTTATATAAATGTCTAATCACTGGGTTGTACCCATTAAACTAATATAATATTGTATATCAACTGTAACTTAAAATATAAAAATAGAATAGAAAGGCCTGATAGCCAAAAAAAAAAGACCCATAAAAGTAAGAATAGAAGATAGAAAATAATATATCCTTGTGATGGAGAACTCTTTCAAACCATGACACCCATAGCTTAAGCTAGAGGTAGAGAAATTACTGCCCACTCCAGGCCAAATTTAGAACAATGGCATGCACATTCATTGACGTAGCCTCTATGGCTGCTTTTACTCCACAGAGTGGCAACAGAAACTATTTGGCTGGCAAAGCCTAAAATATTTATTCCCTGGCTCTTTACAAAAGTTTGTTGACTCCTGGAATAAATCATAAAATAATTTTATGTGGTCAAATCTAAGAAGTTTAAACTTCAGCATAAAAAATAAGATCATAAACAATAAAGAACTGAGAAGAATATTTTCAATTTATGACAGATACATAAAAATCTTTTATAAAGCAATAAGAAAAGTTGTACATTAGTAGAAAAATGAGCAAAAGACAGAAACAGGCTGTGCACAGCACTGATATTATCATAGCCAACAAACCAATAAAAAGATGTCAGCTATCACTGGTATTCAAAAAGTGCATTTAAAAATACTGTAATGGGGTACCGGCTGAGTGGCGCATTGGTTAAGAGCTGGCTTGGGATGCCAGCTCTGAGCAGCAGGGCCCCGGTTCGGTTCCCACATGGGGCCAGTGACACTGCCCTCTACAGCTAAGATGGTGAACAACAGCTCGACAAGCAGAGGCTGCAGCCCCTGCTGCAGTGGGCTGCCATAAGCTACTGTGTGTGGCCAGCAGCCAGCGTGAGCAGCCTTCCAGAGGCTGGCAACCAATCTGCCTCACCCGGGAAGAGCGCAATGATAACATGGGCCAGTGAAGCAACGTCCTCCACAACTAGACTGAAGAACAAACCAACAGCAACTTGTCTGTCGCCCTCCCCCAATTCCCCAATAAAATCTTTTAAAAAAAAAGAAAAAAAAATTCTGTAATGGGGATTAAATATATGGTGATGGAAAGAGAACTGACCCTGAATGGTGAACACACAATGTGATATATAAATGATGTATTACAGAATTGTACACCTGAAATCTATGTAACTTTGCTAACAATTGTCACCCCCCAAAATTTTAATAATAATAAAATACTGTACTGCAAATAGATATTAGGAAAGCCAAAATAAGGAATATACTCAGTGTGGGCTTAAATGAAGAATAAACAGATTCTCAATGGCTATTAGTGGGTGTGTAGATTTAAGGGGAATTGGCAGCACAAGAGTACAAGAAAACGCTTTGAAATGTATATACCCTTTGATGAAGCAACTCCAGTAGTAGGATTTAACTTAAGGAAATAATTAAGGAGAGGCACAAACATTTAGTTTCTAAGGATGTTCATTGCAGGATTATACATAATGGTAAAACATTGGAAGCAACTTCAAATATAAAAGAATATGGCATTGTTTGAGAACATTATCAACAACTCGTAGGATAAAATATGCTAAGCTATTAGAAATTGTGTTATACACTTTTTAGAAAAGCACAAATGTTCAGAATGTATTCCTGAGAATAAAAGTTAGGGTAAAAAACAGTGAATACATTGTAATTGCATTTTTGAAAAGAAATGCACATAAAAATCTCTGGCAAACATCGATTAATATTAGTTATAGCTGCCTTGTCAGGTAACAGATGATTTTTATTTTCTCCTCTTTGCTTATTCATATATAAGTGTTGTATTGAACGGTCTCATTTCTGTGGGGTACAAAGAGAAAATGGTTTTCTTTTTTTCCATTCTCAGCCCTAGGTCCCACAACTGTGCTATATGAAAAGTCCCTCCCTGGCTGGGTCACAGACCCCTTGAGTACATTTTGGCATGATTTCTTGACTTCAGTTTTGGATATTAAAAATCCATTCATTTCATTTACCCTTCAGAGATTTTCTGTTTCCCCAGGGCCTGTCAGGTTTGTGGCTCAAGGGGCTTGGAGGGAGCGTGGTGTGTGGTTGGCTTTTCTGGGATGTCCCTTCTCTGTCTTTTGCTCTTCTTGACACTCTGTTGTGTTGCAAAGAAAGGAGGAGGGGTTAGGGAAAAGAGCATACGAATGAACTGGCTTCCCTTGCAATCTGCTTAGTTTTTGCTGCTTTTCTGACAGGTGCCGGGTGCCCTCTGTATGCTGGGGTCTAGACACCGACTCTTACAAGGGGCAAAGAGACGTTTACCATCTGACCCTTTGATCTTTTTCAATCCCCCACTCCAGCCCAGCCCTGCTCAACCACCAGCCTCCCACTGCCGACACAGCCCCCCTTGGGGTGGGGGTATTTGCAAACTTGCACACTTTGCTGCCTTTGAAGCTGTTCATGTGACCCGCATGAAATTCAGGCATAAATGCCAAACAGACCATGGGGTGTGCAAACTGTACCATGGCCAGCCCTGCTGCTTCCTCTGCTGTTCTGCTCCCCTACTCAGAAGAGAAATCAGCAAGTCCTCACCCTAGTTAAATTTCAAGACAGGACCTGTTGCCAGTCTCCCCCTCTTCCAGGGACCCCAATGTCTCTAGTAGTAGCTCCCTTGGAGCTTCTCCCCTGGCTTGACTTTCATTGTGTTTTGTTCAGCTTTGTGTGGAGGAAGTTTCTGTGCCATTTCGAGATGGGGAGGGGAAGGCAGGAAACTACAGCCCTCCTCACTTCTTCAGTGGCTCAGAACCCCAGAAATGCCTTCCTTTCTCCTCTCCCTGGCCCCTCTTATGAATTGGGGTTAATGTAAATTTTTAAATCCCAGTAGAAATTTTTTTTGTATATTATAGTAAGTTCTTTGTGAAGAATGCCCTGATGAATAATGTCATCAAATGTGAAAATGTGGACAGTTGAAATGACTTGCTTTACTAGATAGCAAATGTATTACAGAACTACAGCAACATTATGACAAGAAATATTGAAGGATCAACATAAGAGAACAGGTAGCCCTCAAACAGATTCTAGCATATGGAGGACCTTAATATATATTCTTATATTAAGAACATAATATATGCTGAAGTAAATATCACAGACTTTTTACTGAAGGGATGACAAACTCAACAAAAGTACTGAGAAAATTATTTGGAAAAAATATGTCACATTCTCATTTTCTGTTGTTCACCAAAATATATTTCAAATGGATTTAAAGTTTAAAATATAACCACAAAAACCCTAGAAGATAAAATAGGTAGTATTAGACCTGATCTTGAATTGATGAAAATATTTCTCAGCCTATAAACATTTGAAGAAAACACAAAGGAAGAATGATCAATCACCCTTTTAAATAAACAAACATGCAAATATTGTTATAGGTATATTGAACATTTCATAAAAATAGAAGCAAGTGAGATGTGCTGAATAAACTCTGTTGTAATAGGACAGACAAAAGCTTTGTATACTTAATATGTAAATATATTACCAATCAGCAACCAAAGCACTAATGTCTCCATAGAAAACTGGGCCAACAAAAATACAGAAAAGAAAGATGTACTCATGCCCCCAAATTATATCAAAAACATATCTGTCTTCCCTAGTAATACAAAATACATACTCAAACAACAAGATAACTTCTCACCTATAAAATAACAAGAGGTTTGAAAAATGTACAAAGATGACAGTACAGTGAGGTGATCATTTTTATCCACAGCTGATGAGAGAATGAACTGGCCTATCTTATCAGGAAAACAGTTGAACATAATGTAAAAAGAGCCTTAAGACTGCTGGTTCTCTTCCATTCAGCTATTCCATTTCTAGGAACATACCCCAAAGGACCATCTGGAGGCACAAAACAATATATGCACAGAAATATTAATCATATATATTTTTTATAGTTATCAAAGTTAGAAATAAACCATTATGCTATTTTTGAGTATTCAGGTGCATAAATTACAATTGATGGTTTTAATACCTGTGAGATATCCCAAATATTCCATGTGTTGGAGAATTTTAATTAGCATGGTGGTTTATGTGAAGAAAATCTAAATATAAAAATATTTATAGCATGGCTGAATTTTTTTTTTAATCTCATAAACGTGACTCTGATCACTTTAGTTCTTATGTCTGCTAGATTGTGCTTTTTCTATACAAACAGAAAGAGACAACCTTCCCATGGAATGAGAGTTTCAGCCCATAAAGGAAATATAAGAAATTCGGTCCTATTTTCCATTTACAACAGTCATTCCCTCACTATTTTCACTCTTCTTTGTCAATGCATCCTCTGCCAAAGGCTTTTTGAAAAAAAACTATAGTAGATTCAAATACTCAATTTCTATTTCTTTAATTATATTTATAAATAATATACATATCTTCTTATATTGTTTACATTTTAAAAACAGCTCAATTGAGGTATAATTGAGGTACAATAAACTGCATGTATTAAAGTGTGCAATTTGATAAGCTTTGACATATGTATATGCCTGTAAAACCATCACTACAATCAAGATAATGAACATAACATGATTGAAATTATATTATGAAAACATATGGTCTAGAAAAAACTGTACCACAATGCTCAGATTATTTAGCAAATTTAATTTTACTCCTTTTGAATGTACTTTTGAAAATTACTGCAATGTGTATGTGTTACTTTTATGAGAAGAAAAATCTTGAGGAAAAGTTAATGACAGTGACTGAGGGTGGGTGGCAGAGTGATAGGTCAGGAAATGGTGCTTTATGGAAAGAAAAGAAAGAGAAATCCTTAGGAAGGCTCAAGAGTTTAAAACCCTATATATTGGATAATTAAGACTCTACCAAATTCATAAAATCCTCTTTGAACCCAAGGTCCACAAGTTTAGAACCGATGTTTTCTTCTATGCAGTTTATTGTTTCAGGTCTTATGTTTAGGTCCTTGATCCATTTTGAGTTAACTTTGGTACATGGTGACAGCAGTCTAGTTTCATTTTTTGTATATGGCTTTCCAATTCTTCCAGCACCATTTTTTGGAGAGGCTGTCTCTTCTCCATTGTATGTTTTTGGCTCCTTTGTCAAAAATTATCTGTCCATATTTATGTGGGTTTATTTCTGGGGTCTCAATTCTATTCCATTGGTCTGTGTGTCTGTTTTTCTGGCAATACCATACTGTTTTGATTATTGTTGCTCTGTAGTACTAGCTGAAGTCAAGGAGTGTGATACCTCCAGCATTGTTCGTTTTTCTTAGTATTGCTTTGGCTATTTGGCGTCTTTTGTGGTTCCATGCAAATCTGATGGATCTTTTTGTTCTATTTCTTTAAAAACTGCAATTGGGATTTTGATGGGGATTACCTTAAATCTGTATATTGCCTTGGATAATATGGCCCTTTTAACTATGTTGATTCTGAAAACATTTATCCATCAAGATATATGTGCTCCAATGTTCATTGCAGCTGTATTTATGGTGGCCAAAACATGGAAAAAACCAAAGTGTCCTTCAATTGATAAATGGATAAAGAAGATGTGATATATATATATATATATATATATATGAACACACAATGTGATATATAGATGATGTATTACAGAATTGTACACCTGAAACCTATGTAACTTTACTAACAATTGTCACCCCAATAAATTTGAATTAAAAAATAGAAAATTCTCCAATTAAATTTGAGAAAGTATTAATAATGCAATAATTTAATATATTGTATTATATTTTCAAATTTTATTCAAGTAAATTATGTAATTTGTTCTTCACACACCAAAAAAGACTCCACTGAAAAGGTTCCAGAGCTGTTTCTGTGCCAAACTGACAGCAGAACAAGAAAATAGTGGGTTAAAGAATAAACAGGCTTGGCAGAGTAGAAGTGGTGGGACCAGAGCCAAGGTGAAAAGATCAGCCTTGAACATGAGGAGGGACAACTCTTCCCCTGAGATCAGAAGTAATGAAGCTAAAGTGAGAGGAGGTGTTAGACAAAATTTCATATTGGAGGGTGGAGAATTGAAAGCTGCACTTTTTGTCTGTGGTGCAAAGGCAAAGTTTGTGTCCTACCAATATTGTGACTTAGATAGTGTGATGAAGGACACTGGTGAATTTTGCCAGTGGCAACAAAGAAGTAGCAGGTATTAGTAATGCATACCTGCATTGAAGAACTACCTGGGGGCAGAAGACCACTGTTTGAAATGACCCCTATTTCCTTGTTTTGATTAATTTTACTGGTAGACTAAGGGCGGAAGAGGGAAGACAGTTGTGGGATTAATTCAGTGCTGGGGGTTGCCAAGGTAGGGGGAGGTGGGTAAACAAAGAAACAAAGAGTTAGGAATACAAGTTAGGTAAGGGATGCTTTATTATTGGAAAAAACAATCCTTAGCAGGAATATAAATTAGGAATGCCTGCTGTTTAACAAAAGTAGAGGTTATTTTTTTTGAACTTATTATTTTTGGTACTTGGTTGATTTTGGTCATATTCCAAGTTGGATTATCACATTCTCCTCCCAGCTAAGTTTTCACCCAATATTATTTAATTCATATTTCTTTCTTTTTTATTAGTCTCAAGCATACTTAACAATGTAATAATTAGACATTTACACCCCTCACAAAGTGATAACCCCCTCCCCCAATCTACTACCTCTCTGACATTGTATATAGCTGTTACAATTCCATTGACTCTATTCCCTATGCTGTACTCCACATCCTGTGACTATATATATATTAAATTATAGTTGATATTGATTATAATTCAGCTTCAGCTTCAGGTGTATACTGCAGTGGTCAGGCATCTACACTGTTCATGAATTTGTCTCCCTAATAAGACAAGCATCCATCAGATACCTTACAAAATCTTTACAACTTTGATTATATTCCCCGAACTCTCCTTTGTATCCCCGTGGCAATCTTGTGGTTACCAATTTGTGCTTTCTAATCCACTCACTGTCTCCCTCATCCCCACTCCCCTCCCATCTAGCAACCCTCGGTTTTTTCTCTACATCTCTGAGACTGTTTCTGATTAGTTTACACATTTATTCTATTCTTTAGATTCCTCATATAAGTGACATCACATGGTATTTGTCTTTCTCCATCTGACCTATTTCACCTAGCATAAGGATCCCCAGGTCCATGCATATCATTGCAAATTGTAAGATTTCATTCTTCTTTATGGCTGAGTAATACTCCATTGTATAAATGTACCACAGTTTCTTAATCCAGTCATCTACTGATGGGCACTTCGATTGTTTCCAAGTATTGGCTATTGTGAATAGCGCTGCAATAAACATAGGGGTGCATATATTTTTTCAAATTAGCGTTTTGGATTTCTCTGGATAGATACCTAAGGGTGGAATTGCTGGGCCATAAGGTAGTTCCATTTCTAGTTTTTTGAGATACCTCCATACTGATTTACATAGCAGCTGCACAAATCTGCAATCCCACCAACAGTGCACAAGGGTTCCCTTTTCTCCACACCCTTGCCAGCACTTGTTGTTTGTTGATTTATTGATAATAGCCATTCTGACCAGAGTGTAATTCATATTTCTTAAACACTTAATGTGCTAACCCATTCCATTATTCTAGTGCATCATTAAAAATAGCCAGAAGTAGTGTCTGCATATAGTAAGCATTCTACAAATGTATCAAATAGGTGACCAGACATTCTTGTGTATCTACAGCCATTTATAAAGGAATCCATCATTGAGCAATGGCTTTGAGATTCTTTCAGATAGACACTAATAAGTAAAGGAAGTGTTAACATTATCTGTAATGAACACTTGGGAAGAAAACTAATTTGTAAGTATTCCAGTGTCTCCAAAATGGAGGAATAGCTCACACAGCCAAATCAATGATGAATCTGGTGTTGTCATCAATTCTACTTAGATCAGATGACAATGGCAAATGAATGTTATCTAGTGAAAATTTCCCACCATGTTATATTTGCTTTCTTCAGGCATTTTCATGTTTTATTAAAGTCACTAAATAAATTGCCATTTCTTTAATATGCTTTTGGAATGTTCTAAAATTTGTGAGAGTCATTACATTTCAGGGAGCACATGAAATTATAGAACTTGTTTATCAGTACTAGGTATTTCCTTTGAGGGTTGAACTTCAGGGATAGCATATATTTATTTCTACCAATCATGAAACCTAAAGGAATTTGTCAAGGACTGATATTAAACAGCCTGAATATATTTGCACAACTCTACATCTAGCATTCCCTGAAGATCATTTCTGGCAGCTTTTGTGTGCTTTCTATATCTGCTGTCCTTATTTAAGCTATCTTCATTATTGAAGAGTCAGTGTCTTGAATTTATATTCTGAAAGATGCCAACCCATTGTTGATTTATAAAGTATTTCTGTGCTTGAGTTTCAGATCCAAGTTTTGTCTTTTCCTCCAAGAGGAGCCTCGGACAGTGGTTGGAGGAGGTGACATTCATACTCTGTTGCTATAGTGGTATCTCATTGAAGGCATTTGAACCTTTCCATGCCTGAATTTATTCATCTATAAGATGGTAATATCATGTCTGGTTTTAGCCTATGGAATTTTTCAGAGATTCAATCATATTTTTATGGAAAAGCACTTAGCAGACAATTCAGGACAAAACAAATATAGGAGATTTTTCTTCTTGTAGAAGAACTCAACCCAATGTAAACAAAATTCTTTCGAGAATGTTGCTATTGGAATTCTGACATCATTTCTCTTAGTGTTTTGATGAAGACTTCTGGTTGAACCACTCTCCTATCATTGTTTAGTTTCCACTATGCACTATCCATTTTTAGTATCATATAAGTGTCAAATTAAATTCCTCTGTCCCCGGCCATGAACACTTGGGCAAAATGCTACCCAAGACTCCAAGAGCTACATTTAAGACTCTTAAAAATGTGATAGTTGGAACTCAATCACCTACTGAAGTGGCAAAGCCATCTTGAGTTATTAAAGAATATTTTTTATGTTTAGTTTGATTTCATTTCTGATAACTTAATTGTTATACTAATCTGCTTATAATATTGAAATTACCTCTCAGCTCAGTCAGTAATGATTTATTTTGATATTACAAAAAGTCATTAAAGGTAAGATAATACTCCTTCTATTACTCTGCTGCTTTCCTAAAGATAATTGCCTTAGGATTTATAGTTCTCTTATTCCTAAAATAAGAACATTTGCCCACACAAAACTCTCCACCTAGCTCTAATAAAATATTATCTATATAGACCTTCTTCTGGAGAAAGAGGTATACTTTTTCTGAACACTTCCACTCTGAATTTAATCTCTCCTGCAAACTACAATGGTTATCAATGTGAAGATAGAGAGTTGGTATAGTGGAATGACTATTAGCATTTAGTGCTTTGGCATGGAATGATGGGTGTGATTTGAATAATCAGGACTTTGTGTGAGGATTTGTATCAAAGCTTCTCTTCTTTTATAAAGGCTGTTGGATGAGCTTCTACCTAGATACACAGAGTTACCAAATTACCCCTGATTGGTTGAGGTAGCAGATGCTATAGGGCCCCACCCATATCTCCTCAGCCTTAACTGTTTAATTACATGCCAGCCCAACTTCAAATGCCAGAAATTCCATCTGCAGGCTTTCTCTGGCTACTTGGGTCAACTCTGCCCCAGCCCATAACAGGCCAGAAGTACCAGGAAATTAATGTCGCTTGGGAGTAGCCTTAAATCAATAGCTGATGGGAATGGCTGAATAAATACCTCAGCTCCTTTGTACACTGGATAGGATAACACTGAGGTGTGTGTTCTATGTTATTTCCCAGAGTTCCCAGTGGGACTGAGCTCACATTGATCCCAGTGGTAACCTCATGATAGTACCCTTTTTGTTTGCTACCTTACCTTTTTTGTCTCATTTCCCTGTGCACTTTCTGCCCTTTCTGATATTTCCCGGGGTCACTTCCAAAAAATCTGCTTGCACTCAAGTCCTTGACTCAGAGTTTGCATCTGGGAGAATCCATACTAGGACAGTTGGGAATCTAGATTCTGTCCATACATTCAGGGAGGGAGGAGGACAGCTGAAGTCAGTAAAGGGACCATGGGAGGATGATGAGTGACCTCATGGATTCAGATCATACAACTGTTTATCAGGGCTGTGATGGCTTCAGGGGGGATGCTTCCTGCCTTTAAGTAAAAGGCCAGGTGAAGAGGTAACTGAGCTCCCACAGCTGAAAGAGAGAGCACTTGAAGTTGGCAATGACATATGATGGCATGGGAATAAGAGTTCCCCCGTATCCCACCCTACATTGCCACCACCCCATACAAGGCAGAATCAGGACTTGGTTTTCCTACATCCATGCATCTCTTCCCAGCTATGTGATTTAAAAAACAAATGTGGATAGACGATTATGGTGGGAATGGTAAAGCTGTAGGTAGTTAGTATTCCCCGTTAAGGGACAGAGAGCAGCACTGTAAGAGGAGCAAGATGTTGTTTGACATTTAAAAATAGACCTTACTCTACCAATTAGTCTCTTCTGCCCATAGTAACCTTATTCAATGTTATGGTGGTAATCGCTTCTGGAAAGCTTTGACATATTTTATAATTGAACTGCCAGGTTCACACTTAGCTGTAATTCATTCACAGATAAGTGTGTCTAGTTAACCAAATTATGTTGACTCCCTTGGAAAGCCAGTGTGAGGACTTTCCTGTTTCCTGTCTTCATGTGGTTTTACAGTCTGATGACAGACCATTAGCATGATGAAAGATTGATTATTGTCTTGGGTACCAAACTGTAATTTGGCCCCATTTTCATTTTTCTTTTTCATCAGCTGCAGAATTTTATGCATTTATCAAAATGGGTGTCATCTGTTCTGAAATTCATGAAGTTAGATTGCACACTTGTCAAACAATTTTTTTCTGGCATTGACAAAAACATCAACATCAAGCTTTACTTAAGCTGTTTAGAAATAGAGATGTCCAGGTGAAAGAATGGTAGAATCAAAATGAAAGACTAGGAGCTAGAATGGCACATTCATTCCACCAGCCTTTTTTGAATGCATTCAGTGCACACAGCAAATTGCCAGACCTGGGCTGAAGTCTGTGAGGGGTAGAAGGAATGTGAGGCTCACACATTCACTAAAACATATTTAGTGCCCACAGTGCTTAACACTGTGCTAGGCACTGTGGAAACAACAATAACAAAACAGGCAATGTCTCTTCTGTCACAGAGCTTATATTCTAGGAGTTTATATGAGATAAAAGAAAGGGACTAGTTAGCACTTATCCTCAAGGATCTTGCCATCTACTTGGAAAAGCAAAGTAAATGCACTAAGTTAAAATTCTAAAACAATGCAAAAATGGGGCAAATGAATAGTAATGCATTTCAGGTGTGATTAAGGCAAACACACATTAAAGGAATGACGCAACACTGCCTCTGCCAGAGACTTGCTAGGAAACCTCAAGGAAGTCAAGTTTCTGTTTCCCAGAGCAGTGATACAGGCGCAACTTTGTTGCTGATTAGAGCCTCTGACTATCCATCTTTGAAGGCCATTCACAATGAGTAATTTGGAAGAAAGGCAATCTCTGATTGCAACTTTTAAAATCTACAGCAAATATCATAGTAAATAGTGATGCATGTGGTCCTTCAAAATTTAGCAACCAGATAAGACTGCCTGTTTTCACTGGATTTAACATGGTATTAGAAGTTGCAGCAATGCATCAGAAAAGAAAGTGTAATATAGTTTTAAGAATCAGAAGGAAGATGTCGAATTGTCATTATTTTCAGACAATCTAATTGCTTACATAGAAAAATTCAAGAGACTCAATAAGCTATTAGAACTAATACGAAATTTCAACAAAGTTAGTGGATAAAAATAAAATTTAAAAATCGATAATGTTCCAATACACCAGTAACAACCAATCAGAAAATACAATTTTAATAAGCTTATTCACAAAAGCAACAAACCTTTACCTATGCATAAATCTAATAAAAATATATATGCATACAACTTAATGTAGAAAACCAGGTGAAGAGTGCTACCTGTTTATAGATGTTATTTCAATAAAAATCCTAACAGTTTTGTGTGTGTATATATTTTGATAATATAATCTTCAATTTCAAACAGGATAGTAAAAAGCTAAAAGCACCAAGACAATTTTGAAAAAAAAATTGAAGAATTTGCTAGACCAGATATAATATATAATATAACATAATATAATATAATATAGTATAGTATATAATAGTATATAATAGTGTGTAATAGTATATAATAATATATAATCACATATAACAGTACATATAATAGTATATAATATGACAGTATATAATAGTATATAATTATATTATATACAGGTGATATATATACACACACAGATATATATACGTATATATATATATATAGAGAGAGAGAGAGAGAGAGAGAGAGAGAGAGAGAGAGAGAGTAAAAAATGTACACACATTTTGAGAAAGAAAAAAGCTGCATTAATTGTAATACTCAATATATCCTGATCACAAAAGATGAATACAAGTCACGTTTGACTCCTGCAATTACAAAAGGTGCTCAGAGTGGTTACCATCAATGTCCAGATACTTCCGATTATGGCGAACTACTGCTTGAGCATAGACAGCATCTCTTAAAATGTGTATACATTTTTTGCATATATATATGCAAGACTACAATAATTAAGATAGTGTAGTGTTAGTGCATGGGTAAAAAAGTAGACCATTTATCATAGGAAACTGCAAACATTTCCGTGGGAATGTGCTTGTGTATGCATGTTTGAGTGTGAGTGTGCCCTACTTTAAAATAGGACTCCTCTTAGGCCCGGCTGAGTGGCTCAGTTGGTTAAGAGCTCGCTCAAGAGTTTCAGCTCTGAGCAACAGCAGTTCGAGTCCGGCCCAAGCTGAGCAGCTGCTGAGCTGCCAACAGGTGGCAGGATGGCTCAGCTACAAAAAAAAAAATAGGACTCCTCTTGTCTCAGTTTTGGTTGAAGTATGAAGACAATAAATTTTATGTTCCAAAGATACCACTATGCAAACATTTCAAAGTAAAAATAAGAGAATTGTTTATGGAGCTTTTAAGTCCTTTACTTTCATAGAGGTTGTTGATCAAAGTGGGGACTTACAGGAGTATATGTGTAAAAGGTTTCTTTAGCAGAGGCTGGCTATCTTACTCCTAACTCCTTCCAAAGTGGGAGGATTGTGAATGCTCTTCCTTCACTTCAAGTTCAAGAAGAGGTATCTGAGAACTTGGTATGTTGTTCCCACAGTGTGTGGGATTCAGTGAACTGATGTTTGGCCCCTTCCAGGAAGCCTAGAAGATGTGTGAGAAGTTGGAGACTTGCTTTGGTGGTGAAACACAGTTGTAGGTGCTCCTGCACTGAGAGTGGCCTCTAATTCTAGGGTTTGCTGGGGCCAAAGGTGCGAGGAAAGTGGTTCTGTGGATGATGTGGGACCACATGCAAAAGAGAAAGCCAGCCCAGGGCTTTACACAGGTCTGTCCTTGAGAATCACCAAACACAAAGGGATGGCAAACAAGGAGGATCCATATGGAGTAGGCACCAAAACAAACAAATGCCAAAACGGACGCTGCCAGCCAGAAGGAGGGGCCAGCATTTGCCTGGCTCTCAGGAAGTTCATGTAAATGCCCCTGGGGGAAGCCTCTCTAAAACCTAAGAGAGAAAGTCAGCTTTAAGTGTCTGCCAGACCCAGTGAGTGTAAAATCATCTTCCACTCCCTCCTCTCTTTGACTCATTTAGAATCAGAAAATAAGTGAGGAAGAGAGGGGCAGGAGGTTGGAGGCATTAAGTAGAGATGGAAAGTGGAAGGATCATATACTGTTCCCAAAACACAGTCTTATTATCTACAAAGTCCCCAGGTAGGTGGGGAAATTTAACTCTAAATCAAGTTTTCAATATTATACAGGACTGAACTTTCATACGTATGCACATATTCAGGCTCCTGCTATAACACTAAATATGCATTTCTGAAAAACTGCTGCTGCAAAATCACACATTATAAATAACTGGCTTATAGGAAAAATATAGTTGAGGTGGACCACTCAAAACATATGTAAATTTCCAACTAGACTACTAACAAAAACCATAACAATTCTAATAAAATACTGGCATAGTTCAATCTCCATTGATATATATGCCCAGCCTCACAATCCGCTGATCCTTGCCCTGCTCTTGACTAGAGACTCCTGCTTTGATCTTTGATGTAACATACTGGGGAGGGGATTTAATTTTTATGAGAACAGTTTTATAAAAAAAAATCAAATGTGGGGTGTAGACACTTTTATTATAACTTAAGGTCCTTCCTCCATCCTTCCCTCCCTCCCTTCATCCTTTCCTCTTTCCCTTCCTTCCAAGGAGAAATGTCCTTTCAGCTTCTTTAGGTAGTTTAACATAATAGAGATTATGGTGGTTTTTGAACCCATTAAACTAGCCACTACTTGCACTAAAAGAAGGCACTTTGGACGGATTTTTCACCTTTATTCTTAAGATATTTGCAATGGACTGAATGCTTGTGTCCCCCCAAAATTCAAATGTTAAGATCCTAACCCCCAATATGATGGTATTTAGAGGTGGGAACTTTGTGAGATGCTTATTGATCATGAGGATGGAGCCCTTATGAATCACTTTAGTACCCTTATAAAATAAATCCTAGAGCTCTTTTGCCCTCTCTTTCTATCATGCAAGGATACAAGGAAAAGTCTGTAGTTTGCAACCCAGAAGAGGGCTGTTACCCAACTGTGCTGGCACCCTGATGTTGGCCTTCCAGCCTTCAGAACTGTGATAAGTAAATTTCTGATGTTTATAAGGGACTCAGTCTGTGGTCTTTTGTTATAGCAGCCTGAATTGACTGACAGTCTTTATATATTGCTGGGGCATTCTCTTTAATTGTGAGAAAGCTTGCTCCTGATTTTTTAAATCATTAGCATGCTAGGTAAAATCACCTATGCATATGAGTTCTATAAAGAACTCATGCAGTATCCCACAAGAGAGAGAAAATTAAACATTCACCACTGCTAGAGAAAGTCAATGCTCATTCAATGCTACCACTCAAGTGAGGCTTTATTTGCTCCCTTTATTTCTCCTTTTCACTCCCCAAAACTTGACTCCATAGTAGTCAGGAACTGGATATCAATCTGGGGGGAAAGAGGCAAATGTTCAAGGTGGTAAGCAACAGAAGAAGCAAACCTTGTCTCTCTCAGTCAGGTTTTCCATCAGGATAAGGGCTCAGTAGGGAGAGGGGAGAAGCTCTGACTTTGAAGAGAGTTTGAAGTTTTGGATATTATTTCAGAGTGAAATTACTAAAGTGAAGTTGTTTTGGGAATTCAAGAAGGTTTTTCAATTTATCGGAGGGTCAACAGAAAAGGTATGGGTCCCATCACAGTTTTCTTGTTAAGAGGCAAGGGAAGTGTCACAGAGCAGGCTATGAGGTGAAGAAGGCTACATGTAACTCGGTGTCTACTACAATATTTTTCATGCTTTTATTGTTTTAAGCAGCTCAAAATTAAAAATTTAACAAAGTAAAATAAAAAGACAAAATGAAATTTAATGATCTGCTTTATAAAATGAATTGCTCAAAGCAAAGAATCTCAGTGTCAAATTCTGGAAGGTGCTAAGAAGTCATTTAATTGAAATTATTGAAAGGTATGTTTTAGTAAAACCATGAAGGATGCTCACTAGGATGTTGGTCCATATAGCCTTTTATTTCTACAGCATCACTTGCTCAGTTTGGTTGATGGGTTATCTTGCCAGCCGTCCCTTTCCCTTCACTTGACTCTCTATCAGCAACTCAGCTGCCAGGCCCAAGACTCTATAGTCTGTGTTTAATTTGTATGTCATTTCTCTTGTATCTTCTTTTCTCCTCTTTGTTTCTGTGCTTTTTGTGTAGTACAGACATATACACGTAGAAACATAAAAACCACTAACTAAACTATAAAAATGATAAACACCTCCAATATCAGCTAAAAACCCTAACATTGTGACTGGGGTAACTATTTCTAGGAAATGATATCATGTAAAATTTAAAAGAAAATTGAACACCATAAATGTACTAGATGCTTAACAAAGAGAAATAAAAATTTCTCTATCAGTGACCACAAATTATAGGTAGCTACATCCATGGCAGGAAAGAATCCAAAGGAGGAAGTGAACCAGAGGGAAAAAGAGATGGATAATCAGAAAAGGAAGCCATCAGGTCACCAAGCTGATATATAGGAGAGTCTTTGTTTAATGCCTCTCTTCTCCTTCTGCCCCAGTCTCAGCCTGTGTCTCCAATAGGTCACCTCTTTTCCTGGTGACCAATATCCTAGGTCCATTGCATACTTGCTCAATGTGTATCTTGACTATACTAGGTTTCATTGATTGTGAATTTCTGGCTTTTCATAACAAATTTCCCACCTTGTAAAATCAGGGTGATTGAGAGAACTGCAGTCCCATATTTCTGAGAGATCCACAAAGATAAGGCCACATCTTGGGAAATACTTGCTGTCTACTGAACTATGTAATCTTCTTTCGTGGTCCTATGGTAACCAAAGGAAATCTAACCTCATGACTTTATCAGTGATCACAAAGAAAGAAAAGCACCTAGAATCCAACATGAGTAAGTGGCACTCAGGTTTAATGGGGCACAATTGATTTAAATAGTTTCTGAGGTTAATTTATTTTCTTTAATTTAAATGAAGTTATTTATTATTAGTCAAAGGTCCATGTTTCCAACATATATTAAGTAATGGAGCTGGTATCAAGGGTTTCATCTACTTGTTTCCAAAGTTCAGGCTTAGGTAACACAATCATCTAGTTCAGAATAAGGGACAGAGTTTGCTAGGGAAGTTAAAGGTGTGATATCTTTGTGACTTGGTAGACAGTGTATCTCCATAGAAGGAGCAGCCGCCCTGTTAAGCAACATGAGATGAAAATTCCCGCAATGATTCTTACCTGCTATGTCCTTGGCCAAGTTTCTTAACCTCTCTGAGTTTCTACATCTGCATAAAGGGAGTAACGATTTATGCATTGTAAAGTTGTGATAATTAAATGAAATTACATATGTAAAATGCCTCATAAAATTCCTGGAACATTAGTGAACAGTCAAATAATATGTTGCTGCCCCAGCTTTGAGCCCTATATTACTTTTCAGGCATTGAGTTAACTGGGACAACTCTGGTGTTTGTATGCTGTCATAACAAACAAGCCTAAAATCTCAGTGTCTTAAAAGAAACATTAATTTCCTACTCATGCTATATATCCACTGTAGGTTGACTGTGGTTCTGCTCCACATCACCTTCTTCCTGGGACCCTGGCTGGCAGACCAGCGTTTATCTGAAACATTGACAGTAATTGTAGCAGGTGGGAAAGAGAACTTGGTGAGTAAGATGCTGACCTTTAAAGCCTCCACCCAGAACTGACATTTCTGCTCATTGATCAAGTCAAGTGACTTGACCATACATAGGTTCAACAGAATGGAGAAGTATAGTCTTTCCATATTGACCAGCAACAAATATTGGTGAAGAATAGCTGTTTACAACATGGTTGATTCAGTTGAGTGATAATTTCCCTGAGCTCTCCTGAAAAATATGGAGAGATAATAAGTACCTGATCATATGATTATCCATTCATATGAAAACCTTTTATATAATCCTATCTACTTATACTTTAAGTTTCAACTCAGATGCTGCTTCCACCATAGTCATCCTGGATTCTTCTTGCTAGCAAATAAACTCTTTCCCTGTCATATGACATTTTTCTTCTTAGATCATGCACCACACTCTGTCATGTGTTATAACAATCTTTGTCTTCTTCATCCTTAGGACCCTCAAGGTACATAGTTCAGTGTCTTATAAATAATTGATTCAAATATTTGTAGAGATAAATTAAAAAGCTGAGATGAAAAGTGAATAATATATGTAGGTGCTACACAATGGAGAAATGTTTCTTCTTGAAGTCAAATACATGTTTTCTCAAAGTTTTAGTAGTAATCATGGGAAAAATCCCTGGGGTAAACACGAATGCCAGCTAAGACCCCTGAGAATCATTCTTGCAGGGTTCAGAAAAGACAAAGGCTGTTAGAGAAAATTAAAGCCATTGGAGAACAATATCAGCTAGTTTATAATTAGCAATTACTGCAGAAAGGTGAAACATTTATTCTATTCTCACAACAAGGATGGCATAACTGCACCAAGAGTGTTTGTCCACAGCCTTTCTATGATGCCTTAAGCATTTAAAAATAGAAACAAATAGTCTTAACATTGGTGGAAACAGTAAGAAAACAAGCTATCTTAGGCTGTTTCTGATCCATGAAGACCTGGTCACAACATGTGGTATGGTATGGCTACCATGTAGGTGGTTTTACCATGTCTTCTTGTTCCTATTCTTTACCAACAATCTCTCGTGCTAAATCAGCTCTGAGAAATAAGCAAGGGAGATCAATTCTTCCCTATTAACTTGACATACTCAAGGAATCAACTGTATTTCTTTTATTTCAACTATTATTTATTAAGAATCTACTATATGCCAGACACTGTCATAGTTTGAGTCTATTCAGTCCCTTAAACAATCTAGAATTTATTCCAAATATGTCTTTATATATATTGTTTCCTCTGCCTGAAATATTCTAATCTCTGTCCTGAATAACCCCTACTTATCATTCTGGTTTTGGGTTAGACCAGCAGTTCTCAACCTTCCTAATGCCGCGACCCCTTAATACAGTTCCTCATGTTGTGGTGACCCCCAACCATAAACTTATTTTCATTGCTACTCTATAACTGTCATTTTGCTACTGTTATGAATCGTAATGTAAATATCTTTTGGTTTTCCGATGATCTTAGGTGACCCCTGTGAAAGGGTCGTTCGACCCCCAAAGTGGTTGCGACCCACAGGTTGAGAACCACTGGTTTAGACAGTATTTGGGAAGAATTCCTAGACCTCCAAACATTTATTTTCCCCACTATGTATTTTCATAATGATATAAACTTTCCTCATCAGAGCATAATCAAACTGTATTTTATTTTCTTGTTTAATTGTCTGTAGCTTCTACTGGGAGGGCAAGAGACCTGGTTTTGTTTTTCTCATTGCTGTATCCCCTGCACCACGGTAATGACCAGTGAAAGTTGATTAATCTATCATTATCTTTTAATGGCCATTATATGATTATATTATTATAATATATTACCATGTCAACACCCTATAATAGTGCTAAATATCTGTGTACCTTTGAGGGATTTATCCATTTGCAACTAGCTATAATTTTTAAAGAGTTATCTTCAGAAATTCTATGGACTGCTTTGTCAGGGCAATTTGAGTAGACTGCTGTGTTTTTTAGGAAGATGAACAAAGCCAAGACTCAAGACCTATGTTCTAGATTTGGCTTTGTCACTGTCCGGCTATGTGGTTTTGGGTAATAACTTCATTTCTCTGAGCTGTTTTCCTTATCTGTCCAAAAAGGATATGGAATAAGAGATCTCATATGTCTGGCATTCTGTGACTATCATTGTGTGGTGATTATAAAACATAACCTACATACTCTTGAGCTGTCTTACCATTGAATGGTGGGGTCTATGTTCCATCCTTTTGAATCTGGACTCTGTGATCGATTGGTTAATACAATATAGTAGAAGTGATGCTGTGCCAGTGTCTATGCCCAGAATATGAAATTGATACTTCTACTTCTTGCCTCTTGTAATGCTCACACTTGCAACCCAGCTACTATGCCATGAGGAAGCCCGAGCATCCCATTGAGTGGCCCACCATGAAAAGGATCTGAGTTCCGTAGTCCCCAGCTCCAGCTGAGCTCTCAGCTGACAGTCAGTACCAAGTTACCAGACATGTGAGTAAATCATGTTGAAATTGAATTTTCCAGCTTCCAATTGAGCTGGCCCAACTGATGCTGCATAAAACAGAGAGTATCTGTCCCTGCCTAGCCCTTTTCAAATTGCAGATTCAAGAGCAAAATTAATGATTGTTGTTTTAAGCCACTATGCTTTGGAATGGCTTACTGCACCACAAGAGATAACTGATAACACCTGTTATATAATTGATACACACCTGTTATTTCACAGTGTCTTAGAACTTTCATCTACTAGAATATTCTGCTACATATAAAGTTAGCTCCAGACTTTTGATATATTAATGCTTACTCCAAATTTATAATAAGAACATCAGTAATGAGAATATGCCATTAAGTGTTCAAATGCTGGTTGAGTAGTGCTCCTCTTGGGCTTCTCAGCAGAGGTTAATGGTGGATGCTTTGGCTAAATTAACTGATGTAGGTAACAAATTTACCAACCACTCTCCATTAGAATGTAAGTTCTATGATCAATGATGATTCTTTGCAGAACTATATGGAGATGATTGCCAATTATTAGTGAGTCCCCAAACCACAATGAAAATTTCCCTTCATTTAATTTGTGTGAAGTGATGTTCTCAATAGTGGTACCAAGATATCCATTTATTACTATGCCCCCTCAGTGACTTAGGGCCTGGAACTCAGACCATCTTTAAAAATGGCATTATGTTATATATTGGGTTGTCAGAAAAGTCATGATGCATTTTTGCAATGAAAAACATAGAAAAAATATGTCATGACTTTTCTGACAACCCAATATAAAATAAGGTTTTACACCTCAAAAAAATAAATCTCTAAATAAAACAGTTCAGGATGTACAACAAAGAGAGGCCCTTTTTTCTCAATAGCTAAGTACTTAATTGTCAATGAGATTGGGAACTGAAGACTGATGGTGATGTCTTTGTGCTGCCAATGTGGTTTCTGGGACTGGTGGCTTTGGACTAGGTAGCAGGACTGAACTTCTGAGACAATACCCCTTCTATGTGAGGGCAGTGGCCTTTCTCCCTTGGGGCACACTGGTTATGAGCCGCAACCATGGAGCCAAATAATCTAAGTAAAAGCCCAGCTTGCTAGCTACATGACCTTAAACAAATTACTAGGCCTTTCTATGCCTCAGTTTCCTCATCATGGATCAGTAGTCACTATTTCACAGGGTTATTTTTAAGATTAAATGAGTTAATATGTATACAGAACTTAGAACAGGCAGATAAGGTAAATGCTATGCCTACTGCATCCCAAGATCACACCAAAATTACAAATAAATTATAGAGCAGTCAACCTCAAGGATCATCTGAAGACTAGCTAAACAGAACCCCTATAACTAAGGATATAAAGAAGAGGTCACATCAAGACTCGTAAGAGGTGGGGAGGTGCAAAGTGGGCTCACCCCAAGCCCACGGATGGTGGTTGAATGACGTGAGGGACATCTCAGTGGCAGCAATCCCCCCTGAAGAGGGAAACATCCCAGTCTGGTGTCAGGCTCCTCAGCCCAGGGGTCCTATGCCAAGAAGAGGAGTTCCCATGGCATCTGGCAGTGAAAATCAGCGAGGACTCTGCCTGTCCATTCTGGTGGGTAGGAGGGTGGCTGGAAACCCAGATGCTATCTTGTAGAGCTGTCACACAGACTCACTCACTTGTGGGTACTTGCCTGGTCTCTGGTGGAGGGACAGTAGCTCGAGAGGCCCAGGGACATGCTGAGAAGGACTGAGTTTTTTGTCTTCAGGGCCAGAGCTGGAAAGACAGGAGTCATTGTTGTCTCTGTGTGGAGCCTGACAGAGGTGTGGCCTAGAAGAGGGCACCACCTTTTCAGTGTTAGGCCCTCCCCCTAAGGACTGCTTTGGTCTGATAGAATCTGCATGTGCTCGCTACCTTGGTGATGCCTCTGCTCCCCACACATTTGGTGCTATATCACCCAGGACGCTCTTGACTCCTGGGCTGCTGGCCCCACCCCACAGGCTGTGGAAGCCTTTTTCCAGTGGCAGACACCCACAGAGGCCCAGAAAATGTTTGCTGGTGGGTGGTAACCCAAGACCTGTGCCACAGCATCTCCTGGGAAGTTTTTGGGAACCTGCAGGCCTGAGACATGGTGTTCTTGGGGCATTGTTGCAGGGTGGTCATGGGCCCAGTGCCAGTGTGGGACTAGAGACTGCATTGACTTTGTAGAAACCACTGATCATATCCCCTTAGTTCTCTGGAACCCTGCCTTGCCCACATAAAGCTGCATTGCAAGGGCTACTCTGGGTGCTTAGGTGACTGGCCCCTGCCTGCAAGCTGCAGACAGTTTTTATATCAGCAGATGGCCTAAGACAGCCCAGGGAGATTTTGGTACTGGACAATGACCCAAAACCTGTGCTGCAGACACTCTTGGGCAGCTCTCAGGGATTTGCAAGCCTGAGGCAAGTAGTAGCTCTCTGTGGTGTCCTAAGGGCATTTCACAAAGTGGTCATAGGCCAGGCACTGCCCTAAAGGGAGCTGTGGCTGGTGCTGTGTTCTCGGGGCATTGTATAAAGTTGTCACACACTGGGCATTGGCATAAAAACTGAATCTGCATTAACTTTATGAAAACCACTGACCATACCTCATGATTCCCGGGGACCCCACCCAGCCCAGCTAAGGCTGCAACACTGAGGGCACTCTCAACACCAGGTCAACCAGCCCAGCCTGCACATCCAAGGGAGCTCTTTCAACCACTGAGACTTACAAGCAGCTGGCAGATAGCATAGGCCTAGGGGACCATGGGCCTTTTGCTAAGCTGCCTCAGGCCCACTACTGGTGACAGCTGGCCTCAGTTCATAGCGAGGCCACTCTCACATGCCTCCAGGCCCAACAAAAGCAGCAGCTGACCATATATAGCTTTGTGGCTCCAACTAGGTAGCCAGGGGCTGGTAACAAGCAAGGCTTAAATGGGTCTGCACAGGAGCCCCTCCCAAGAGACCCCAGAAACAACACACCCAGAGGCTAGCTTCAGAACCACAACAGAACACTATATGGTTAGCTCCAGAAGCAGCACACACAAAGGGTGGCCTTAACAGGCTCAAGAGCCCATGAGGGCAAATCCCCTTCTGAGGGGTCGGCCCCCACACAGCAGCTCATAAATTGTGGGCATAGCCAATACTCTCAATCAGTCAGCCTTTGGCACTGATGTGCCCATAACAATCAAGGCTCAACTAAAACAGGAGAATACACACAACACACACAAGGGACATTCCTGGAACACAAACACAGGAGATCAGGGAGACTGTGTGACTGAACCATACAGGACACATACTACATAAGGTCACCCAGCACCAGCAAAGACTCAGAGACATAGGAGGTCTACCTAATACATAGAAGCAAACACAGAGAGTCACCCAGAATGAAAAGAAAGAAAGAAAGAAAGAAAGAAAGAAAGAAAGAAAGAAAGAAAGAAAGAAAGAAAGAAAGAAAGAGAAAGAAAGAAAGAAAGAAAGAAAGAAAGAAAGAAAGAAAGAAAGAAAGAAAGAAAGAAAGAAGGAAAGAAAGAAAGAAAGAAAGAAAGAAAGAAAGAAAGAAAGAAAGAAAGAAAGAAAGATGTCCCAAATAAAAGAACAGGAGAAACCTCCAGAAATAGAACTAAATGAAATGGAGGCAAACAATCTAGCAGAGACAGAGTTTAAAACACTAATTATAAGACTGCTTAAGGGACTTAGTGAGAATTTCAACAGAGATAGCAAGCATAAAGAAGGACATAGAAAAAAATAAAAATATAACCATTCAGAAATAATAATACAATAATTGAAAAGATGAATACACTAGAAGGAATCAACAGAAGATTGGATGAAGCAGAGGATAAAATCAGAATTTAGAAGACAAAGTAGCATAAAAACACCCAATTGGAACAACAAAAATGAATAAAAAAACAGTGAAGATAGTTTAAGGGACATCTGGGACAACATCAAGTGTAACAACATTTACATCATAGGAGCACCAGAAGGAGAAGAGAGGAAGCAAGGGATTGAGAACCTATTTGAAGGAATAATGACTAAAAATTCCCCTAACCTGGTGAAGGAAATAGACATATGAGCCCAGGAAGTGCAGAAAGTTCCAGACAAGATAAACCGAAAGAGGATCTCATCAAGACACATCATAATTAAAATGTCAGAGAATTTTAAAAACAGAGAAAGAAAGGCAACTAGATAATTAAAAAGGGAGCTCCCATAAGATTGTCAGTTGATTTTTAAACAGTAAATTTGTAGGCCAGAAGCGAGTGGCAGGAAATATTCAAAGTGATGAAAAACCAAGACTGCTGTACTTAACAAGGCTATTATTAAAAATTGAAGGAGAGATAAAGACCTTCCCAGGCAAGAAAAAGCTAAAGGAGTTCTTTACCACCAAACCAGTCTTACAAGAAATGTTAAAAAGGACTTCTTTAAGCAAGATAAGGGAGAAAACAAGCAAACAAAGATAAAATATATGAATTAAAAAATGGCAATAACTATGTACCTGTCAATAAAAATTTAAATGTAAATAGATTAAACACTCCAATCTAAAGACATGGGGTAGCTGAGTGGATAAGAAAACAAGACCCGGGCCAGCCGAGTGGCGCGATGGTTAAGAACTGGCTTGGGATGCCAGAGGACCCCGGTTCGGATCCCACATATGAGGGCCAGTGACACTGCCCTCTACAGCTAAGATGCTGAACAACTGCTCAACCTGGAGCTGGGCTGCCATGAGTCGCCAGCGACGGCGTAGGCTGCACTCCCTGTGGCAGTGGGTTGCCATGGGCTACCGTATGTAGCCAGCAGCCAGCGTGAGCGGCCAGCAGCCGCCGTGAGCGGCCATCCAGAAGCCGGCGACTGATCTGCCTCGCCCGGGAAGAGCGCAATGATGGTGCCAACTTGGGCCAGTGGGGCAACGTCCTCCACAACTAGACTGAAGAACAAAAGGACAGCAACTTGTCTGTTCCCCTTCACCAATTCCCCAGCACTGTTCCCATCCCCCCAACTCCCCAATAAAAAAAATAAAATAAAATAAAGAAAACAAGACCCATGCATATGCTGTCTACAAGAAAACCATCTCAGGTTGAAAGATACACAGACTGAAAGTAAAGTTATGGAAAAAGATAATTCATGCAAAGCAAAATGAGAAAAACTCATGCAACTCAACACCAAAAAAATCAAACAACCTAATTAAAAAATACGTACAGTGCCTGAATAGACATTTCTCCAAAGAGGTAATACAGGTGGCCAGTAAACATATGAAAAGGTGCTCAACATCACTAATCATCAGAGAAATGCAAATAAAAACTACAGTGAGATATCACCTCACACCTGTCAGGATGGCCATCATCAATAAATCCAGAAACAAGTGTTGGTGAGGATGTGGAGAAAAGGGAACCCTTGTGCACTGTGGTGGGATTGCAAATTGGTGCAGCCATTATGGAAACATTATGGAGGTTCCTCAAAATATTAAATATAGAACTAACTTATGACCTAGCAATTTCACTCCTGGGTATTTATCCAAAGAAATCCAAAACACTAACTCAAAAAAATATACGCACCCCTGTATTTACTGCAGCATTATTCACAATAACCAAGATATGAAAACAACCAAAATGCTCCTCAATAGACAATTGGATAAAAAAATTGTGGTGCATTTATACAATGGTGTATTACTCTGCCATAAAAAGAATGAAATCTTACCATTTGCAACAACATGTATAGACCTAGAGGATATTATGCTAAGAGAAATAAGTCAGACTAATAAAAACAAATACTACATGATCTCACTTATATGTGGACTCTAAAGAACATAATAAATGAGCAAATAAAACAGAAAGACTCATAGACACAGAGAACAAACCGATGGTTGCTAGATGGGAGAGGGCTGAGGGTTGGGTGAGAAAGTTGAAGGGATTCAGATTACAAATTAGTAGTCACAAAATAGTCATGGGGATGTGAAATACAGTCTGTGAAATAGAATCAATAATGTAAAAACTATGTAGGGTGTCAGATGGATACTAGACTTATGGGGGATTACTTCATACATTATATAAATGCCTAACCACTGTGCTGTACACCTGAAACTAATATAAAATAATATTGAATGTCAACTATAATTAAATTATATATATATATATATGTATATATAGTACAGCATAGGGAATATAGTCAATGGTAATGTAATATTCTAAGTACAGTGTCAATTGGGTAGTAGACTTGTTCGGGTTATCACATTGTGAGAGGTGTAAATGTCTAATCATTATGTTGTTTTGTATACCTGTAACTAATAAAAACATTAAAAATGTTTTTCATTTTTAATTTTAATTGAAAAGCAATGTTTTTCAACCCCTCCCAAAAGAACTTAGAACAAGTCTGCAACATTTGAAAGCACTATACAGTTGTTAGCTATTATTATTATTACTGTTAATATTGCCATTAATCACTATTATTTGTATTTCATTCTTACCTTGTAGCTGAGAACCCTGACAAGAATGAAATTTTTTATGTAGAGACACCACACAGAGCCTGCCAATCCAGGAGGCCATTAATTAATTTTGAAAGTCCTGAAAATACTATTGGAACAAGGAACATGTTCAAGCATTCCTTTTTCCTTTCTTATTCCTGAGACTTTGAACCCATATCTTTCCTCTGACCAGTTTTGCCTCCTCCCAGGAGCTTCCCACTCCCATTCCACTTCCACCAATCACTCTTCAAACTGTCATTTAAGCAACATAGTTGAAATAAGATTTGAATTTTGAGGCCTAGTGGGCTTTTGTTTGTTTTTTGTTTTCCCTAACACTTAAGGCTAAGTCACCTTATACTGCGTTTCCTGGAAACTGACTGTGAGACACGAGTTGTGTGTGAAGGTTTATTGGGGAGTGCTCTAGGGAGATATACCCATGAGGAAGTGAGGGAGGAAGGATAGGACATAGGCAGAAGCTGCCCCTCAATGTGATTGCTGCAGAGGCTTCAACTGATTCTACAGGGAGTGCTGGATCTCGGAAGACCCCCCCAGAGCCATCCCACATTGAGGTTGAGGGGGCCAGGCCTTTGAATCTCCAAATCAGGCACTGATTCTGAACTCCCTGGAGGGTTGTAAACTTTGGCAAGGCTCCTTTCTGTAGCCAAGAGTACTTCACACTAAGTAAGGGACACAGCCGTGTCTGCAGCTGATTGTTCCAGCAGCTGGGGATGGGCGCATCAGACCTGACAAGAGGACATGGAGAGAGCACCACAGTATCCACTAAGGTCAGACAACTTGTTTCAAGAATGATATATGTCTAGTGAAAAGTGCTTCAACATCTACTAACAAGAACCAAATAACTCAGGCAAATTAGTTAGTCTCTCTGAGTCTCATTTTCTCTTATAATGGAGATGAGGTCATTTATAAGGGCTAACAGAGCTCTACTGCTATGTCTTTCCCAAATAAATAATTCTAGTTCCTGCCTTACCTTGCTCAGTTCCATGAGACCAAGAATCTTAGTTCTAGAAATTCTAGTCCCTGTATTTTCAAATGACACCGTGGCCTGTACTTTTGCTCTTACTCAGGGCTGCCTCTGAGGACAGGACATGAATGTCACTTAAACACCTACAATGAACCAGTCTCTCTGACAATTCATTTAGCCCCTACCACAACCCTGAGGAGCAGGCATCAGTATCCTCCTTTCACATGGGAGAAAAGTGAAGCTTAGAGAGCTGAAGTGACTTGCTCAAGGTTATATGGCTAATAAGGGGCAGAGACAGGGTTCAGATCCAGGTTTACACACTGCTTCATGTGCTGCTGCCCTAGAACAGGTATGAGAGCCCTTCCCTTTAAAGTTCAGGCTTTCAGAAGGTAGCTGGGAAGAGAAAATTAAAATTTTAAGGGCAATTGATTATTTAAAAAATATTAATGTAATTTTTGTTCGGCTTCCCTCAGCACGTGATCTTACCCTAGTTGGCCCAGGATACTTAACTGCCTAAAAAATGTTTGAGGTCATAAGTGTGTGTGTGTGTGTGTGTGTGTGTGTGTGTGTGTACACATGTTTGTGTACTACTGATAAGAAATATTAAAGAAGAAATACAGAAAAACCATGATAATGTTCACAAAATATGATTGTGCAGCAGGACACCAGCCTTGTAAGTTTGGCTATGGTCTTCAGAAAAGGTTTGCTCATTTTTTAAAGTAGACCCCTCTCTCTCATTCCCATTTTGCACTTTAGCATATCCAACCTCAAGGACCTAGAGCAGCAGTTCTCAGCCTTCCTAATGTCGTGACCCCTTAATACAGTTCCTCATGTTGTGGTGACCCCCAACCATAAAATTATTTTCGTTGCTACTCTATAACTGTCATTTTACTACTGTTATGAATTGTAATATAAATATTTTTTTGTTTTCTGATGGTCTTAGGCGACCCTTGTGAAAGGGTCCTTCGACCCCCAAAGGGGTCGCGACCCACAGGTTGAGAACCGCTGACCTAGAGTATAACAGAAACATGTGGAATCCAATCAACAACAAAGCCATGAATCTCACTGCTCAGTGCTAGAAGGAGAATGTGATCCAGGGGAAGTAAGAGAGAGCTGAGCCCCTTTTTTTCTCCCAGAGGAAAGCGGGAAGAAGAAAAAAAGATAAAGAAAACAGAACAAATCATGCAGTTGTGGGTCTCGGATTGTTTTCTCTCCAGGCTTAAGTGATGAGACTGGGAGGTGGTTTAGGGAAATTCGAGTAACACCAAGAGTGAATGAGGCACAGCATGGCCAGACAGAGAAAGACACTAGGTTTAACTCTGTGGCATTGCCTGCTCTTAATTTCTATGTCCCATAAACAAAGGACAGTGTTGAGTACCCATTGACTTTTCACAGGGACTCCCTATGGCAGGATGAGGGACCCTTCAGCTATGTCTTGAGGTGGAGCTGGGCCATTAGATGGGGTAGAGCACTTGGCAGAAACCCAGGGATCAGTCAGTAACTAGTGAGGGTAGGGGTGATGCCAAGTTGCCACTGAGCTTGAAACAAGCTGAGAGGGTCAGCAGACTGAGGTTATACCACCCACAGCCATCAGTGGATGGTGCAGGCAGAGCAAGAAGTACATTCCAAAGAGGAACTGAGGTATTTTCTTTGTTTCTTTGGAGGCAGAGGCCTCCGTGCTTGAGGACTGCAAGCCTTTCCTGTCATCATAAGGATATAGTAGTCCCTGTCCCCCATTAAACCATAATTTGTTATTAGTTATTTTCCCTCTGCCCCCAACACAAGATCCATTTCCACCCTTTCCATCTTGCTCTGCACATTGGGAGGCTGACTTTCATAGATTGCATCAACTGGGTTCCTTGCCATCTGGCTTCTGGGTGCCTTTCACCAATGGAAGGTACCATTTGGAGGCCAGAGTATGGATGCAAGGGAGATTGGGGTCATTTTCCTCCTGCTCCCTCCATGTCTGACAGTGGGTTAGAAGTGACTTCACTCCTCTGCAGAAATTTAAATGGGCAGTCCTTGCCCATATCTATAAGTCTCACCAGGCTCTGGAACTTTCCCTTGTCTTTACTCCTTCAAACTTAGTGGTGGCAGCAGTCTTCTGCTGTTGTGAGTGTTGGCTGTTTCCCCATCCCTCATAAGGCCGTCTTAACCCTATAAACACCTCGGAAAACAGTCCCTTGTTTAAATGAATCCTTTTTGCATTTGGTTTCATGCTGGGTGGGATGATTTTCTGTCCTGCCTTGTCCTATGAAGTCCCAGCCTATTCCAATTATTCCAGTGTAATGATTGTGGCATTCTTCTTTTACTCTCAAAAGATCCTGGTTTGGGTTGTGTCCTAGTCCTGGGACCCTCACTGCTGCACCATCTTAGGGAGGGTGGTAGGAAGAGGCATTATTGAATAGGGTTACATGTGAACCAGATTAAGCTCCCCTGCTCACATCACAGGAGGGCATGAGATTAGTTATAGACACAATCAAAGAAGCTAAATTTCCTCTACACTTGCAGGTTGTGGTGTGAATGATTTTTCAAGCCCTATTGCTCAATTGTCACACCTGGGGCACAGGGCTATCCCTTATGCATCTTTGCCAACTCCACTATACCTAGTGCCCTGCATGGCCTGAGGTTCATAAGCACTGTCTGAATGAACAATAAGGGCATGGTGTCACCATGTTCAATCAGTGCGACAAGTCATTCACACATAGAGGTAACCATGGCACCAGTTCTCACAGGAGCTGAGTATACTTCACAGAGGGAGCTGCTGCTGTTAAAGGGAAAGAAATTGGCAGAGTAGTATGTGTGTGTGTGTGTGTGTGTGTGTGTGTGTGTGTGTCTAGGTTCAGGCATGAGATTACAATCTAAATAATGAATTCACAGTGAAGAGTCATTTATGTTATTAAGATGAGCATGAAATTTTATATTTTAAAATCCTCATACTTTTCCCCTTCTCACTGCACACAGAAACCACAGGGCTGGCCACTGACTCCATTGTGTGGGTTGAGGTGGTGTCTCTCAGTTCTGCTTGATTTAGCATGGATTCATTGAGCACACACTGTGTGCTAGGCCTTGAGCCTCCCTGGATCCAGTCAGTCTCCTTTCATCTCAAGTTAGAAATCACTGCCTCTACCTCCTGCCTGAGCTCATTCTTTCTTTAGATGAATAAGTATAGAAGGATCTCAGTAGAACTCCAGTTTGTTCCTGTGGAGAAGCAGGAGCCCTGTACTCAATAACCCCACCACTGCCTATGGCAACTTCTCAGAAACTAAGCCTGCTAAGAGCAGCTTTATTCTCCTCTGGGTGGTTTCATACTTTCTCTCAGGTAATGGTGTTCATCAGTGAGATGGGGTGGTGATTAGAGGTGGGCACTGTGACAGAGAGCCTCTTGTGTACTCAGCACAGGCCTGCTCCCGGGAAGAGCCCTGAGCTGGGCCTGGATAATACCACAATTGTAGTCCTGAAAATAACACTCACCTCGTGCTCATTGATTTTGACTGCTGCTCTTCTGGGCTCCTTCTCTCTCTGCTATATATGAGTATGGGCCATCCTCATATTAAGCAGTTTCTATCCTAAGGTCTGGGTTTCCTCTGAGGTTGCCATTTTGCTGCAGCAACTTGTACTGACCCTTCCGACTCTGGACTGGTATTTATGGGCCCCTTCTTACCTTTTCTCTGGCCATGTCCACAATCATCCCTAAACTCTCTAACAGACCCCCTGAGTTCTGACTTTATCCCCTTAGGGCAAACCCCATGTGCTTCTTAGACCCTGAAAAAATAATGGGTTTCCCCAAAAAAGAGATGTGTCATGGGCTTAACACATGGCTGCTGATTTTTTGTCACTCTTCTCATCAAGAGGTGGCATGTAGTTCTCTTCCCCTTAAACATGGGTCATGGGTTAGCCACAGTTATTTGCTTCTAACAAATAAAATGTGGTAAAAGTGATGTTCTGTGACTACCAAGGCTACATAATAAAGGGTGAGACAGCATTGGTCTTGCTCTCTATCTCTTTTGGGAGCCTTATTCTTGGAATCCAACCCAGGCCACAGGGACAGGCCATATGTGGGTGTTCTGGCTTATAGCCCCAGCTGAGGTCCTGATTGACAGCCCGCATTACTCCCCAGATATGTGAAAAAGAAGGCTTTCATGATTATTGCAGTACCAGCTGCTGTCTGACTACCATCCCATAGGAGACCCCAGAGGGAAAACCAGCTAGCTGAGCCTAGTCAACCACCAGATCTATGATACATAATATTAATAAATAATTGTTGCTGTTTTAATGTCAAAATGTTTGGGATGGTTTGTTAGGTGGTTTATAAACAATCATAATGAGAGGCAAGAAGAACTTGGAGAAAGTTCACAGAGAGCCAGAGGGTGATTTAAAAGTTATATATAGAGCACAATAACATACTGGAGAGTCTGAGATTTGTAGTCAACCAAAGTAAAGATCAAGGAGAAATTTTAAAATGTCTTTAAAAACACAGCAAGGGAGATTAAACCTTCTCAATTTCCAGTGAGGATAGCATAAGAGGAAATCAGTTTAAATTGCAGTATGACGAATCTGGGATTGATGTAAGCAGTAATTTTTGAGTGGGAAGAAAATCCATGCATGCTCATATTTTAACGAATCATATATTGTCTTTATTGCCCTCCCACCCGATTAGGTACCTGCCCTCCCTTCATGTTCACTGTAGTCTCTAAGAAACTATTAACACAAAATGTAATAAATACATATTGAAGATAAAATGTTTTAATATCTTCATATATACATTATTTGAGTTTTATATAATTAAAAAAGAAAGAAATCATGCTCAAACCAGATTTCCTTAGAATGGTATCATTTCCATAATTAGTATAATAAAAAATTTAACACCTTTGGGTTAATTATTTTGGAGCTGTGTAATATAATTTGCCAAAAGACTCACATAAAACTTGGTGAACTGGAGACATGTTAAGTCTCAGCATTCTCATTACACACAAGACTATTTTGCAGTTCCATAGCTTTCAACTTTCCTCAACCTGGAAGGCCACCATCATTCCTCATCTCACTTCACCTCTTGCTAAATAACAACCACTCCCTACCCAGAATAAAATATTATCTAACTTAACAATCACTTATATAGCTCATGATTCTGTGGGTTGGCTGGATCAGATCGCCCCTATGATGCCTTTGAAACTAGTGTGAGACGTTGGTATAGACAATTTTGCGATGTGTTGAGCCATGCAAAGTGTGAGGTGCTCTATAGCTCCCAGAAATATTGCAGCTCATGAACAGAGAGTCAGGAACCCTTGACTAGACCCCACTATCACTCAGTCTTGAAATTTACTTTTATTCCTTTATTCCACCCCTATCATACATATTATCCACTGCTATTCTATGGGCAGGGCAGAGAGCTACATTTACAGAAAGCATCTATAAGCCTCTTGGAGGAAGATCAGCCCTCCTTCTGCATCTTAAGTGTAATCACAAAAGCTGAACATAAAGAAATTTTTCCTACTGCTTCTGCTGCAATTTTTGATGCTGGAGGGCATTTATTCAGTTTCATTATTTTCTTGTTAAACAATAGTTAATCTTAGTGGTGGGTGGGTATGGGCGGTGATCACATCAGAGGGAAGAGAAAGAAGATCAAGCATGTTTCAGAGGAAAAAAAATATGTATTAACCATTATATGGTGGTGTATTCTTTATAGTTAATATGCAGCTCAGGAAAGAACAGAATAAAATAGCTTCCAAACTATGCAAAAAGCAAAATCAACTCTGTGTGTACCATACACTATGTTAATAAACTCAGAGCTGTATTCTCTAGGAAACCAGTTTTGTTTGCTAGTGGATGTGTTTCATAATTAACCTATTGTTTATGAAATGCCCTGGGGCTAGAAAGTAACATTGGCTAAACAATGGGTAAGAGGTAGGTTTTCTCTCTCTCTCTCTCTCTCTCTCTCTCTCTCTCT
>NW_017731357.1:4388598-4391098 GCF_001890085.2 Hipposideros armiger | reverse complement strand
TTTTGTTCTTTTATTTTGTTCTTTAGATTTCCCATATACATGAGATCCTATGATATTTGTTCTTCTCTGTCTGACTTATTTCACTTAACATAATACCACCTAGGTCCATCCATGTCGTCACAAATGTTAAAATTTAAGCTTTTTTTATGGCCATGTAATATTCCATTCTGTGTATGTACCACCTCTTCTTTATCCAATTGTCTATTGATGGATGCTTAGGTTGCTTCCATATCTTGGCTATTGTAAATAGCGCTCCAGTGAACATAGGGGTGCATATGTATTTTCAAATTAGTTTTGGATTTCTTTGTATAAATACCAAGAAGTTGAATTGTGGGTCATAAAATAGTTATATTTTTATTTTTTTGCAGAACCTGCATACTGTTTTCCATAGTGGCTGCACCAATTTTCAATCTCACCAACTATGCATGAGGGTTCCCTTTTCTCTCCATCCTCACCAATACTTGTTGCTTGGTGATTTGTTAATGATAGCCATTCTGACATTTGTGAGATAATATTGCATCATGGCTTTAATTTGCACTTTTCTGATGATTAGTGATGTTGAACATATTTTCCTATGTCTATTGGCCATCTGTATGTCCTCTTTGGAGAAATGTCTTTTTAGGTTGGTCAGAGATTTTCTTGACTTATAGTGGTAAAGGCTCAACATAGAAGGCCCAAGAGAGCTAAGGGAGAGCATTGAGATGCTTAGACTATAAGTAAAGAGACCAGAATCTGGGAGCAAACATCTAAATTACATTGCCATTAACCAAATCACAGTGCACCAAAATCTTATCAATCTACATTTATCATATCATTTATTACAGTGAACAACCTTTTTAGTTCATCCCAGGAAATGGTACTCTGGGATATCTTACTTATTTGCTAATCATCAGTTTCCTGATCTATAAAATGCAAAACAATAAGAATACCTACTTTGTGAGGCTGTTGTGAAGGTTGCATGAGGAAGCTCATGTTAAGTTCTTAGCATAGTACCTGGTGCATATACTAGCTAACATTTACAGTAATTATTATTATTACTGTTGGAAGATAGTATAGGGTAGATAATAACATGTGTTTTGAAATTTGGGAGAATTAGATTTAAATCCCCAGTTTTTGTTTTCTTTTGTTTTGTTTTTAATGTAAATAACAACGTGTTCTTGGACATATCACCATAAAATTGGGATAATATTACTTATATGGTTGCTGTGAGACTTAACTGAAAATACAAAAGAATTGAATGTAATGTCTGATACATGGAAACTAATTAATGAATGATAGCTATTATTACTCTATGGAATTTTTATAGTATCTAGAGCAGCGGTTCTCAACCTTCCTAATGCCGCGACCCCTTAATACAGTTCCTCATGTTGTGGTGACCCCCAACCACAAAATTATTTTTGTTTTTACTCTATAACTGTAATTTTGCTACTGTTATGAATCATAATATAAATATCTTTTTGTTTCCCGATGGTCTTAGGCGACCCCTGTGAAAGGATCGTTCGACCCCCAAAGAGGTCGTGACTCACAGGTTGAGAACCACTGATCTAGAGATATATGTTTGGCCTAACCTACACCTGATGCTATGCAAAAATGAACCACTGTATTTCAGTATTTGCAGTAATTGTGGACTGAGTCTGTTCAGATCCTCCAAGAATATGAGATTAGATGCAAAGGAGATTTATTGGGAGAAACACCTATGAAAGATAAAGGGGGAAGGAGCAGGAGAAGGAGAGAAGAGCCTTCAGACTGTGATGCAGGTCTGACCCCTGAGAAAGGAGAGGAAAGGGAGGAGGATGGGGTATGAAGAGCCTCAGATGCAGCTCTGAGAAAGTCGGCCAGGCCGATGGGGAGCCCAGAGCAAAGACTGGCCATCAGAGAAGTCCCGTGTCAGGCAGGATGGCCTAGTCCTGGTGGCCTGGCCCTGCTGTCATTGGTTGGAACAGACTGGGGAGAATATGGCCTCAGCAGGAATGCTGTAGTGGGTCCTAAAGGGGCAGCAGCTGGGGGCTTTTAGTGAACTATGCTCCCCTAAGCAGGGTCTCCTGAGGGGAGCTCTGAATGGTGTACTACTATGGCCACCACAAGGGGTCAAATTAAGCTCCATCACTTTCAGAATTACTTTTTCATGTTAGTTAGTTCCTGGTCTGGGTCAAGCTTTCATAATAGACCTTCTGTAAATGTGGAACTAAATGGAATTTTTGAAAAAATAAATACTGCCAAGAGTATTTTCTGGAGAACAATTGAAGCGTTTAATCAAACAAATATGATATTTGTTGAAAAATCAACTTAACAGTTTCCATTTGGAAAAGAGCAATGCAGGTGTCAATTTGTCCTGTTTTATTCCTTAAAGAAAGCAAGGCTATGAGTCTCCTTTACAAGTGTAACTGAAAGAAAAAGAATATTGGGGAGTCCACTTCATAGTTGATGTAGAGGCCTGACCACCGCATTGTATTTCTGAAACTGATGTTGAATAATACTGTATGTCAACTATAATTATATA
>NW_017731357.1:4362565-4388583 GCF_001890085.2 Hipposideros armiger | reverse complement strand
TAGAATTATACACTTGAAACCTATATAATTTCATTAACCAATGTCACACCAACAAATTTAATAAAAATGATGTAGAGGCCTGACCACCGCATTGTATTTCTGAAACTGATGTTGAATAATACTGTATGTCAACTATAATTATATATACATATAAACTCGGGACATGGAGTAGAGTGCAGGAACGGATACAATGGAGTTGTAATAGATAAGCTTGATATTGGGGGTGGGAGGGCAATAGATGGGGGGAGGGGGGTTGTTACTTAGTGAGGGTGAAAAGGGTAACTATTGCATTGTTCTGTACACCTGAAACTAACAATAAAAAAAAGAATATTGTTTAAGTGACATTCTTTAGTTATGAAGTTTCAATAATTCATTCTGGCTTATCTTCCTGTCTAATTGCACTACTCATATTTATTTAAAATTTCTGTTTTAGAGGGATGTGAGGAATATAATAGTAGAAGTGGATTGGAGGGCTATAGCAAATCCACTTTTAGCTTTTATTTCCTATACTATGAAACCATTGCTTTTTTCCATGTTTCACCTTTATCTTCTCCTTCATCTGTGATATCAGTGAGGAAAAACTTTCCCTCTGTCCTCTTAGGTTCAGTGTTTGGGGATTGCAAACTAAATTGACAAAAGACAGATTAACAAGAGAAAAGGCAAATTTTAATCATGTATATAGGGGAGTTCACAAAGAAATGTGACTCAAAGAGGCATTTAGAATTTGGGGCTTATAGACCATTCTAATAGGGGAAGAGGAGAGGATGAAGAACACTTATGGGAAAACAAACAACTTTTTGAAATTATAAATGGGCCCTTAGGAGAGGGAGATATGATAGTTTTGTGACAATGCCTATTTAGGTGTGGTATGGAGACTTTTCATCTCTGGTGATGAGTCAATCTCTTCTTTGGTTTCTCCCAGGAAGGAGATTTATATAAATTGAGTTCTTTTGGGAGGCTCTGCTTTTAGACAGATAAGGAATTTCAGGAACTAAAATACTTTCTACTCAAAATAATTTGTATGATGCCACTCTGGTATATTCTGAACTATTTCAGTGGTGTGGGTATAGGAATATTGGTTTGTCACACAATTTGAGGACCCAGACCAAAGTAAGTGTGTAAAACCCAATAACACTACTGGTATAGTCTTAATAGTTTAGTGTTTATTCACTAGTAACAATTTAACGGTGGTGAAACACAGAAACTAATTGACATTCACTGATAGCATAGTTCATGAAACCAACCCTTTGGAAAGAAAAAAAAAATCCAAGTCTTTCAATTAGGATATTACCACAATAAGGGACAAGTGGGATTGAGGGCAGGGGGGAGGGAGGAAAAAGGATGGAAACTACCAGACAGGAGATTCGGGGTCAAGCAATAACTGGTTTGTGGCTGAATCCATTTACTGCTTAAGTAAAACCAACAGGTGTTAGATATGTGAAACCAATGAAAGTATCACCTCACCAGGGAACTGACAGTGCTAGTAAATCAACAGCAGGCCTGGATAAACTAAACCTTGCCAGTCCAGGCAGAGGCCATGGCCACCATTCGTGTGACCCCTTATAAATTGTCTACCCTAGTTGACAATGAGATGAGGGTAAAAACAAAGGTCACTGTTCTTGCTGTGGTATCAAGTGGAATCATTTTAAAGTTTGTGATTAAAAATAATGTGGGGTTTTGTTGTTGATGATGATGATGTTTTAAAGTTGGGCATCTCTAAGCGGCAAGGGCAACAACAGGATTATATAATGTGTGAATTTGCTGTCATGCCTTTGCCTTTGAGCAGAATGGTGCAAGACTCAACAGTTTACTCAAACTTGTGTCAAGAGTGTGTTTGAAGTTCTAGTGGTGGAGAGCTACTTGATACCTTTGACTCTTATTCTATCTGGGAATTGATCCTCTTTTAACAAGTGAGCTTATATTCAACAATATTTGTTACATCATTGTTTATAGTGACAAAAGAACCTGTAAACAACCTGAATATACAGCAATAGAAAACATATCAAATAAATTGTAATACATTTCATACTACTTTGCTATTAAAAATAAATTAGGTCAATACCTATAGACCTTGAGAGATATCTCTCAAGATAAAAATAGCATGTTTTAAAAAAATATTCAAGAATTATACTTGAGAGATTTTAATACTTCTTTTGCTTATGATGTGAACTATGGTAAGTCCTCACTTAACATCATCAATAGGTTCTTGGAAACTGCAACTAAGTGTAACAATGTATAATGAATGAACCAATTTTACCATAGTAATTGATATAAACAATAGTTAAGTTCCTATGGCATATTTCTGGTCACAAAAACATCATCAAACTTCTAAATAAGCACCCAAAACACTTCTAATATTAAACATAGAAATAAATGTGAGCTATAAATACATTTAAGAAAGATTAATAAAAATAAGTAAGGGGCTGGCCAAGTGGCTCAGTTGGTTAAGAGCTCGCTCAAGAGTGTGAGCTCTGAGCAACAGTGGTTCGATTCCCAGCCTGAGCTGAGCTGCCGCTGAGCTGCCAACAGATGGCAGGATGGCTCAGCTAAAATAGAAAAAAAAAAAGTAAGATAATCATTTTCCAACCTGCTTATTGCAGTTCAGGATCATGGGTGGCCGGAACCTCTGCTGGCAGCTCAGGGAGGAAGGTGGGCACCCACCCTGGACAGGATGATCTACCATCACAGGACACATCACAAAGACACCCACTCACACTGGGACATTGTAGACATGGCAGTTCAACTAATGTGCACATTTTGGGATGTAGGAGGAAACTCAGAGAAAACCCACGCAGACTTGGGGAGAATGTGCAATGCCTTATAGACAGTAATCCCTGATAGGAATCAATTTTTATTTTCTCATCAACATTATAATGAAACAATATTTAACAAAATGACATTACACAAGGACCTGCTGTATATATGAGTGCATCTTATTAATAATGAATAGCAAATTTATTAAATTATAGTCCTTTGAATTTAGCTGGTAGATAGATGAATTCCTTACCTGGAGCTTGGTTCACTTTTTTATGCCACAGCATAGCTAAAATAACCCTGAGAAGATGATGGTTATAATACTAGAAGTACCACTCTTAAAAGTTAAAGGGGTAAGAGACTTAGGGAGGTAAATGGTAGAGGGATAAATGTGCTAAATTGTTAGATTAGGGCTAGGTACTTTAAAAAACATTTCTATTGAGAGGAGGAAAAGACTAGAGGCTACATACTATTTGAGTATAGATATAGAGAAGCAAAAGTGATTAATGTAAAGTCCTAAAATTGCATATGCAACTTCATTTCTGTACAGAGCATTGCAGTTTCAAAGACATTTTTACATTCAGTTCCTCACTTGTCAGAGAGCTGGATATATGCCTGCCATTTCACAGAAAAAATAAAAATAGAGCTAGATTAGTTCTGCCTAAATTCTGTCTCTGAGTGCTAGCTAAATTGGATAATTGATAAAATCTGTATGTGGAGTCAGTCAAAAGAAAATTAAGGTTTTCTTCATTGGAGTTTAGAATTGAGATAGTCTTCAGTGTAAATAAATGCATGAACTGTTCTGTGGATGATGCTCTCAGCATTCCTGTATCTTACTCAGGCCCTGGCAGACTAGAAGCAGAATGAGAATGGAGTAGAAGGGAAACCCTCTGGGTAGTGATGCAGGTTAAGTGGGAAGAGTAGAGAGCCTGGAGTAAGGAGGTCACAGATGATTTGAGGTGATGATTACGGGGACAGAATTTCCTCTTGTGATGACAGTGAACCAGTTAATTATGACCAACCTGCCTGCTGAAGATAACTAAAAAAAGAAGCTGGGATATATCTATATCTATATCTGTATCTATATCTATATAATCTATATTTATATCTATATATCATCTATCACACACACACAAGCATATTAAAAAATATTCTGAAAAGTGCCAGATCAGGTAGATAAAAATTGAGCCAGGGACAAAGGAAAGTATATACCCAGGGAGTGAGCCAGAATTTGGGTTCACTTTTCCCCTGGGGCATTGGGTCATTTGCTAATTCCTTAGCAGGTAACTGAGAGCCTGAAATGCTTGAATTTAAGCAGCTTTGAATGCTGTTTTTTTTTTATTAAATCTTGTTGACTCTTTTACTAAGGTAACACTGGTTAGCAACATTACATAAGTTTCAGGTGTACAGTGTTATAATTGAACATCTGTATACACTATAGCATGCTCACCACCAAAAGTCAAGTTTCCTTCTGTCACCATACATTTGACACCCTTTACCTGTTCACCCTCCCCCATCCCCCTTTTCCTCTGGTAACCAATCTATTGTCTGTATCTGTGAGTTTGTTTTTGAATTGCTTGGTTTGTTTGGTTTTTTTATATTCCACATATGAGTGCAATCATATGTTTTTTGTGTTTTCCACCAGACTTATTTCACTTAGCATAATATTCTCAATGCTCATCAATGTCACGAATGACAATATTTCTTCTTTTTAATGACTGTATAGTATTCCATTACGCACACACACACACACACACACACACACACACACACACACACGTCTTTTTTATCCATTCATTGGTGAGGGTGTGGAGAAAAGAGAACCCTCTTGCATTGTTAGTGGGATCGTAAATTGGTGCAACCACAATGGAAAACCGTATGGAGGTTCCTCAAAAAATTAAAAATAGAACTACCATATGATCCAGCAATTCTTCTAGGTATTTATCTGAAGACTATGAAAACACTAATTTGAAAAGATATATACCCCTATGTTCATAACAGCATTTTTAACAATAGCCAAGATATGGAAACAACCTAAGTGAATGCGTCTTTTGATAGCTTTACAAGGATAGAGAAACAGGATTTGGTATTCAGGACTCTGTGGTCTTAGGGCCACAGAAGGGCTACATCCTAGAAGTGAGGGTGCATCCTCAGATACTGCAGCTTAATTTTTTACAATCCCTGGCTGGATTAAAGTGACCCTGGATTACCTAAATCCCCAGACCATAACAGAAGCAATTGTAAACTCACTCTGGAGGAGGCTAACATTATCCTATATCTGATATTTCTATAAATATTTTATAAATACAAAATTCGGCAAACAAAAATTAATCAGAAGCATTAGGAAACCAGCCCAAATACCTTGGAGTGACATCTTTAAAATGTTAAAAGAAAACAACCGCCATTCTAGAATTCTATATTCAGTGATAACTTCCTTCAGTAATAAAGGTGACATAAACACTTCTTTTTAGTTATCTATAGCTGCATAACCATATTACCACAAACTTAGTGGCCTAAAATAACACATTTATTATATCACAGCTTATGTGGGTCAGGAGACTGGATGTGACCTAGCTGGGTCCTCTACAAGGCTGCAGTGAAGGTGTTGACCAGATCTGCATTCTCATTTGAGGCTCTACTTGGGAAGCACCTGTTTCCAAATTTATATGGTTGTTGACAGTACTCATTTTATTTCAGGCTGTCAGACTGAGGGCCTCAGTTTCTTGGTGGCCTTCAGCTGGAGGCTGGAAGTTTTAAACACATGTATTATAAGAGGAAGACTGAAAATCAATGAGCTAAGCATTCATCTCAAGAAATTAGGAAAAGAAAGGCAAATTAAACTCATAGGAAGTAGAAGGAAGAAAATAATACAACAGAGAAATTAATTAAATAGTAAAAAGCACAACAGAAAGAATCAACAAGTTTGTACTTTGAGTCAACAAATAAAATTGGTAGGATATCACAAAACACCACTGCATATTCTACAGACATAAAATATATTAAGAAGTCATTATGTATAACTTTATGCCAATAAATTAAAAAATTTAGATGAACTAGACAAGTTTATAGAAAGATAAAACTTCATAAGCCTGACACAATAATAGAGAAACTAAAGAATAAAGCAACACTTTAAAAGTGGAAATTATAAGTTTTTCTCCAAAGAAAATTCCTAAATGACTTCCAATAGTAAATTCTATAAAACTTAAAAAAAAAACCAGAATGCCAATCTGTCAAAAACTTACCCAAAATATAGAAAAAAAATGGAACATTCTCTAACTCATTTTACCAGACCAGCATAAATATAGATACAAAAAAATCTAACAACAATATGACAAGAAATAATACTTCAGGTCAAAATCACTTGAGAACATATATGTAATATCCACATAATCTAATAGTAATTCAAATTTAGCAATATATTAAAAAAATAATACATCGAATCAAGTTAGGTTTATTCCAGAAAGGCAAGGTTGGTTTAATAATAGAAAATTAAATAGTGTATTTCACTATAATAACAGGATTAAGGACAAAAAACAATATTATTTCCATAGATGCTGAAAAATTTGGTAACATTCTATAGCCATCTGTGGAGGTAAAAGTTCCACTAAGCAAACTAGTAATAAAAGGGAACTTTCTTAAACTGATGAAGTTATCTACAGGAAAATCCTGCAACAAAAACTATACTTAATCATGAAATGCTGAAAGCTTTTACTTTGTGACAGAACAAGACACATTTACCTGCCATCACCCCTTCTAGTCATTGTTGTACTGTATGTCCTTGACAGTGCAGTAAGGTAAGAAAGAAACTTAGAGTTGATACAGAGGAGAATAAAAATAACTGAACTCTACAAATTTGCTTGGCTTTATTTTGGGAAGGTGTGACTATGACTATTTTATTCTCATTTTGGCATACCTTTATATTATCTTTTATGTCTCCTGAAGTTAGCTCTATGCAAGTAAAGTAGAATATTGGGGAAAATATAAAAATATGGTTAATGGCAATTTGAATTGATTTCTGAGAGGAGGAGACATTTTGGATCAGCCTCTCTCTAGTCAGATGGCTTTCTGAGTGCGCTCTATCCAGGACAATGTTGCTGGAATATCTTACTTTAATTTCACTGTGGTTGAGAACAAGGTGGAGAATATTACTTTGGAAGACATGTTCACTGGGGATATTTTTTAGTTGGAATAAAATCACCAGGGTACTGACATATGTTGGGCACCTGGGGACTGAAGGATCAGTATAGTAAGTCCTCAATTAATATCATCGATAGGTTCTTAGAAACTGCAACCTTAAGCAAAACTCCATATAAGGAAACCAACTTACCATAGGCTAATTGATATAAGCAAGAGTTAAGTTCCTGCAGCATATTTTTGGTCACACAAACATCACCAAATTTCTAAATAAACACCCAAAACACTTTCAGTATTAAACATTTAAGTAAATGTGAGCTATACATACATTTAAGAAAGATTACTAAAAACAAGTAAGATAATTCTTTTCCAACCTGCTTATTCCAGTTCAGGGTCACAGGTTGCCAGAGCATCTTCTAGCAGCTCAGGGTGCAAGGTGGGAACCAACCATGGACAGGGTGCCATTCCATTGCAAGGAACCCTCACACACACCCACACACACTTATACTCACTCAGACTGGGACAAGTTAGACACTCCAAATCACCTCATGTGCACAGCTTTGGGACATGGGAAGAAACCAGAGTAACTGGAGAAAGCCCATGCAGACATGGGGAGAATGTGCAAACTGCACACAGACAGTGGCGCCCCAGCAGGGGATTGATTTTTCTCTCATCATTTTATAACAAAATGATGTTGAATGAAACATTACTCAAAGACCTGCTATATTGTGACTCACCTACACTTAAAGAAAATGACATGTAGCTGGTTATTGCACACACATGAAAGTGCCTAAGCCTGATGCTAATGGATGAGTAAGCTTAGATTCAACAATTGAGATGATAATAAAAAAATTTATTTTAAAATTTGCAATTACTAGACAAGTTCAAGACACAGGGATGATCATGCTAGAATCAATAAAGATCTTTGCATGATAGACTGACAGGGCATGCAGATATGAAGGAAGCAATCGATGTAATCTACACAGACATCAGTGCAGCTTTGATTATACTAAAATAAAATTGTCCCAAAGACAGGAAGATTTCTCCATTATTCTTAGATATATACTGGGAAAGTAATAGGGGGTAAAAGGTAATCAAGGTAGTGGATATGTGAAAAGTATAAAACATTATGATTGTCGAAGCTAGCATGACTATACTTGGAAATGTGTGTATAGGTCTCTAAGTGAATAGAGGATGTTTCTATAGATGGCATTAGTGTTGCCTCCTTTTTATCTGACTTAAGTGGTCACAACTAACCATTACAAGTTCTTCCACTGATTTGGCTGTTGTCAAGCTGTATAAATGCATTGTCAAAACAATGGAGCACTTTGTAAGCTTAGCTACAGTGGGTGATTGACTCACATCACTAGTTAGAAATAGATATCTAAGTGTCTTCCATATACTGAAGTGCTGGTATTTGAATTCATCTTACTTCTCATAAACAGATAAAATGTGATGAAACTCATTGCTTCTTGGTAGGTAATTAAAGATCAACAACACACCACTGAAAAGATGTGTGCATAGCCATATGTTGAGCCTTACTAGCAATCACAGAATGCTTTAAAATAGGATAGGTACTCATGCATTAAGGTTTTTATTTTTAGATGTTTATCTCCTTTGAGGCAGCCAACTGAACCAAATCTTCTTGAGATTTGGTTTTTCAATGTGATTTCAAAATTCTAGAATGGGAACTGCCCCTAATTACACCTTCTTGCACCAGTCTCTGTGTACAGTTGTTCAGATTGTACACTGTACAAGGTTACCATATCTAAGGGGGCAGCATTTACATTGTGGACATATACAGAATTAACTTATATGAGAGCACTGCAGGTGAATGTAGACATTCCAGGACTCTTGGATGAGTCCTGGAAAAGGAAGAGAGAGCCCTCTACTCCATAAACCTTCACTTGCTCACCTGGCCACACACACCTCAACAGAACCTATACTCTCACATTTACTTGGACACATGTGTGCACAGGGTCATGCTTCCTTTTGACTGTACTTTGAATGTCTAGATTCACTCAGTAAGTATTCACCCTTGTTCTGAACTTATCACAGTCACCTCATCTTGAGATGGAGTATGTACACTTCTTCTGACTTATGTGCTGGGCTGGAGGTAAGTGTTCAAGAATGATAGGGAGGGGCTGGCCGAGTGGCTCAGTTGGTTAAGAGCTCGCTCCAGAGTGTGAGCTCTGAGCAACAGTGGTTCAATGCGCGGCCCGAGCTGAGCTGCTGCTGAGCTGCCAACGGGTGGCAGGATGGCTCAGCTTAAAAAAAAAAAAAAGAATGATAGGGGCAGGTGTGTCCCCTGTGCACAAGTAGCTGCTGCTCTCACGCTCTGGAAAGACCTTCAGATTCAGACTGGTGAATTGGAGCAGGCTTTGTCCATTTTTTAGTGGGGCGCATGTGTTTAGCCAACAATTTACAAAGCAGTTAACTTATAAAGTCACTGGATGCTACTGCTTCAGCCCTAGAGATAGTGTTCCCCTGCTTCCTTGTCTCCCTCTGCTGCCCCTCCCTGTCCTTTACACATAGGCCACTTCTAGGATCACTGTGGTAACCAGAAAAAATGACCCCCGCAAGATGTTTGCATTTCCTAATCCCAAGAACCTGTGAATATTACCTTATGTGTCAAAAGATCTCATTAAGGATCTTGAGATTTCAAGCTTGTCTTGGATTATCCTGGGGGACACTAAATGCAATCACATATATTTATTTTTATTTTTCAATTACAGTTGACATTAAATATTATTCTATATTAGTTTTAGGTGTACAGCATAGTGGTGAGACATTTATGTAATTTACAAAGTAATCCCCATGATTATCTAGTACTCACCTGGCACTATACGTAGTTATAACAATATTATTGACTATATTCCTTATGCTATACTTTATATCCCCATGACTATTTCATAACTACCAATTTGTACTTCTTAATCACTTACCATTTTTCACTCACACCCCAAAAAACCCATCCCATCTGGCAAACATCAAAATGTTCTCTGTATCTATGAGTTTGTTTCTGTTTTGTTCATTTGTTTATTTTGTTCTTTAGATTCCATGTATAAGCGAAAATACATTGTATCTGTCTTTCTCTGTCTGTCATACTCCACTCAGCACAATACCCTCTAGGTCCATCTATGTTGTCGCAGATGGCAAGGTTTCATTCTTTTCTTATGACTGAGTAGTATTCCATTGTATATATGTACCACTTCTTCTTTATCCATTCATCATTGATGGATGCCTGGTTGCTTTCATATCTTGGCTATTGTAAATAATGCTGCAATGAATATTTGGATGCACATGTCCCTTCAAAGCAGCGTTTTGGGTTTCTTCGGATGAATACCCAGAAGTGAGATTACTGGGTCCTTCCTTGTCACTTCTTACAGCCTCTGCTTTAAAGTCTATTTTTCTTGGTGTAAGTATTGTTACCCCAGCTTTTTTGTTTGTTTCCACTTCCATGAAATATCTTTTTCCATCCCTTTAAGTCTGTGTGTATATTTTGATCTGAAGTGAGTCTCTTGAATGCAGCATACATATGGGTCTATTTCTTTACCATTCAGTCACCCTAGGTCTTTTAATTGAGCATTTAATTCATTTACATTTAAAGTAATTGATATATACATATGTGTGTATATATATACACATATATATACATATTTATATATATGTATATATACACACATATATATACATATGTATATATATATACATATATATGTATATGTATATGCATATAGGGTGCCAAAAAATGTATACACATTTTAAGAAAGAAAAAACTATTAAAATTGCAATATTAAATATATATCTACAACAAAAGATAAATACAAATCATGTTTGACTTCTGAAATTACAAAAGGTGCTCAAAGTTGTTACCATCAGCATCCAGATGATTCTGATTATGGCAAACTACTGCTTGAGCAACGTTGACCAAAATGTCCACTTGTATACATTTTTTTGGCACCCCTGGTATATCTGTTAATGTTAGAGAAATTCAAATACAAGTAGTTATTTGAAAGGTGATCCCAGAAACACTGGTAGTGGAATAGGGAAATGAGACAGGGAAGAGAAGAAAGATATTCAGGAAGTGTTACATAGCCATTTACTGCTGCAATTAACTGAAGTTTAATCTTGCTGGAGAACTCAGAGAACCACTGTAGTACATGTGCCTCAGAGTATCTAATTTGAAGGTTATTTATCCACTGACTTCTATCAGTCATTGCTTGAAAACTGCTCTTAGGGAGCATTAATTCCCTGATATTATCAGCTAAAGGGCCTTCAACACCCAGACAAAGCCTTTCTGCAAAAAAATGCAGGTGCTAGCAGTCGCAAGCCCACTGACTAAGGGTGTGAGTAAGGGCACCATGACTTACAGCAGGATTTTTAATGATCAAAGTCTCCCAAATTTAACCAGTGGTAACTCCTTTAAGCCTGCTTGCCCTGTATTCACACTTCCATTAGCTTTGAGCACTTTCTTTCTAGCACAGGATGATCCAGACTAACCTTACATTTTGTCCTCAGACCTGGAATTAAGCATTTCTCCAAGGAGCTCTGATTCATTTTAGGGGGGAAACTACAATCTGACAGCTCAAAGAGCACATTTCTACAGAATGTGTGATTGCCTTTTGGCCCTTTTAGTGGCCTAGTTTCTCCAATTCACCTTGAAATTTTCGATTCAAATTTAAAAATACAGAATTTTCATTTAATTTCTTTAATTTTGCCTTTGATTTTCTTTTCTCTTACATGGAAAATATGGTTTCTAATAGCATTAACTTAAGAGTTCAAAATTGCCATTAATACTAATTGAATAAATATTATCATCATTTCCTTGCAGTTATTTTTGTTCTTACTGTATCCCAGTAAAAATGTATGATCCGAGTACAGTAATATCTTGGATTGTGAGTATAATTCGTTTCGGAAACAAACTGCTCGAATTGCAAGACATCGTTCGTTTACCAAGTTAAAATGTATTAGAAATGTTTGCTCGTCTTGCGGAACACTTGCAAACCAAGTTACTTGCAATCCAAGGTTTTACTGTACTATGTTCTACAGTCACTTGCAACAATTTTCTCTCTTTTTTAACATTTTTACTTACAGTTAGGGTCATTTCCTTCCACTTGTTTTCCATTTTAGGGTTTTCTTTAATTCTATTTTTAAATACAGTAAAATATTTACACTCTTCATGCATCAAAACATATACAAAGAGGTACTCAGAAATCTGTTGTTCTATTTTTAATTTTTTGAGAAATCTTCACACTGCCTTTCATAGCAGCTGCACCAATCTGCATTCCCACCAACAGTATATGAGGGTTTCCTTTTTCTCCACAGCCTCTCCAACACTTATTATTTGTCTTGCTGATGATAGCCATTCTAACTGGTGTGAGGAGATATCTCATTGTGGTTTTTACTTGCATTTCTCTGATGATTAGTGATGTGGAGCATTTTTTCATGTCTATTGGCCATTTGTATGTCCTCTTTGGAGAAATGTCTATTCATGTCTTCTGCCCATTTTTAATTGGATTGTTTGTTTTTGTTGTTGTTGACTTGTACGAGTTCCTTATATATTTTGGACATTAGCCCCTTACCAGGGGAGTTGTTTGCAAAAATCTTCTCCCATTCGGTTGGTTGCCTCTTTGTTCTGTTGGTTTCTTTTGCTGTGTAGAAGCTTTTTAGTTTGCTATAGTCCTATTCATTTATTTTAGCTTTTACTTCCCTTGCTTTTGAAGTCAAATTCATAAAATCCTCTTTGAATCCAAGGTCCATAAGTTTAGTTACCATATGACCCAGCAATCCCTCTCTTGGGTCTACCCAAAAAAATCTGAAGACATTTATCCATGAAGATATATGTGCTCCAATGTTTATTGTTGCTTTATTTACAGTGGCCAAGACATGGAAATAACCAAAGTGTCCTTTGATATACCATTGGAAAAGAATATATATGTCACATAGTCTTTCCATTGTGTGTGTGTATATATACACGCACACAATGGAATAGTATTCTGCCAGAAGAAAAGATGAAATAGTGCCAGTTGCAACAACATGGATGGATCTTGAGATTACAATGCTAAGCAAAATAAGTCAGACAGAAAAAGTCGAGAACCATATGATTTCACTGATAAGTGGGATATAAAACTGAAAACAACAAAAGAACAAGAAAAACAAAGGAAGAAACAAAACTCATAGACACAGACAGTAGTTTAATGGTTACCAGAAGGTAAGGGGGAGGGGGTGGTAGATGAAGGTAAAGGGGATCAAATATTTGGTGATGGAAAGAGAACTGACTCTGGGTGGTGAACACATAATGTGTTATATAGATGATGTATTACAGAATTGTACACCTGAAATCTATGTAACTTTACTAACCATTGTCATCCCAATAAACTTTAATTAAAAAAGAAAGCCACTAGCAAGAGTGTGACCTCTACTGGAGAGGTGAAGAAACCTCATTGTTACAGGCCTGGTACTGTGGCACTCCATGAAATTAGACGTTATCAGAAGTTCACTGAACTTCTGACTCACAAACTTCCCTTCCAGCGTATGGTACGAGAAATTGCTCAGGACTTCAAAACAAATCTGCGCTTTCAAAGTGCAGCTATTGGTGCTTTGCAGGAGGCAAGTGAGGCCTATCTGGTTGGCCTTTTAGAAGATACCAACCTGTGTGCTATCCATGCCAAAAGTGTAACAATTATGCGAAAAGACATCCAGCTAGCATGCTGTATATGTAGAGAAGGTGCTTGAGAATCCACCATGATGGGAAACATTTCATTCTTTAAAAAAAAATTTCTCTTCTTCTTGTTATTGATAGTTCTTAATATTAATTATTTTTCCCATGGGGTCAAAAGGTACCTAAGTATATGATTGCAAGTGGAAAAATAGGGGACAGAAATCAGGTATTGGCAGTTTTTCCATTTTCATTTGTGTATGAATTTTTAATATAAATGCGGGAACAAAGCATTAATGCAAGTCAAAAGTTTCAGTGAACAAGTTTTAGCAGTACAACTTTATAACAATTGTAAATAAACCTGTTAAATTTTTCTGGACAATGCCAGCATTTGGATTTTTTTAAAACAAGTAAATTTCTTATTGATGGCAAAAAAAAAAAAAAAGCAGGGAGGAGGAAGAAAAGAAAAGAAATCTGTTTTCCTTTCTTTTTTCTTTTTTTAGTTTTCTGGTTTATATTTCCAGTGCTTGCTTTTGCACATGTATTTTTTATTTCCCTTTCTTTCTTATCCATTTGACAGCCTACTATAAATACTGTTATGTACCTTGAATTTTTCTCTTAAGAGTATATCCTGTAGGTTATTCTACTTTAATTCATAGAGATCTTCCTCATTATTTTCTAACTTGTATAAACTCCATTAAGTGGCTATAACATAGTTTATTTATACAGGCCCTATCGAAGGACATTTGGGTTGATTCCAACCTTTATGTGTGTTGTGTTTATGGTGGTGTGAGGTGTGAGTTTAGAGTAAATTGTGTGATATGGGATTGCTTGGTCAAAAGGCAAATGCATTTTGGTAATTTTATGTGACATTTCCATATTCTTTTTTATAGTGGTTGTACGTTTTATTGTCTCACTTTATTTTCCATAGCCTCACCAGTAGAGTTGTTGCTATGATGCACTGTTTATGCCAGTTATACTCTCATAATATTTACAACCAGAGATAGTGTCACATTTTCTTCTTCGAAAATTATTTTGCTTCCAAAACTTTTCCATTATTTAATTGCACTGGCTAATACATAAAATACAATGCTAAGAGTAGGGGAAATAGAGGGGTCTTTGCACTGTTTCTAATTTTTGTGGGAAGACCTCCAATGATTTTTTATTAAGGAAGACGCTGGCTTTGTTAAGGATCAGTTGATATTTTATTAAATATTTTTATATGAATGTGATTTAACTATTGTCAAAATTGTTAACATTTATGGGGATAATATAATTTTAAAGATATATTATATGGTGCATTATATTAATGACTTTTTAGAAATTGGAACTTTCTTGCATTCTTGGAAAAAAATTATATATATATGTGCATATATACATATATATGTGTGCATATATACACATATATATGTGTATATATATATATATATGTGTATCATATATATATATAGTGCCATAAAAATATGTATATATATATTTTATTTTCCTGTAGCATTCTGTGTCCTAATGTATTATATGGCTTTTATTGAGGTATCATTGACATACAATGTTATATTAGTGTCAGGTGTACAACATAATGATTTGATATTTGTACAGCTTAATACATGACTTACAATGTTTTGATTATGATATTTTTTACTTTACAATTGTGCAAAGGTTACTCATTCAGTAGATACCATGCTGTGATTTTGAATTTTGATCTTTTTCTGGGCTAGTGATATGTGGTATGATACTCTCTCATAATGCTGGGCAGTGGCAACAAGATGATTTTGCCCAACTGTAGGCTAATGTAAGTGTTCTGAGCACATTTAAGGTAGGCTAGCCTAAGTTATGACATTTGGTAGGTTAAGTGTATTAAATGCATTTTTGACTTATAATATTTTCAACTTACAATGGGTTTATCAGGATGTGACCCACTGCAAATCAAGGAGCATCTGTATATACTGCACAATGATCACAACAGTAAATCTAGTTAACATCCATCACCATATAGAGTTAAACAATTTTTTTCTTGTGATGAGAACTTTTAAGATTTACTCTTTTAGCAACTTTCAAATATGCAGTACAATATTATTAACTGTAGTTGCCATGCTGTACATTACATTCCTATGACTTATTATTTTATACCTGGAAGTTTGTACCTTTTGACTCCAGTCACTGATTCTGCCCACCCTCAACTCCAAACGGGAGTTATAAACTTCACTAAAGTAATCCAGCCAGTAATTAAACAAGTAAACCAGTAAATAACAATAACAAAGAATGGGAAGGACATTACCCAGAGTTTCTATAATATTTTCTAAAATATATTTCAAAACAATTTGTGAGACATGCAAAAAAACAGGAAGTATAATCTATGTACTGTAGAACAACAAACAAGTAAACAAACAAAATACAGGCAACAGAAACTGCCTGTGAGAATGACCAGATGTTCAATTTGACAGATTAAAGATCTCAAAGTAGCCATTGTAATTATGTTAAAAAAAAAACTAAATAAAATCATGATTAAAGAACTGAAGAAGGTATGATGATAATGTCAAATCAAATAGAGAATATCAGTAGATTGACATTGTGAAAAATGTCCAAGTGGAAATTCTAGAATACAATAAAAGTACAATAACTGAAATGAAAAATACATAATGGGAATCAATAGTAGATTTGAACTGGCAGAAGAAATAATTAGTGAACTTGAAGACAGATTAACAGAGATTATGCAATCAGAACAACAAAAAGAATCAAGAAAAATGAAAAGAGCCTCAGAGAAATTTAAGACAGTATTAAGCACATTGAGATATGCACAGTGAAGTATCAGAAGGAAAGAAGACAGAGAAAAGAGCAGAAAACATGCAAAGAAATTATGGCTGCAAGTTTATTGAAAACCGTTAATTTTCACATCCAGGAAGATTAATGAGCTTCAAGTAGGATAAACACAAAGAGATCCATAAACAGACATATCATAGTAAAAATGGAGATTCTAGCCAGAGCAATTAGGCAAGAAAAAAGAAATTAAAAGGCATTCAGATTGGAAAGGAGAAAGTAAAACTATCTTTATTCACAGATGACAGGATCGTGTACATAGAATATCTTTTTTTTTTAATTGGGGAATTGGGGGATGGGAACAGCGCTGGGGAATTGGGGGAAAGGGAACACACAAGTTGCTGTCCTTTTGTTCTTCAGTCTAGTTGTTGAGGACGTTGCTTTACTGGCCGAAGTTGGCACCATCATTGCGCTCTTCCCGGGTGAGTCAGATCAGTTGCCGGCTTCTGAACGGCCGCTCACTGCGGTTGCTGGCCGCTCACGCTGGCTGCTGGCTACACACGGTAGCTCATGGCAACCCACTGCAGCAGGGGCTGCAGCCTACACCATTGCCGGTGACTCAAGGCAGCCCAGCTCCAGGTCGAGCTGTTGTTCAGCATCTTAGCTGTAGAGGGCATTGTCACTGGCCTTCATATGTGGGATCTGAACCAGGGCCCTCTGGCATCCCAAGCCAGCTCTTAACCAATGTGCCACTCAGCTGGCCCGTACATAGAATATCTTAAGGAAGTCCCTAAAAAGTCTGTTTGAGCTAATAAAAAATTTCAGCAAATTTATATGATACAAGTATACAAAATTCGACTGTATTTCTGTACACTTGTAATGAGCAATCTGGTGTTGTTTCCTTAATTCATATGGAGTGCTTTTAGACCCTTTATCCTACAGAACGTGAACTGTTAGCCACCATAACCTATTTCTGGTCTCAGAGCCCAGCAAGCCTATCAGGCCTGTGGCCTAAGTTCTAATCACCGTTTTGTATTTCCATTCAATTTCTGATCTACAGAGACATGTATTTTGTTTGTAAGCCTGGCTATGGCTAATTTTGTTATTGATTATCAGTCATGTAATGTATTGGAACAAATGGAGTGCCTGACAATGAGTTTGGTTCCACATATTGTCCAGAAGTTTTTGGTTTATTCTTGAAACCCCAGCTTAGATAACACCCCTTACAGAATGCCTCCCTTGGCCAACCCCTGTCAGCTCCACACACACCCCTACTAAAGTTGTTAATTTCCTCCTTTTTGGTCTCTCTGTACATGGTACATTGCTACACTCATAACATTATGAGATACTTGGTACTGCCTTTCACTTGTAATGAATCCCCATTCCCCCAAGTCATGAAGCCCTGATGCGTTCAGTAATCCTCAAATTTCAGAATCCAGCTCGTTAGAATTCACTGTGTTCATTACAGTCTGCTCTAAGCATTTAGATAACAGTAGCAGATATTGTTGGTGTTTTGCTGAAATCTCCTCAGACACCTTTTATCCTTTTTGGGTCCCCTTTCTTTGGCTTTGGTATGTTTTAGCATTCAAAACTCAATACCTGGCACTCATCTTTATAGGCCTGCCCTTTAGCTATAGGATGGTCTGCCTGCATGTCTGAGAGCTGGAAATACTTGGGAGTACATGTTAGCTCGTGGCTGCCCTTAGCCAATGAGTAATGAGTATGGGAGTATAAATGCCCAGCTCACTTGTTTTTTATGGCAACAACTCCGAGGCACAACTTACTCTATTGATTTTCCCTTCAGAATTTGGCTGAAGTTACCCTTCATAGGATATTGCCTGGAATTGTACCTTTGCTTGGTTTATTCCCCTTTCCTGACCTGCTTTTCCACCCCTTTGTGTTTTCTCCTGGAAAATGTTCCTTATTAAATTGTTGGCATATAAATCTTCATCACTGCCTACTTTTGATGTTCTTGACCTAATATAACGATAGTTGGGAAAGCCCAAAATATAGAGGCAAATAGAGATAGATTAGCTAATTCTCTTTGTACTTGATGCATCCAGGTGTCTTAACCTCCAGCAATCCACTCTTGAAGGACCTTGTTCCTTGTTTTTCTCTCTTAGTGTAGGATTATTCTGTCCCTCCCTCGAATGAAGAGTCTCCCTTGAATTATTTTGTTCTTTCATTTCTACTTTAAAATTTTTCTTTCTCTTTTCACTTTGCCTAGGCTAATGATGACCCCAATTCCCAGGAACATATGTTTCAACTATTCCCTTTATTCCTATTAATTATATGTCATTTAAAAAATATTTTTATTAAAATGTAGCTACCATACAATATTATGTTAGTTTCAGGTGTACATCATAGTTATTCAACAGTACCCACCTAGCACTATACATAGTTACTACCACATTATTGATTATATTCCCTATGCTAAAGAAGTGATCAACATGATAAGCCCAACAGCCATCTGACACTGTACCACGCTATCACAATATTATTAATCTTTCCCCCCTTTTTAATTTTTCAATTAGAGTTGACATTCAATATTATTTTATATTAATTTCAAGTGTATAGCATAGTGGTTAAACACTTATATAATTTAGGAAGTGATTCCCCCTGACTACTACCACCTGGCACTATACATACTTATTACCATATTATTTATTATATTCCCTATACTTTACATCCCCATGACAATTTTGTAGCTACCAATTTGTATTTCTTAATCCCTTCCCCTTTTCACCCACTCCCCAACACCCCTCCCATCTGGCAACCATCAAAATGTTCTCTGTATCTATGTTTGTTCCTGTTTCATTTGTTTACTTTTTTCTTTAGATTCTACCTATAAGTGAAATTGAATGATGTTTATCTTTTGCTGTTGGACTTATTACACTCAGCATAGTACCATCTAGGTTCATCCATATTATTGCAGATGGCAAGATTTTCTTTTTTTGTTTTTAACGGCTGAGTAATAATCCATTGTATATATGTACCACCTCTTCTTTATCCATTCATCCATTCGGGGACACCCAGATTGACTTCATATTTTGGCTTATGTAAATAATGCTGCAATGAACGTATGGATGAGCACATCCCAACGAAGTAACATTTTGGATTTGTTCAGATAAATACCCAAAAGGGGGATTACTAGGTCCTTCTTTGTCTCTTGTTACAGTCTTTGTTTAAAAGTCTATTTTGTCTGGTATAAATATTGCTACCCAAGTATTTTATTTGTTTGTTTGTTTCCATTTTAATGAAATATCTTTTTCCATGCCTTTTGTTTCAGTCTGTGTGTGTCATTCAATCTGAACTGGATCTCTTGTACACAGCATATAAAAGGGTCTTGTTTTCTTATCCATTCCACACCCCCTATATTTTGACTGGAGCATTTAATCCATATACTTTGAAAGTAATTGTTGATAATTATATAGTTATTGTCATTTTATTATTCATATTTTTTATTTTTTTGTTTCATTTTAAAGAAGTCCCTCTAAGATTCCTTGTAATACTGGTTTGGTGGTGATGAACTCCTTTAGCTTTTTCTTGTCTGGGGAGCTCTTTATCTGTCCTTCAATTCTAATTGATAGCTTTGCTGGGTAGAGTAATCTTGGTTGTACATCTTTACTTTTCATCATGTTGAATATTTGTGCCAATCCCTTCTGGCAAAGTTTCTGTTGAGAAATCAGCTGACAGTCGTATGGGGGCTACCTCGTAGGCAACTAACTGCTTTTCTCTTGCTGCTTTTAAGACTCTCTTTGTCTTTAAACTTTGGCATTTTGATTATGATATGTCTTAGTGTAGGCCTGTTTGGCTTCATCTTGTTTGGGACTCTGCATTTCTTGGGTTTGTATATCTATTTCCTTCACCAGGTTAGGGAAATTTTCTGTTATTATTTCTTCAAATAGGTTTTTAATTCCTTGCTCTGTCTCTTCTCCTCCTGGTATTCTTATGCTGTGAGTGTTGGTACACTTGATGTTGTCCCAGAGGCCCCTTAAACTCTCCTCAAATTGTTGGATTCTTTTTTCTTTTTGCTGTTTTTATTAGGTGTTTTCTGGTACCTTATTTTGTACATTGCTGGTTTGATCCTCTGCTTCATCTAATCTGCTGATTCCCTGTAATGTCTTCTTCATTTCTGTTATTATAGTTTTTATTTCTGACTGGTTCTTTTTCATGGTTTCTATCTTCATTTTTATGTTTCCTATCTCTTTGTTACAGTTATCCCTGAGATTAGTGAGCATCCTTATAACCAGTATTTGGAACTCTGCATCTGGTAAATGGCTTATCTCCATTTTCTTTAGTTCTTTTTCTGGAGTTTTGTTCTATTCTTTTATTTGAGACATGTTTCTTTGTCTCCTTATTTTGCCTGCCTCCCTGTGTTTGTGTCTATATATTGGGTAGGGCTGCTATATCTTCCAGTCATGGTAGAGTGGCCTTGTGTAGTAGGTATGCTGTGAGGCTCAGTGGTGCAGTTTTTCTTGATCACAGAATCCAGGTGTGTCCTTTGTGTGGGTTGTGTTTGCTCTCTCTTGTAGTTGAACCTTGGTTGCTATTTGCATATCAATGGGAAGGATTGACCCTCAGGCTCATTGGTTGTGAAGGCTGGCCATGTCTACAGTGGAGGAGTTGTGGCACAGGAGCTAACCCTACAGAACAAGACCTGCCTCAGCAGGGCTCTGCTGCCTGCCCAATCTGTCCCTTGGACGTGTCATTCTTGGAGGTGTTGGGTGCTGCTCCAGCTTTTTTTGAAGCTGCCACTGGGGGCACCAGCCCCAGGGACACTTTGGAGGAGATCTACTGCAGGTCACGGTCAGCTGCAGCCCATGCTCCACCCAGGGCCAACTGGCAGGAGCCACAAAGAAATCCTCAGATGGCCACCACCCATGTCATGCTTAGAAGTGTCTTGAGAGACCAAGCCATGCACCAGGGCTGGCTTCCACTAGTGCTGTGCTTTGGGCTGCTCAGCCAGAGGTACAGGACACACTCAAGCTAGATGCTGCTTGCTTGGGCTCTGCGAACCTTTGAGAGACCCTAGGAAAGTCTACACATGAGCTAAGGCAGGTGATTTGTATGAAAAAGCCAGTGGAAGCAGCTTGGGAATGCCCCAAAATTGGGTGGGCGGGGTCTCAAATCACCAGGGCGTGGTGAATGAACGGCATTAGCCAGCTTGATGGAGACTCAGATATGGCGGCCACCTGTGTTTACACACAGGGAAGGAGGAAGGACCAACAAAGAAACAATAGCCCCCACCAGTTCCTCCATCCAAGAGAAAGCTACTCCTCCTGCCCCTGTCCCAAACCAGACAACTCAGTTCCCCATCATATGTCCCTGCCACTTTTCTAGCTGCTGCCCCAGTGCTGGAGCTCAGAGTTAGTGATTCCAATGGTGAATAAGTCCTGTGCAGTCCTTTTAAGAGGAGCGCCTGGGACTCCAGCCACCCTATGTCTCACTCAGTCACAATCTCCACTGGTTTTCACAACCAGAAATCATGGGGACTTCTCTCCCCAGTACTGGAACCCTGTGGTGAGGAGGGGCTGGGACCCCTCACTTCTGTAAGGTGGGGGTAACTTCCATAGCCAAGATATCCATCCCGATTTTTAATGGTTACATGTGGGTGTGGGACCTGCCCATTCTGCATCTGTGCCCCTCCTACCAGTCTTGAGGTGGCTTATTCTGTCCTTAGTTGTAGGGCTTCAGCTCAGCAAGATTTTAGGTGATTCTCAGTGATGGCTGTTTTGTACTTTAGTTGTAATTTTGATGTGGTTGTGAGAGAAGGTAAGCACAATATGTACATACTGTGCCATCTTGACTGGAACTCTGTATGTCTTTTTACTTACAAAGCTGTGATGCAATTTGATCAGAGATAGAGGGAGCTCTGGGGTCTCCTTTTAATATAGGGGCTATGGGTATCCCTGGAGTACCAAGCATTTTAGCACTATGTGTTGTAATGTATTTTTGGTACATTTTCTCATGTATGGTAGACTGTTATCTTCTTGAGGGCACAGATTTTATTTATTAATTTATTTATCAATAACTATTTCTCTATCTTTCTTTTCCATTCTCAGCTCCTAGCGAATGTGTTCAGGAGAATGATTTTCAAATTTTGATTTGAGGACCACTGAGATCAAAATCACCTGCAGAGATGAGAACAGAGGCTGTTTAAATTTGAGTGCAGAACCCCACACCAGATACGACTCTAGGGGTAAAGCCTAGACTTATGAATTTTAAATAAAATCATCAGAGAATTCTTACATAGTTTGAAAATTCCTGGCCAGAATTTAGATCATTCAATAAACATTTGTTGAATTAAATGACAAATGTGGGAAATGAAGCATATTGGAAATGTTAGATTATTGCCAATTTGATAAGATTTTTCAAATGATTAAAAAATTCTGGAAACATCCTATCTCCCTAACTGGTGAAAATTTGAATATGTAACTTCCATTACACAAATAAATTTAAAACAAAATTATGGAAGTAGGTACTGGACAATTACCTATAGATAGATGCTGCAACTAAATGTCTAGGTCAGCAGTCATTAGTTAATACTCTTCCCTTCAGATCACTAGTCCTTGGTTTTTCATTTTGCTTCTTGTTTGGAAAAAAAATCACGCTTAATTCTAAAAATTAATTGGGCTTTCTTATCTGCTCAGTGTTAGAGAAATTCAGTCCTAGCAAATCCCAGCATGAGTTCACCAAAATTCATGTGATCTCTGACGTTTTTTCTGCAGTTTGCAGCCACAGCCTGTTTCTGTGGAAACAGAAGCCAGCTTGCTGAAAACAGAGAAAAGAACTCTAGCATTAATTACTATTTCAATTTGAATTCAATTGATTTCAGAGTAAATCGAGAGACAACTTGGCAGTATTATTGTGAGAATGCTGTAGGCATGCCCCACACTATATTAAAACAGCTTAACAAATATAAAAAGGTACTGCGAGTTATAAAAGAGAACCAGAGCTCAACTATTGAAGTAAGCACATGAAAAGTATACACCAAAGCCTCAACAGATAATTTTTGAACTATGTAGATGAGTGAATGAATTGCTTAATGAATCTAAATTTCCCTTGACAAAGCCAAGTCATTATAGGATTGCTCTTTATGTACCTCCCACAAGCACTAAGGAAGAAAATACAAAATACAAAAAAAGAGGCAAAGAAAAAAGAAGCTTGACTTTGGAGAGTTCTGTTTTACTCTATGCAGTTTGAGGGTGAGAGTGCTAGGGTTCCTTACATTATTCCTCCTACTTTCAGCCATTGCATCATCTATTTCATTCCTTGGCCTCCCCAGTGTGTGTTTGTGTGTATGCTGAAACATCAGAGATGGCTTATCAATTTTGGTGAGCTCATTCTGGGGCTTGCTAGGCTGAATTTCTCTAACACTAACAGATATGATATTCTAACTAATTTCTAGAATAGCTGCAGCATCTACCTATATCTATTCAAGAGTTTCTACTTTGAAAGTAGTTGTCCTTGGAAGGGGTTATGTATTAGAATTTATTAGGCCTGGAAAGTAATAGGTTGGGATTAGTTGCAAGTTGGCTCAGAGCTAAAAGAGGACATAGAATAAATAACTAGTGAGAGGTCAGGATAAGGGGTCCAAAGGAGAGAAAAAAGAAAGCAATTTTGCCAAAAGCAAATTTTGTTTACTGAACCATTTTTCTAAGACTCAACACAGACTGTAAAATTATAAATATAAATATAAATATAAATAAATAAATAAATAAATATATACATACACATACACACACACGACTGAGAGAGTGTTGACATTGGCTATTAACATTCTATTAATTGGGACTTTTAGAAAGTCAAATTTCTTCTAGAGAAGTATGCAAAAGGTATACATTTAATTTCTCTTTTTTTGTCTAAAAAAATTGCCTTATTTAGGGGGCCTCTAAATAAGGTATAATTTTCATTGAGGTATGATTGACAAAGCTGTGCATTTTTTGGTCACAGTTGCAAAGCAGATGATCTTGACAAAACCAAAAGCCAAATGTTGCAAGATAAAAAGCATTTAATGATAGGGATTCTAGAGTAAGGCATACCTGAAATAGAGGACATTGTTAGGACCCTGCCTAGACTCCCTCTTTTTTAGTTACTGATTCTTTGAACCCACCCACCCCCAGCTTCTGTGTGCTTTAAACAGCTAACATCTGTGACCTTCTTCCCAGTACTATCTTTTGAGTTATTAAAGCTGTTTCCTTTGCATTTAGAGCCAGAAATGCCTGGCCATTCACATACCATGCCAATACCTTCCTGTTGTGAGACTATGAAAGCCCAGATCCCTTTTCTTGGGATGAGACAAATTTCGAGGTGTAATTAACACTCCTGAGTTCACTATAGGATCAGGCTGAGGTTGGGACTTTGCTTGAAGTCTTATCTTTTCTTGGCGTTTACCCTTTACTGTCCTGTGTTGTAGCCAGCCTCCAAAATGGTCCCCAATGAACCCCATATCCTGATATTCATGCCCTTGTGTAGTCCTCTTCACATTGAATTGTATCTAACTGTGTAACCAACAGGATATGGTGGAAATGATGATGTGTGACTTCCAAGGCTTGATCATAAAAGTCATTGTTGGCTTCCACTTTGCTCACTCTTAGGTTACCCTCTCTAAGGACAGCCATTTATAATGTGAGACAGACACTCAAGTAACTCTATGAAGAAGTCCATGTGGCAAACAACTGAGCCCTCACACCAATAGTCAGAACAAACTTGCCGTTTTCATGGGTCAGTCATCTTGGAAGTGGACCATCCAGCTCCCACCAAACCTTGAGGTGACTGTAGCCCCAGCTGATATCTTGACTGCAACGTCTTGAGTGACTTTGAGTCAAAACTGTGCAGATAAGCCACTCCTGACTTCCTGCTCCTCAAAAAATGTGTGAGATAATAAATGTTTGTTGTTATTTTAAGTCACTCAATTTTGAGGTATTTTTATGTAGCAATAGAAAACTGATGTATACTGCTTCCCCCACTCTCTTGCTGGTTTCTCCTGGTACTATTTGCTTAAGAAATAACTTACACCTGAATCTCATTTCAGGATCTCTTCTGGCAAATTTGATCTAAGTAAGGCATTTGGATTCAAATTCCAGCTCTGCCATCTATTAGCTTTGTGACCGTGGGCAAGTCACTAATCTCTCTATTGTGCCTCAATAAAACATGAATTATGATAGTAATGACCTCTTAGAGTTGAATGAAGATTAAAAAGGTCAATGCTTGTAAAGTGCATAATGTAGTGCCTACCACATTGTTGGTGCTCAATAATTGTTATGAGAGTAGGAACAGGTGGCACTTGTTGGCTGTGAAGCCTAACAAAATGGACTTTTTTTGTAGCCTCTGTGGCCTCTCTCATCTATCTTTTGACCACAGGAAGTATGAACAGGAGAGTGTGGATGTTTCAACCCAATTTGGAAGAAAACAATTTAAGGCACTTGTGCTCCTTATGGTAGGTCAATAGTGTCATCTTTATAAATGAAACTCAGACCACTGTATTATTGCGATAAGATCTGCCATTTTACCTTAAGGAAACAAACCTTGCTGCCTGATCCATCACTGTTCCCACCACAAAGAAGGCATGGACTGAAGCAACTATTTGAACAGTTAAGTACCAGTGTTTTTCTGTTGGAAACTGAAGGTTAGACACTGCCCTCCTCCCATAGCTTTTCAAATCCAGTAAAATGTGTATAAGGCCAATTAAGAAACTTCATAAAGGAAGATT
>NW_017731357.1:4342038-4361630 GCF_001890085.2 Hipposideros armiger | reverse complement strand
ATTTGAGAGCAAAAGTCACATAGAGAGAGCTTGCCTGAAGGTCTGTGGTCAGCTCTAGAATTGTTCTTTAATGATACAGGGAGAGGGAAATCTTGAGCAACCTTTTTTCCATCATGATGAACTGATCATCATTGTGTACACCATAGACTTTCAAACCATTAGTTCAACTCTTGTTTATACAGTACTCCCCCAGCACTATGCACAAAGTGGGTTAACTAGGCACTTTCATGCACTGTTGGTAGGATGAAGATGACAATAGACTTTTGGTAGACAATTTAGGGATATGTACCAAAATTTAAAATGCGTGGTATCAGTTAGTGTTCTGGCACAAACCAGATGGCACTTTCTAACTGGTATTGAGAACATGCAATAAGGGTTTTAGGGAAACCAACAAGGGATGGTATATTACCTGAGGCTGGCCAGAACAAGTAACCATTACACTCTAGGACTGAGGGGGCAAGAGGAGAGAGTGGTGAACAGAGCTTGAAGCTGTATGGAAGGGTGCCCTGCCAGGATCTTTGGCCTTTGGTAGAAGGACATACTCGTAGCCATATTTTGGTAGAAGAATATGGTAGGAGGAAGAGTTCTGGGAGAAACTAATACCTCAAACTCACTGTCCTCTCTTCTTACCATCTCCTGTCAGAATCTCCTAGTAGCAAACTCAACTAGGAGCCAGAGGCAAGGAAGGCCATGGTTACAGTCCATATGGGTCAGTCTCCTTAGGCAAGGTGCAGGGTACTAAAGGATGGAGAATGGGTGTCCAGTGACAAACAAAATATCTAGCACATGCATATATGTTTTGACTCAGCAATCCTATTTTTACAATGCATCTAAATAAATATTACAAAAGGTTTTCATGAATAATCAGCATAGCATTTCTTCACAATAAAGAAAAACTGGAAAGGACCTAAGTTTTCATAAAGAGAAAAGGTTAAATAAAGGCACATTCATATTATGGAATACTATGTAGCTATTAGGAAAATAAGAGTATCTATATGGGCTGATATGAAAACATGTCCAAGATGTACAGTCGTGTAAGAAAATGCAGAACCAGCAAAAAAACCAAAAAACCAAGTTGCAGATCAATTGTATAGAGCATGATCCTACTTTTGTTAAGAGGGAAAAGAACACCCAGAGGTGGTAAACACACAATGTGATATATAGATGATATATTACAGAATTGTACACCTGAAATCTATGTAACTTTGCTAACAATTGTCACCCCAATAAACCTTAATTTAAAAAAAAATTCAAAAGAATAAAAAAACACCCAGAAGAACCAACATGTGCATCTAAATATTTACACACAAACCTGATTGGGGATGAGCAGGAAAAAAGGAAATGTCAATATTTTCCCTAAATGCATTTTTATTGTTTGAAATGTTTATAAGAACTTATTTATACATTATTTGTGTAATTAGATAAACCAATAAGACAGTGTAACTGAAAAACTTGGGTTAGGCATAATTAGTAAACTCCTCGTGGGTAGAAAGTAATCCTCTCCTTAATGCCTTTCCTTCCTTGTCTCTCTGCCTCCGTTCTGCCTTGTGGGCATTGAGAACCTTTGATGTTCAGTCTTAGTCCTGCCTCTTGTCAAGCTAATGCTTGTTAAACTGAGGATTTAGGCTGCATATTTACTTCTCCCTTAACCTGTTGGGCATAGGATGTGGTCACTGAGCTGTCTCCTTTCCCTTTGGCCCTTGCTATGTTATCTAGTTCCTAAAACCCAACCTCATTATATTAAGACCTAGGCAAGATGCAGGAAATACACACTGACCCATGCCCATGCTGTAGCTGTAATCTTTGACCTTTCAGTTTGAGCCTCACCTCTTGTCTCTTGCACATTATCCCATTGCTTCATCTCTTTCCTACTTCCTGATTGCACAAATCCTCCCATTTAGTATCCACAATATTTGAATACTCTAGCTTCCCACTGTAGCTTGTTGTTACATTCTGGAATTTTAAAAATTGCACTTCTGGTAACTTGCCCCTTTGGCTAGATGGAGGAGTCACTGCTGTGCTGTCTTAGCTGACAACCCTGCCTGGCATGGCCCAATTTTCTCTCTGGTCTATGACTCTGACCTCAGAAGGCCGGATCCAGAGAAGTTCTTGCCTTGGTTTTCTACTACACTAAGATTCTTTGCATCTGCAGTCCTGTCCTGGACCCAGCTTGCTTGGTTGGCACCTGCCCATCTCACCTGGCTCCTACTGATGTTCTCTCACTGAAGGATTTCACCTTGCTTCCTATACATCCAAGTTCTCCTGTCTTGCTTGAAGTCAAAGAGAATATTTGGAACTGCTTCCATCAAATTCTTAAGTCTCATTGTTATTAAGTGGTTCTCAAAGTGTGGTCCCCAGACAAGCAGTGTCTGTATCACCTGAAAACTTGTGAAACATGCAAATTCTACGCCTTACCCAGGCCTATTAAATCAGAATCTCTGGAGTTGGGGCCCAGCATTCTGTGGTTTAATAAGCCTTCCAGGTGATTCTGATACATGATGAAGTTTGAGAAACACTGGCCTAGATAATCTTGCTGTTATATGACAGCTCTTAAATTAGTTCTTAGACTTTAGTGTGTATAGGAATTTGTCGTAAATACAGTTTCCAGAGTTCTATCCATAGACAATTTGATTTAATATAGTGAGATTGAGAAGTATACATTGAAAAAAAAATCTGACCCTAGGTCTCTAATGCTCCAGTGGGCAGGGAGTTGTGCCAATGGCCAATGACCCTAGAGCCCCCCTATGGCACAATTAACCTTCTATACTCCAGCCTATCTTCTCCCCTTCACCACCTCCCCCATTTATGTACTTCCTGTAGCTGAGAGCCTAGAATGATTCTCAGCTGGGTTAAACAGAGGACTGATGATTCAGAAGGATGGAATGACTTCAAGTAAAAAGATTATCAATTAAAATGGACAACTATTTTCTCACTATGGTAGTAGGGGTGATGTATTGTGAGATGGAATTTTTTAGACTTTCTATCCTTTTCCATTTTAGTCAGGAAAGCTTTGCTGGTTCCCAGGCATGCTGCTTACATTATGTTTGCATTGACTCAAATAATGCATTCACCCAACAAGTCCAGAGAGGCTGATCCAGTGATTATAACACTACCTGGTAAGTCTTACTCTCCCTTATCATTTCAGGTAAGCAAACATTTTGGGGACATAGTTCATATGGGGCATAGTTATTGGTATGTAGTTGTACCTATTGGTGTACTTAATAAACTATACCAAGCACATATGTGTTTCTTGTTTTCCTTTCCTGTTGCTAAAATTTGATCTATCATCCCTCCTTTTTTTGGTAGTAGCCTCCTGATTTTCAGGGCTACTATCCTGCTAAATTTTCAACCGGTTGCAACCTTCAAAACCAAGTTTGTTCCAGCCAATTCTGGGGCTGTAACCCAGGTGTGGGGTATTTGTCTCGAACTTTTTCAGTTGACTTGATCCATTCAACTCAATGAGTGATCAGATCTTGCCTGGCCCTTACCTAGCAACTCAGCCTAGAGGTCTAGGATCCTCCCTGGTCTGGGCCCGGTCAGATTCATCATCCAAGGCCAGGCTCCAGTCACACTTGTTTTATGAAGCTTGCCTGGATGGATCCCCTCCGTCACTACCAGTGTGCCTCATATAGCTCTTTATGAATGCTAGTCATAGTCCTTTTTCTTAAATTAAAGTTTATTGGGGTGACAATTGTTAGCATAGTGACATAGATTTCAGGTGTAAAACTCAGTAGTACATCATAAAACTGAAAACAACAAAAGAACAACAAAAACAAATGAAGAAACAAAACTCATAGACACAGACAATAGTTTAGTGGTTACCAGAGGGTAAGGGGGGAGGGGGTGGTAGCTGAGGTATATGGTGATGGAAAGAGAACTGACTCTGGGTAGTCATAGTTCTTGTGTACAAAAAAACTGAAAGAGATCATTTGCAGTTAAGTACTAGTGTGCTATATCTCTCCTCTACTTTGCATGGTTCTTGAGAGTAGGAATTGTGCTTTTATACATTCTTGTATACCCTGTAGTGTATTACACAGTACTCTGCGTATGCATGTTCAAAAATGTTGTCTGGATTGGATAGAGGAATTAAAGTTGCCTTCATTGTCCAATGGCATCTAGAAATCAATCCATCTTTAACAGAGTCTACAAAAACTAGCCATCTTTGCCCATGATGATGAGGTGAATGTGATCATTCTCCATTCCAACAAATAAGAAATGGTAATACATAGTAAGGTATTTAAGGTAGTCCTGGTTGTGTTTACATGTGGAATATAGACATATGAACTGTCTGTAGTACATTTCTGGCTAATTTACACACCTATTCAACTTGCACTTATTGAGCATCTACTATATGCAATGCACTGTGCTGAGTGCTATGGAAGATAAATAAGAGAATAATATAAGGCACCCATCCCTGACTCAGCTGCCTTCAAGCAGCTTATAAGTTGTTTTGGAAAATGAGACACACATATTTTTTAAATGACAATAATAGACAATACTTAAGTACATTATGAGAATTATTAACACTCAGAGGATTAAGTGATCGCAATAGACTGGAATGGTCTGGGAAATGTGGGCTGAGGAAGGCTGATAGCATTTGGATTACAAACTGAAGGAAATTCCAGCCAGGAGACATGTAGATGAGATATACATGTGCATTTATGGAAAGATAGATAAGCTAGATTTTTCAAAGCAGGGAAACCAGCAAGCTTGAGTTCCCAAATCTCAGTCTGTGGAGTATGGACACTGATAGAGCTACTTTCACTTGCTCAACCATAATCTGGTTCCTGTAGCATTCAGGCCCTTCGGTTACCAGGTATCCACCTACCTACCTGAGCCAACTGGTTACCTCTTCCAGTGAATCATCTCTGCTGTTAAGATGTATATCTTCCAAATAGTTTTTTCCCTTCCCTTATATCACACAGTTGTCCTTTGGGGTTTGGTAATTTATGTCCTTAGAGACTACACTAGGGAAGACTCAAGTTCAGTTGTTTTTGCTCCCTACCTGGCTGCATAATTCGAAGCAGGTGGTATTCTTTGGCTGGACGTCCACTCCTAGGATTGCAGTGTGTGTGTGTGTGTGTGTGTGTGTGTGTGTGTGTGTGTGTGTGTGTCAGGGGGCAAATCATGTCTCCAAAATTCTACACACAGTCCCTCCTTTGGGGCCTCGATACTCCTCTCCTCATGGAGCTCCAGGGCTTATCTGAGCACCTAAGGGCTTCCCGACATGTGCATGCAAATTAGACCCACACGCGGACACTTAATTTTTATTTGGGTTTGAGTACCTCTTAAAAATAAATGCACAGAACATCTAGAACCACCCCCAAGGGACTCATTTTGACTATCTCTTTATAAAAATAACTAATAGTAGTAGAGCTGAATATCTTAAGAAACTATTTCCAGGAAGGTTTGGGGGTTTGTTTTTCCTTTCTCAAGGGTATTTCTCTGTGTAATTGGCAAACTCGATATTATAAAAGGGGAGAAGAAAAAAGATCAATGAGGGCTGTGAAATGCCAAGAGGGCAGAAGTGGAGCAACTAACAGCTAGGGTGGCTTCATGAGCTTGCATTGTGCAGGCACAGTTCCGCTTCTAACAAGAGCCAATAAATTATGCTGCAGAAAGACAAAACAAGAAGATGGGGACAATTGGATGTTGGTGGCTGCTTTGCAAATATTTTAAGTGCTATGTTTTGGACTCTTTCTTTTCCAGGGATATCCCCTTGGTGCTATCATTTATGTGACATTGCTGGCAGTTCTCTGAGGAATGACACCTTGTTAGACTGTGCTCCTCTGGTGGTAGGAATGTACTGGGAACAAACATTCAGGCTTCCATGAGAACTTTCTACCAGAGAGAACCAAGATAAACTGGGTGCTGGAATCAGAATAAGCCCCACTGTGTGCTCAGCCAGTACTGCCCTGTTTTCTGTAGCAGCCACGTCAGGCTTCGTGTTTCTAATGACTCAGCTTCTATGGTACCAATGCAGCTCCTTTCAAGAAAATTGCAGCCATTTTTTTTATAAAGGAAAAGAGGCTGCTAGAGAGGAAACCGCAGATACATGAGGGGAACCTTCAGCACATCAGGCAATCAGAGAGAGATGGCTGCCAAATAGAAAGATAAGGAGGTGTCAAAGTCATTTAGGGCCTAAAAGGATTCATGATGTCTTATGTTCTGAGCCACTTCCCAAGGCCATTCATCCTTTCACTTTATAAAGTACAAATTCCATTTGTCCCAATTGTGCTCACAATCAGTAAATGAGGATCCAGTGCCCTGACAAATGAAACAAACCCAGGGTGTGGTGGCTTAGTTTGGATTTATTGTGGCGATGGGTTTTGAAACTCCATTCAGATTCAGATTTGAAGAATCAAAAATTTTAAATCAAAAGAAAAACAATCAAATGTGAAGTATGCACTCTTCTAAATGTAACTTTATTTTTATGTGCCTGTTTATTCAATCAGGCTGTGAACTTCTCGAAATAAGGGTGTGTTTTGTTCATCTCTGTAATGCCAGGCAATAGCCCAGAGCCTGCCATGTAAAAGATGCTCAGTAAGAACATTTGTATCAATTGAGCAAATAAGAATATGAAGGAAAGAACGTTGGGACGAAAGATGCAGAGACCTTGCAAATGTTTTAGGCGGTCAGGAACTATAAAGTCTCTGGAATCTACCTGATGCTAGATTGAACAGCTGGATTAAATCCTTGATCTAGTGAGGCTTGAAATTTTGGGGCAGGTGGGAAAAGATTCTAGAGTGGAGGAATTCTAGGGAAGATAAATTTAATTTCTCTACCATAATTCTAAGTACTGTTTTGCAAGCTTATCAGTTTCAGAATTACTGTGGACTCCTTATTATATTAACTGAGCTTGTCGGTATTTAGGAAGGAAGCTGTTAAACTTGTTATTTTTTATTTGTTGCCTTATTCTAAAGGTACTTGAAAAAGTACCTTATTTAAGGAAAAATGTAATTAATAGTAGGGTATAAGCTGATGAAGAAGAAAATGGATGAATTTGTATGTTGAGATAATATGCTTTAAATTTTTTGAAGGAAGCAATTTTTTTTTTACTGGTGTCAGTCTCAGGGAGCAATTCCTCACAGGAGACATTGTGTGGGGGTATTAAGTGATAAGCAGCTGTGTCATAAGGTTACTTTTTTTTAAAGATTTTTTTTAATTGGGGAATTGGGGGGATGGGAACAGACAAGTTGCTGTCGCTTTGGTCTTCAGTCTAGTTGTGGAGGACGTTGCTTCACTGGCCCAAGTTGGCACCATCATTGTGTTCTTCCCCGGGGAGGCAGATCAGTCAATGGCTTCTGGACAGCCGTTCACTGCAGCTGCTGGCCACTCACGCTGCCTGCTGGCTACACATGGTAGCCCATGGCAACCCACTGCCACAGGGGCTGCAGCCTACGCCGTCGCCGGTGACTCAAGGCAGCCCAGCTCCAGGTTGAGCTGTTGTTCAGCATCTTAGCTGTAGAGGGCAGTGTCACTGGCCCTCATATGTGGGATCCGAACCGGGGCCCTCTGGCGTCCCAAGCCAGTTCTTAACCATCGCGCCACTCGGCCGGCCTGGTTAGTTATTTTTTTACAGCCACCTTTGCTAAAAGTTGAAAGTGTAACTTTTAAAATAATAATTTACTGTGAGCTATTTATCAAGGAACTAGATTCTGGATTCTAAAATGAGGTGCAGAACTGCTTAGCAGCTAAGTTTCCCAGACCTACAATTGAACTTGCCTTGAGGTTGGAAGTCCATTTCTGCCTTCTACCTGCAAGGAGACTTTATGCAAATGAACCTGCAAAAGGCTAAGTTTCTTCAACCAAAGCAAGTATTATCCTGTATTTCTTAGGAAAGCAGTGATGTTTAAGTGACAATATGTAAAAAGTTTTTAGTATACTGCCTGGCTATATAATTGCTCAAAAAACATCAGCTCTTAATATCCTCCTAGTGGTCTCAGTCCTCTAGGTTAACATTTCGAATACCCAACATACAGGAATATATTCTAAAAATATTAACTTTGTCAAGTTTGGCTTCAAGTGTACAAAAGGAACATATTATATTTTATAATTTAAAATTTCTTAGGTTATATTATGAATTGTGTTGCACTATGTTCTCCAAGCATAAAACCTTTCCTCATGGGCAAGGATACTGAAAATAATTTATGGAAAATACATTCAAGGCTAATTCATGCAAATCAACACAATACTTCAGGAGATGAAAATGTGTGTGTGTGTGTGTGTGTGTGTGTGTGTGTGTGTGTGCATGTTGTTTTGGTCAAGTATCCCTAGAGTAATAAGAGTTCTCACATAACACTGGGCAAAAATCTCTCCAAGACTCTATTGTGACTGGAAAGATACCAGCAATCAAAAAAACGGTAGTGCAATATTCTATGAACATCTCTCATGCTAAACCTTATTGACTCCAATTTTCTCGTGAAGTTTTATTTCATTTTAAAAGACCCAACCTTGAATTAATGACAAATACGTCTGTTCTGAGTTGCATTTCATTTTTGTTAAATTGGGTTTATCCTCAGATTTTCTGGTAGCAATGCAAAGAGCCCTAATATCTATTTTCTGTCATGGCCACTGGTTTGGTGCTTTGTGTAGGTTATCATATTGTATTTCATTGAGCCTACAATGCTGTTGATTGCAAGATATGCCATTATTTTATGTAACGGTAAAATGCCGTCATTTATACTATGATATAAATCTCTCTTATTACCTAGAATTTCTATTGGCACTATCTGAAAGAGCTGTTTTAGACTTATGTGAATATAGATTTTATCATGTATTACACTTGTGCATACATAAAAGGGGAGCATGAGTGAAATAAATTGATTAATGTATTTCTAAAACATCATATTCAGAGAAAGTCTGATTGTTTTGAATCACTTTTTGACTCAAAGTGATTGATGTCCATATTTTTTCTTCATATAGTAATATCCTGTGTTCCAATAAGCATGTTGATAATGCAAAAGTTTTTTTAAAAGCATGCTGCTCTATTTTTTTTAGAATTTTCTTCCAAAGTATTACACACATTCTGTAGGCTTTGATTTGACAATACAATGTCCATGGAAAATTTTCAGACAACAACCAGGACTCATATTCCTTTATCAAATGGTCCTTAAATAGTCTGTTATTTGAGATGTCAAAGGGTTATAGTTGTCTAGTCATGCCATTAAGAAAACAACCTAGTTTTCCCATGTGTAGATAATAACAACTACATCATGAATGCCTCTTGTCCGGCAGCAATTGTAATGTGTCACTTATTATAAGAGATATCCTGATTTCAGAGATGTTACAATATGAAAAATTGTGTCTTAGTATTAATGAAACATAGTAATATACACCTACATTAAAAGAATATAATTTAAGCATATTATTGCTAATATTAGACTTTAAATATCTCACTGGAGGTGCATGTCTTCTTCCATATGGCTCTCTAGCCTAGCATAAAACTTTACACACAGAAGGACTCAATATATGCTGAATGCTGGTGCCTAGCTGTGTTTCAGATTGTTCACTTTTGTTTTCCCACTGAGAAGCAGGGAGCAATTTGCTGTAATGAGGAATGCTATGATCAGAATGTTTGTGTCCTCCTCCCCCCAGTTCATATGTTGAAATCCTAATCCCCAGAGAGACGGATTAAGAGGCGGGGCCTTTGGGTGGTGACTGAGTCATGAGAGCAGAACGCTAATGAGTGGGATTATAAAGGATGCCTTAGAGAGCGCCCTTGTTCCTTCTGCCAAGTAAGGATACAGCAAAAAGTCAGCAGTCTACAACCCAGAAGAGGGCCCTCACAAGAACCTGATTAAGCTGATAGATACCCTGATCTTGGCTTTCCAGCCTCCAGAACTGTGAGGAATAAATTTCTACTCTCTATAAGCCACCCAGTCTTTGGTATTTTGTTATAGCACACTGAGTAGACTAATACAAGGAAGGTGGCAAACTTTTAGCTTAAGTCCTTCAAGCAAAATGAATCACACAGAAACTTTTATTTGGGGGGCTTGAGCATGTTCACCTAATTTTAAAAATCAGGTATGAGGAATTTATGCCAAATACAATCAAATGGAAACAAAAATTTTTGTCTTGTTTTTCAGAGGCCTCTATTTTATACAATCCTTGTATCATTATCTCCTCCCCCACCCCTCATCCTCCACCACCACTTTCTGCTTCTTATTCTTCTCCTGCTTTGTTGTTTTCCTTCCTATGCCTTTCAATCAGTATCTAATATTATTACATAGTAAAATATACATGATGGTAAATCTCTATTAGAGAAGAAACCCATCTTTGTCAAGGTCAAATCTTATTCATGCTCCATCACACTAGTTTTTTGTACTACCATAAGGCAATTATGTTGATATTTCGCTCACCTTTTTTGGCACAGGGGAGGCATAATGTACTATAATATTTCTAGAGAAACCCAGATGAGAACAATTTCATAAGCTGATAGAAAATTCAAAAGAATTCTGTGTTCATCTGTGGACTATTCATCATTTAACAAATACTTATTAAGCACCTAGTTTGGGCCAGATGCACTATTCTAAAGCCCCAATTGTGAGTAAAAATAGATGTAGACCCTTCTGTCATGGTAATTTCAAGTTCCATCTCTAATCTGATGACACTCCAATTTTTCTAGCCAAGACCTCTTCATTAAGTTACAAAGTTGTATGTCCAACTATCTATTCAATATTTCTATTTGAATATCACCTCAAGGTCGATATGTTTAAGACTGAACTCATGAACCTGAATTTATGATCACTCCTTACTGTCTTCCAGTAAATAAAAGTAAATGTAACTATCTCTCTTGCAACTTTCCTATTTTAGTCAATGTTACCTTTACCAATATGGTGTCTCAAGGAAGAAACACAAATGTAGAAATTATACCTTCCTTTTCTCAAGCCAGTTTATGATCTATCACCTCTTGATTTTACCTCTTTAACATCTCATAGCTCTGTTCACTTCTCACCATTTCATCACTGACACCATTGCCTTAAACTAAACCACTATCATGTTTCATGTGAACTGCTATAAAAGCTTACAAACTAGTCTCCAGACATCAGTGCTGACCCCCTTCAATCCATCTTTTATCCTGAAGCCATAATGGACTCAAATGTGATCATGTATTTTTTTTTTATTCATTGTTCTATCCTTAGCATCTAGAAGAATACCTGACAATAGTAAGCACTCTAAGTATATGCTGAATATATAAACAAACATCTCCTCTTTCCTTAAGATGTTACAGATCAATATCTTTGACATAGCCTGTACGATGCTAATACATCACTTGTCTCTGCCTAGGCTCCAGTATCATCTCTCATCAGCGTCTCTCCCAGAGGCTTCTTACACTTTGTAACACACAAACTAACTCTTTGTAACACTCAAAGTTAACTATTTGTAACACACAAAGTAACTCTTTTTGCCTCAACCAAACTGGGCTTCTTTAAGCCTCTCAGACAAGTCCTGTAGTCTCTGGCTACAGGGTCTTTGCATATACTGTCTCCTAAGTCTGGGTTTGTCACCTTCCTTTACTTAATAAGTTCTTACTCTTTCTTCAATCCCTAGAGGTCACTTGCTGCCTTCTCAAGAAAGCGCACCCTGCCTGTACTCCCAGGTTGCAACAGTTTTTTTTTGTGTGTAATTTACCTAAGAGGCCCACACCCCTTTCTTTCACAAGATTTTTCTCCATTTGGAATCATGTATTCATCACTGTGATCTATTGATTATGTCTGTCTCCTCATTGAAATGGGAGGCTCCCTGAGAGCAAGGAATGTCCTCTTTTGCTTGCTGTTACTTAGCCCCATGCCTGGCTTATAATTGGAACACTATCAATGTTTACTACATGCGGCAATACTTTCTTGAGAAACTCATTAATTATTAGTTATAACTGAATATATGATTATTTTATAAAATCTCTAAATGTCATTGCAAATAAAATCACAATTTGGGCACAGTTGTGTTATCCTCTACCTTTGCCATTACTTCTTTCCTTCAGTGGAGTGCAGTCTGCTATAGAAGGGGTGTGTGTGTGTGTGTGTGTGTGTGTGTGTGTGTGTGTTCTTAATTGAGTTGTTTATCAACTTAGAGAAGACAGTAATGAAAGTATTCATTTAGAATACAAGCTGTAAACAGACAGAATCTTGACTTCTTCTATGTTCGTGGAGTTTAAACTTAAGAAGTTTATCATCTATAATTGTCATCAGGTAGCAAAACACTTTTAATCCACATTTCAGGACCTAATAAAATGAACTGGGTAAAAGCAAATAGAATCAGCCATGAAGTTGAAGGGCTTGCCTTTTCACTCTAACAAGTGTCTGAGGGAAGATTATTTAATTCAGCCAGTGAGTCAACAAGTCAGTCTAATTCTATAAATCTGGTTATTTTCCTTTGCAAAATGTATTTGTTCTCTCTACCACAAAAGCATATTTGCAGAAGGCGTTCACTATGAAATTCTCTTTGTCACAGTTATTGCAAAATAATATACAGAGCCCATAATAATTAGACAATTGATGTTTTCAAAATAAGATTAAAGTTCTCTTTCTTACTCAGCTATTCTTTGTCAACTGAGCTATGAAAACTCCACCCAAAAGAGAACCAAATTTAAGAACTTATGTAACATTTCTCTAACATAAATCCTGAAAACCTATTAAACTTTAGACATGCGGTGATATTTTGTTGCTTAAAATATTGGAATTATTAAATATAACTTTATCATATTTCTAAATTGAAAGCCCCAACTGTTCCTCCCCTGCCCCCGCATGTGTATCAAATTAAGGAGGTTTTTTTTAAAGATTTTTTTTACTGGGGAATTGGGGAGTGGAACAGTGTTGGGGATTTGGGGAAGGGGAACACTGTGTTTTTCCCAGGACCCATCAGCTCGAAGTCAAGTTGTTGTCTTAGTTGTGGAGGGTGCAAGTTCAGCTCTAAGTCCAGTTGCCACTTTTAATCTAGTTGCTGGGGGTGGGGGGAGTGGTGTAGTCCATCATCCCATGTGGGAGTCGAACTGGTAACCTTGCTGCTAAGAGCACGTGCTCTCACCAGCTCAGTGGCAGCTCAGCTCAGGTGCAGCTCACTGGCCCATGTGGGAAACAAACCGGCGATCCTGTTGCTCAGAGCTCACTCTCTGAACCAACTGAGCCATTTGGCCAGCCCCAAGGAGATTTTTTTAAGTCAAGGAAAACAACTATGTATTTTTCTTGGTGGGCATTCAAGATACTCAATATGCTATGTAACAAGTATTTCCATATCACTTTATAGTTTACAACATGCATTGCCTAATTGATCCTCGGAATAATCCTATGAAGACAGAATTCCTATCTTCTCCTGCTATTCTCAGATGTCTAAACTGAAGGTCGTGCATCATTATCAGATAGTAAATGATGAAGCTGGTATTTCATTCATGTCTTCAGATTTTAAGTCCCATGCTCTTTTGCTCTGTACCATTCTGAAGAGAAGAGCTATCAATATATTTAAGTTACTGGAAGAATAAGCCAGAATAAATTGTTTAAAATTCTAGTATCTCTAAACTTCAATAAAGGAAGTCTGTAAAGGGGTGATAGTAATTATCAAATGTCTTCAGAGATCGTTTTCCTTCTGACTCCAGAATGAGAAGAAATAAATTCACCTAAAGAATAAAGTCAAAATATGTTCATTTATTGAGCTCTAAATATGTGCCAGGCACCATCCAAGTTGCTGGTATTGCAAAGATGGATAAGACATGACCCCTGCACCTGAAGATCTCACAGTCCTTAGGAGGAGATGAACACCTAAACAGAGAGTGATAAATCAATGTGGTTACTGCAGTGAAAGAGATATGTAGAAGGGCTTTGAGAACAGAGAAAAGTATGTTCCCTGGCCTGCAGCATGTCAGAGGTGTCCTGACTGAAGATAGCAACAGGACCAACTGGACATATCATCATGATGCTTTTGGATCATTAGCGCTGTGAGGACAAGAGGACTTGTCTTACTTATTTTTGTTTCTCCATCACCTAATGCATGACTGGTACTCAATTCATTAATTTGTTTAACCCAACTTAATTGCCAGGTCAGAGATTCTGAAGACACTTATTAAATGCTGGGGAGACTCGGTAATGCTGGTCCCCTCCTTTGGAAACAAATAATGACTCTCAGACCATAAGATGGAATGTCTCTTCAGTTCCTTAGATTGTCTGATGTTTCTTACCATGAAAGATTTTCAAACCCTGATTTTTAAAAGAAACCTCTGAAATTTCCTTCTGTTTAGCCTTTGGGCCACAGACTATCCTTTTTAAAAGGTAGCCCTACCTGAGAGGGAAGCTCTGTAGGTTTCATCCAGCCCGATGATCTTTTTTTGACTCTTGCTTCAGATTTCTCTTAATAGAAGAAGTGTTTTTGTATGACAATCAGTGCCTCTTGTATTTAATTAGTTACCAACTCTTGTCAATTCCACCTCAAAATTGACTCTTGAATTTCTCTCTTTTTTTTAATTGATACTACCTAGCCATCATCTCTTGCCTAGATTTTGCATTAATATTCTAATCCCATTACCACAGAGCTTCCAAGGTGATCATGAGACTTTATTTTTCAGAAACCTCTGATGGCTCTCCACTGCTAATAGGATAAATTCAATGCTTTTTAGCATAGTTTTCCAGGTCGTTATGCCCTGAAAAGTAGATTGGGTTAGAATGAATTACAGTCTGTTATTTGTAAACAGAACAGCCACAGCCCATGGCCAGTTATTTATTTCTATAAAATTGAAGTCAGCTTATAAAAACACTGTCTTGTATACCTTAATTTCTTAACCCTCCTAATACAAAGTTACAAAACAGTTATAAAACTGGTATGCCTAGATGCTCCAAACATTGTAAAAAAAAAAAGCATTGGAGAATGTGGAAGCTATGAAAATAACAGCTTTTCTACTGATGGAAGGCCTCTACTGTATTTTATGATGGTGATTTGGAAATATTTATTTTAACAAAATTGGAATTATAACCATTTTCATGCATCAACAGAAGTTTAGGAGTCAGCCTCTTAAGTTCCATTGTCAGTTCTACTATCAGTTGAGTCCTGCCTTTAGACTTTTTGGGGTCTGCTGAAACTTTACTGAAAATTTTAAAGACATTGCCTCATTCAAAAATGCTATAGAGGGCTTTCTGTTTTGACTTAACTCCTGTGTGAGTGTGTGTGTGTGTGTGTGTGTGTGTGAATCCTGTCCTTCACACTCTACTAACACATCACTGTGTCCAACAATAAGGGGGACATTTTTAAATTGCCAGAGCAATTGTGGTACATCGTACTTAATCATTTACCTTCTCCTGCCATATCCACAAGTCTGGCTTACCTTAGATACTAAAGAGTATATTTTAATAAGAAGGACAAATTTCTAGTGAGTCAAAGAATAGAAATTGATTAAATTTAAACTTCTTGTTTTCGAAGTTGGAGTCTGTTTGGCCCAACAGCTGGGGCTTCATTCAGAGGAGATAACACAGTAGTTTGGGTCTTGAAAAGTAAGTGATTAAAGTTCTCTTCTGAAAAATATCTTTCACTTTCTTTCACTTCTGTGCCTTAACTCCTGTTTCTTTACTGTTCCAAAGTAATAGAAAAAACAGTGAAGGGTAAGATCAATTAACATAGCTCTGGGGATATGTAAAATGATTGAGGTTTCTTTCTGTCTGCTATGCTGGGTGTGTATGAGAAGCACATCTAGTAGGATGACTGTGATCTGGGTTTGAGTCCTGATTCCTCCATGAATGGCTGTGAAGCTGATTCACCCATGGGAAGAAGGGGTTGCTTGGTTGTTTGGGGAGGGGGGCTTTGTCTATAACATTCTGTACTCTGTGACCTGTTCACATAACCCTAGTAAGAATCTCTCTGTGAATAATGAAGGGGTGTCCTGTCTTCTTGTACAAGTGGGTAGAACAGAGGAGAGAAGGGGAAGAGAGAAAATGTAAAAATGCAACTTACGCCACAAGATCCCACCCCCAATCCTCTCATCTGTGTCTCTGTGGGCTTCTCTGATCAAGCTTCCTCCAGGACTCAGTTGAGATTCCGGCTTACATCTGACCCTGTATTTCCACGGGAAACAACCTGCAGCTTTAGTTTAGGGGCAGGAGGAAGATTGGGCATATGGTAGTAAAAGGAGTCAGGTGTTTGTGTCAAATAGTAGATCTTCTCAGAAGTGGAATGCATGGTTGGCACCAAATGTAAAACAAAACTTGAAGTGGTCTTGAAAATAGAAAACATGCTAGAGCTAACAATAATAATTGCCAGGTATTGCATATGTTCTATGTGCTGGGAACTACTAGATGTTTTAGATGTGTTAACTGATTAAGTTCCTCAATAACACTGTGAGTTAAGTATTATTAATCACATAGCACATTTGATGAAATTGAGGTTAATAGTGACTAACTTTCCTAAGGTCTTAAAAGTAGTAAGTGGTAGAAATAGGATTCAAATTCCAATATGACTATATTCTTAACCACTATACCTTATACTGATCTTACATAGCCATGATCTGACTTTTCCCTTTATCAAAAACTCTGATGGTAACAGATGTTGCTTAAAATAAATGAGGTTTGAAAATAATTCATCAGAAACTTTTTTTTGCCACTGGAGATATGGATATGCAATATTGGCAATAACTAAGAAAGAGTCTGCAAAGGATATGTATAAACATAGATATGAGCAGAGACTATGGAAGCCCCTAGAAGTGAGTTTTCAGGGTCCACCAGCCTTATACCTCTAAATTCTGGTTGCTCTGATCTATCCAGAGGCTCCTAGTTCTTTCAGTTAACTCATTTATTCACTTATGTATACATTCATTTATTGAATAAGTATTTGTTAAGTGCCTATTAGACACCAGACTCTATTCCAGGTGCTGGGCATATTTTAGTAACCAAAAATGGTCAAATATCCCTTCATTCATATAGCTCAAATTCTAGTACAGGAAGACAGGAACAAATAAAATAAGTAAAATAAGGGATATATTTGAAAACAACAGGTGCTACTGAGAAAAAATAAAAAGGAAAGTACTGAAAGGATGTTGTAATTTTAAATAGGTTAGTCAGGGAAAACTGAGAAAATGACAGTTGAGTCAAACATGAAGAATGTGTGAGCCAAATGTATATCTGAAGGAAGACTATTTCAGGCAGAGAGGCTAAGATAGTGCAAATGCCCTTAGATGGGGGTACATGTTTATATAATCAAAGAACATGAAGGCGACAGTATGCTGGAGTAGAGTAAGCAAGGTTGAGAGTAGCAGGAGTAGGGATCAGAGTGATAATCAGGGACTAGATTGTGACCTTAAAACCAATTGTAATGACTTTGACTTTTATTCTGAGAGACCTGAGGAACAATTGGATATTTCTAGCAGACAAGTGGCACAAGTGGCATGATCTGACATGTCTTAAAAAGAACACTTTGCCTTCTGTGTTGAGAATACACTGGAGGGAGCAAAGGATAGAGGCAGGTGAATCAGTTTACTTAAAAAGGCTTTTACAATAATCCAAATGAGAGACGATGCCTGTATTAGGTTCCTATTGCTGCTGTAAGAAATTACCACAGACTAAGTGGCCTAAAACAGCACAAATTTATTATCATACAGGTTTTAGGTCAGTAGTTAGGTACAGGTGTCATGGGACAAAAAATCAAGATGTTGGCTGGCTGTGTTCTTTTTTGGAAGCTCTAGTGGGAAAATTTATCTCCTGCTCATTTGGGTGGTTGGCAGAATTCAGTTTCTTGTGGCTGTGGGACTGAGGTCCCTATTTCTTGCTGACTATGAGCTCAGGGCTATTAAAGCTTATAAAGGCCTCTCTCCAGTTCTTGCACATAACCCCTTATATCTCAGAACCAGCCACAGGGTGTTGAATCTTTCTCATGTTGCTATCTCTCTAACTCTTCTTCCATTGTCACATCTTTCTCTGATGCACCTGTCAAAGATGCTCTAGTTTTTGGGATACATGTGATTAATTGATCTTACCTAGACAAGCCAGGTAATCTCCCATCTCAGTGTTTGCATCCTTAATCACATCTGCAAAAATCTCTTTTGCTATGTAAGGCAACATATTCATAGGTTCCAGGGATTAGGGTGGATATCATTATTCTGCCTATCACAGTGTCAGTTTGTAGTGGTGATAGTGAGAAGTAGTAAATACATGGAGTCTGGGTATATTTTTAATGTAGAGACAATACTTTCCCATTTTGTTGAGAGTATGAATGAAAGAGAAAAATCAAGAATGACTCCTAAGTTTTTGGCTTGAATAATGAGAATGATTGAATTTCTATTAATTGAGTTGGGAAAGACTGCTTGAACAGGTTTGGAGGGCCTGTCAGGATAGGTAAAATTGTGTTGCAGTAAAAAATGATTCTAAAATCTCGGTGATTTTCACAAAGGACATGCCAGACACATTTTTTATTTGGTCCTTGCCCCAAGATTGAGTTTTGAGTTTTAAAGGACTTTGAATGTCAACTATAATTTTTTGTATATATATATATATATATATATATATTTGTGTGTGTGTGTGTGAATATATATTCATATATTCACAGGATGTAAAGTACAGCATAGGGAATATAGTCAGTGGTATTTTAACATCTATATACAATGTCAGAGGGGTAGTAGATTAGGGGGTTTATCACTTTGTGAAGAGTATAAATGTCTAATTATTACGTTGCTTTGTACACCTGAAACTAATAAAAAAAAGAAATTACACACACACACACACACACAAGGACTTTGTGGTTTAAAAGCTTTCCAGTTTTAGATTTGATTTGATAGTCAGTGGTGAAAACCACTTGCATCTTCCAACCCTGCAAGTCTCTGAATTTTTGAACTCCTTCTATTTCCTCTCATACCTGCTTTAAAGTAGACAACTCTTCAGATCTTACCTCTTTCTTTAGGTAAATTTTCAAATACAGCCAGTAGTAACTGAGGCATGCTAATAATGTTTTTTTCCCAACATTTTCAACCATACAGCAGCAAACTCATTAATGACATGATCTATCTTTCAAATTATTACAGACAATGGTTTTGGCAATCTTTTAAGCACTGTGCATACTGTGGACCGCCATACCTGCTATACTTTGATAAAAATTTTTTCCTCTCCCTGAAGCCAATGCAACAGTTTTTTTTCTATTATAGCAGAGCCCCACTTCTGGCACTAATTTCTGTATCATTTAGGATAGACTAAATCATGTGGCACCATCAAATGACCACCAAATTTCGATGGCTTATAATCACAAATGTTTATTTCCTGCTTAAACAAGCCACTCATGTCTTCTTCATTGTGGAACCCATGTTGATAAACCACCTACTATCTGTATTATTGCTGATCTTGTGAGAGAAGGAAAAAGGAGACCATGGCAAACCATGTATTAATTCTTAAAGCTCTGTCTAGAAATGACACGTATAACTTCTGTCCATATTTCATTTGCCCAGATTAACTCACGTGTCTAACTTGATGTCATTGTGTTAGGAAAGTATAATCTTCTCCCAGAGTTGGTTTACAAATATTTATGAACAACAAAATAGTCTAATACTAGACTACTAGTAGACTAGATCAAGTCTAATAATAGAGTAGATCAAGAGATTGGTTTTGGATATGTTAAAGTTGAAATATCTCTTTTTT
>NW_017731357.1:4327226-4335743 GCF_001890085.2 Hipposideros armiger | reverse complement strand
AGGGAACAGACAAGTTGCTGTCTTTTTGTTCTTCAGTCTAGTTGTGGAGAATGTTGCTTCACTGGCCCATGCCAGTATTGTGATCATTGCGCTCTTCCTGGCTTGGCCATTGGATGGCCACTCATGGCGGCTCACAGCAGCTCATGCCAGCTGCCGGCCACTCGCGGTAGCTTACAGCAGCCCACTGCAGCCCCACTGCAGCCTATGCCATCTTCGGTGACTCACGGTAGCCCAACTCCAGGTCAAGCTGTTGTTCACCACCTTAGCTGTAGAGGGTGCAGTGTCACTGGCCAATGTGGGATCCAAACCTGCGGACCTGCTGCTCAGAGCTCATGCTCCCAAGCCAACTCTTAACCAGTGAGCCACTCGGCCAACCCATCACCTTTCTTACTTAGAGTTTGCTTTCAAGAGTTTGGGAATGGGAAGAGAGATGAGACTTGATGGAAATCAGAAAATTCTGTGAGGTGATTAAGATAAATGACAATTTTCCCTCTGGCCTTCAATTACTAATTCTCCTCTTTACCTTACCCTATATTTATGACACTAAACTGACATGATGAGAAGTCAGAAGGTACAAGAGCACCATGTTGTATAAGGACTAATTTCTTGAGAAAGTTCAAGCACAAATTGTTTGACTTTGGAACAAACCTGTAACTCAACCTCGAACAGGATCCCTCATCCCAGGTAGTTTGGTATACCATATTTTGCGATGTATAATGCATACCCACATTTTTGGCTCAAACTTTTAGGGGAAACTGACTCTGGGTGGTGAACACACAATGTGATATGTAGATGATGTATTACAGAATTGTACAGCTAAAATCTATATAACTTTGCTAACAATTGTCACCTCAATAAACTTTAATTTTAAAAATTAAAAAATTAAAATTGTTAAGAAAAACCTTCATTTTAATTTTCCAAGGGATTTTCCAATAATTTTTGTAAAAATATCAGCTTATTGCTAGCTCCCACCTAAAGTGTATGAAGAGAAATGTCATACTTTTCACACTATGGTAATAAATTGATCAGCGTCACCTATCTTATCAAGTCATAGTCACTTACTCTGTGGACATCAATACATCGCTCTTCATTTCATTTTGTTGAATTGTTGGCCAAAATTACTTTCATTTGAAGTTGTTGTAAGTTCAACAAAGCCTATTATCATATTCCTGGGTATTATGTTGCATATGGATATCGTTATCGATTTCTAGAGTTACACTTTTAACTCTTAAGCATAAATAAAAGAATTAAAAACATTTATATAGATATGGAATTAATACTATCCATGTAAATTGCTCATCTTTAGTTTTCCCTCACAAATTTGGGCAAAAAAGTGCACACTATACATGGCAAAATATGGTATTCCTTATAATTACTCGTATCCTAAGATGTACTATGAAGAGAGCAGAGAGCCTTCAAGAGGTGAAGAAAGCCTCTTCCAAAGTCAACTCCAGTTAACCCTTGAAAAAGGGCTGCAGATAGGGGCTGTCCCAGGGTGATGGCTTCAGCCAGTTTCCTGTTCCACTTTTCCATCCTAGAGTTTCCTTCCTGTAGTGAAAGAGAAGGAGGAGGAAAACAATGTCAGTCTGGTCCTGAGCAGCAGCAGAAAGAGGTGGAGGAGGAGGGAGCAACAATACTGCTGTCTGAAGCTGACAGAAAGGTGTTCACACATCAATCATCACCATACCTCCTATTTTCCTTTCACCACAACATTCCCACTAGTGGGACAATCTGGTCATCTGGCACAATATTATTCCAAGTCCTGCACACCAATCAGTCTTTTTCAAGCCTTTTGTTTTGTGTTCCTGGACTGCTCAGTGAACAGGACCAGGAGGGAACATAAAATTTTGGGTTTAAGTACCAGCTAACTATGTCACTATGTTATTGTCCCTAGTGAGGCCTCAGTTTGGGGTAGGGAGTGGCTAGATATCAAGGGCCTTCTGTTGGGTTGTCGGAAAAGTCATGATGCATTTTTGCAATGAAAAAAAAAAGAAAAAATACGTCATGACTTTTCTGACAACCCAATAAATCAGAGGAGTTCTGTGATCCCATAGGAACCCCAAGAAATGAGTGGCAGAAATAATGTAATATAATCACTTGAAAAACAAGTTTGAAAGCAAGCATTGAAGAACTAACATGATGGCAAATTTTTATTTGAGTCATTACCTTAGAATAATATGGATAAAAAGTAAAACATTGACCTTCCGTGATTTCCCAACACATTTATATATTTTTTGAAATACTAGATTATAAAAAGTTATATTTAAATTAAAATATTAACTAATTTTAAAATTGTTTTTTATAGTGTTCCCTGGGGACTTATTCATCTCTCAGTTAAAAACAAAGACTTTTGAGTGATCATGTTTCTCCTCACTGATGATTTGGTGGGGGTGTATACTTATTGTTCAGTCAGCTTTGCTGTAATCCTAAACTTTTTTGAAGGGTGAAGGGAGTGGTTAAAGATTTCTAAAAGTGTTTGTTTAAATATTGGAGGATAGTTTGTTTGACCAAGATATTAAGAAATCACATTGGTGGTTAGTAAAAAACTTAGTTTAAAAGCAATTGAACCACCTGCAATATGTCGACTGTTGTCTATGTCAAATGGCTATACCCACGTGAGAAGAAATATGAGGGGCCTGCCTGGAGAACGAGACCCTATAGAGTCTGTTCTGAGTTTTCTTCTTGGATGTTCATCATACATAGTATAACTGATAACTCCTGTGTGCCACTTTAGATCCTTTCAGCTTTATCTATCCCCAGGGCCACTTATTCTTCCCTTGTCACTGTGCAGTGATAGACTCCATGGGAGGCCCTTGCTACCAGTTATCTCTGGCTCCTTCCAACCACTTTTAGACATAAAGATGGCTCCATGCAGGTATAAGTGGGACCTGGCTTCTCTAGCTGTTGCTGAAGGAGTCATATGATGCAACCCAGAATTGGTAGGGTGTTAGCTCCTAATGCTGTGAACTTTAACAAACAGGGTTAGAAAAAAGAGGGGAGAAAACTGGCTGATGAAGTCCTAGTCTGGCACCTCAGCTGGACTGTTTAGAGAGATGGTAACTTCATAAATCCTTTCTGAAGGTATCCAGGAAGACTAAGGAATAGACTCCACTTTTTATGTATTCCCTTACATTTGCTCTCCTTCCTTCCCTGTTTACTTTTCCTTTTTCTTTTTTTCAAATGATTACCTTCAATTGCATATCCCTCCCAAAAGTGTTGGCATGTACACTTTTGTCCCAGGCTGTTTTCTAGGCAACCCACGCTAAGACACATGAAGTATTGGTGTTAGCTGTGTGTTTGTCATATATGGCCTTTATTATGTTGGGGTATATTTTCTCTATTCATATTTTGCTGAGAATTTTTATTATAAATGGACATGATATTTTGTCAAATGCATTTTGTGCATCTACTGATATGATCACATGTTTTCTATCATTCATTTTGTTTAAGTGGTATATCACATTAATTGATTTGCAGGTATTGAAACAATCTTGCATCCTAGGGATGAATCCCATATGATCATGCTCTATGATATTTTTAATGTATTGCTGAGTTTGGTTTGTGAATATTTTGTTGAGTATTTTTACATCTGTGTTCATCATGGATATTGGCCTATAATTTTCTTTATTTGTAATATCTTTGTCTGGTTTTGTAATAAGGGTATTCTTGGCCTTGTAAAATGAGCATGGGAGCCTTCCCTCACTGAATTTTTTCGAATAGTTTGATAAGGATAAATGTTAATTCTTGTTTGAATGTTTGGTAAAAATCACCTATGAAACTATCTGGTCCAGGGCTTTTGTTTGTTGAGTTTTTTTATTACTGATTTTATTTTGTTTGTAGTAGTTGGTTGGTTCAGATTTTATGTTTCTTCTTGATTTAGTCTGGGAAGGTTGTATGTTTCTAAGAATTTTTCCACTTCTTCCACATTGTCCCATACGTTGGCATATAATTGTTGTTAGCATTTTTTTTAATAATCTTTGTATTTCTGTGGTGTCATTTGTCATTTCTCTTTCATTTCTGATTTTATATATTTGGGTCCTGTTTCTCTTTTACTTGACAAGTCTGGTTAAAGGTTTATCATTTCAAATTACCAGCTCTTGGCTTCATTGAAAAAAAAAATATATATATATACTCTATTTCATTTATTTCTGCTCTGATTTTTATTATTTCCTTCCTTCTACTCATTTTGGGCTTTGTTTGCTGTTTTTTTTTCTAGTTCCTTGAAGTGTAGGGTTAGATTGTTTATTTGAGATTTTTCTTATTTCTTGAGGTTGGCCTGTATTTCTATGAATTTCCCTCTTAGGGCTTTTTTCACTATGTCCCATAGATTTGGGGTCATTGTGTGTTCGTTTTCATTTATCTGAAGGTTTCCTTTGATTTCTTCCTTGAGTCATTGTTAACCCATTCGGTGTTTACTAACATGTTATTTAGCTTCCAGGTGTTTGTGTGTTTTCCTTTTTTTTTTTCTTGTCATTGATTTCTAGTTTCATACCATTGTGGTTAGAGAAGAAGCTTGATATGATTTCAGTCTTCTTTAATTTATTGAGGCTTCTTTTGTGGCCTAAAATGTGGTCGATTTGGGAAATGTTCCATGTGCACTTGAAAAGAACATATATTCTGCTGCTTTGGGGAGAAATGTTTCGAGAAGATCAATTATATCCATCTTGTCTAGTGTGTCATTTAAGGCTGCTATTTCCATATAGATTTTCTGTCTGGAGAATATGTCTATTGGTGTCAGTGGAGTGTTAAAGCCCCCTACTATGATTGTGTTACTGTTGATCTCAGCCTTTGTCAGTCAATATTTGTTTTATATATTTAGGTGCACTATGTTGGGTGCACAAATGTTTACTAGGGTTATGTCCTCTTGTTGGAATGATCACTTTATTTTTATGTAATGCCTTTCTTTGCCTCTTAATATAGTCTTCATTTTGAAGTCTATTTTGTTCAATATAAATATTGCTATGACAGCTTATTTTTCATTTCTATTTGTGTGAAATATCTTTTAGTCCCTTTATTTTCAGTCTACAAGTATGTGTGTCTTTCAATCTGATGGGAGTCTCTTGTAGACAGCATAGCATGGGTCTTGTTTCCTTATCCATTCAGCTATCCTATGTCTTTTGATTGGAACATTTAATCTATTTACATTTAAAGTGATTATTGATAGGTACATAGTTACTGCCCTTTTATTATTCATTTTATGTTCTTATTTTCACCCCTTTTCATCTTAAAGAACTCCCTTTAACATTTCTTGTAATACTGGTTGGTGGTGATAAATTCCTTTAGCTTTTTCTTGTCAATTTTAAATGATAGCTTTGCTGAGTAGAGTAGTCTTGATTGTAGGTCCTTACTTTTCATCACTTTAAATATTTCATCCCCTCTGCCTTCAAAGATTCTGTTGAGAAATCAGCTGACAGTCTTATGGAAGCTCCCTGGTAGGTAATTAACTGCCTTTCTCTTACTGCTTTTAAGGTTCTCACTTTGTCTTTAACGTTTGGCATTTTAATTATAATGTGTCTTAGTGTGGGCCTGTTTGGGTTCATCTTGTTTGGGATTCTCTAAGCTTCCTGAAATTGTATGTCTATTTCCTTTGGCAGGTTAGGGAAGTTTTCAGTTATTATTTCTTTAAATAGGTTCTTAATCCATTGTGCTCAGTCTCTTCTCCTTCTGGTCATCCTCTGATGCAAATATACTTATGCTTGATGTTTTCCCAGAGATCCCTTAAACTATCCTCATTTTAAAAAATTCTTCTTTTCTGTTCTGACTGGTTGTTTTCTGCTTCCTTGTCTTTTAAATTGCTTATTCAGTCCTCTGCTTCACCTAATCTGCTGTTGATTCCTTCCGGTGTTTTCTTCATTTCAGCTATTGGAGTCTTCATTCCTTAATGGTTTATTATTATGGTTTTTATGATTTTTTTATTGCTTACTATCACTTCGTTGAAGTTCTCACTAAGATCCCTAAGCATCCTTATAACCAGTGATTTGAACTCTATATCTTTTAGATTGCTTGCCTCCATTTCATTTAGTTCTTTTTCTGGAGTTTTTCCCTGTTCTTTCATTTAAGACCTGTTTTGTTGTGTCTTCATTTTGTTCAGTCAATATTTATTCAAATATCCTGTCATTCAATTACTCACTCTACTCTTCTTTTTTGACTCCCATTATGTGTATCTCCATATGCATGATGGTGTTCCACAGATTTCTGATGCTCTGTTTATTTTTTTAAATGTTCTTCTTTCTGTTCCTCAGAATTGTGAAACTCAATTGGCCTCTGTTAAAGTTTCCTGGGTTTCTGATGCCAGCTTAAATCCAATGTTGAGGTCTTCTACTGAAGTTTTTAATTTCAGAATTGTGCTTTTCAAGTCCAGAACTTCTATTTGGTCCCTTTATATGATTTCTATATCTTTGTTAATATTTACTATTTGATCGAACACCATTCTCATTTTCCCTGTAGTTTTTTTTTGGCATGTTTTCTTTTTGTCCTTTGAATATGTTCAAAACAGCTGATTAAAATTTTTGTGTAGTAAGTGCCATGTCTGGGCTTCCTCGAGTACAGTTTCCACTTACTGCTTATTTTCCTGTACATTGTCCATATTTTCTTTTTGATTTATGTCACATAGTTTTTGTTGTTGTTGAAAACTGAACATAATAGATTGTGGAAAGTCTGGAAATCAGATTTTGTCGTCTCTTATTGTTTGTTGTCATTGCCACTTGTAGTTATTGTTCACTTAGTGACTTTTATGAACTAATTCTGTGAAGTCTGTCTTCTTTGTCATGTGTGGGCATAGACCTTTCTGTTCTGATGGATTAATATTTAATTACTGATTGGACTGAAATTTCCTTAAATTCCTGGAGCCAGTACTTCTAATCTTGCAAAGGAATGCTATATATGTTTTGGGTCATGCCTTCAACACACAGCCAGGTGGTTTACAATGCTATCATGCTTTCAGTTCCTGCTTGTGCAAAGCCTCAGTGTCAGTTAAAGGTGAGTGCTTGGAGCCTTTTCAGATATATCCTGGACATGAGCACAGCTTTGGGATTGCCCACTGCCCTATGCATGTGCATGGCCTTCTAGATTCTTAGGAATGTGTTGAAGTTTTTGAAGTCCCCTGTGGGTATCTCATTCTCTAACATTTCCTTTTTTGATTTTTGGCCAGATTCTTGTTTGCTCCAATTACCATCACTACCTCAGGCAGCTGCATTGTTCAACAATTGTTGCTGATTATTTTCACAAATACCTCTAGGGAAAAGGCTGTCTGCACTTAGTCTGAGTCAGGAAAAATGAAGACAAGTCTTGAGAATAGGGGTTTCCTTGTATCTTCCAGGCAGATCAGCTAATGACAATTCTCCAAGAATGGTGTTTTGAAGGAGCTCCTAACACTTTCTGCCCCCTCTAGTGTCTGCTAGGCTGTTGGTTATCTTTATAATTATGGGGCTGTTGAAATGGGACTATTGAAATTGATACAAAACTTTGGTTAATGTCCAGAGTTCTGAAACTCTGATTTTGAAATTTTTTTTGCCAGCAATATCACTACTTTTATGGAGAAGGCTGGGTTTGTAGAGGTCCTTACTCTGCCTTTCCTGCAGACATCACTACTGTTAATCTAATATTGATTGCTACATCTATGTTCACATTTCACTTGAAATTCACCTGAATTTCCCGTGATATTTACCCCAAATTTAATATGTTTTTAATAGAACTAATAGTCTCTTCCCACAAATTTTCTCCTTCTTCCCATGTCTCTGTTATAAGCTTCACTTCAAGGCCAAAGAAAATTAAGCTGGCAAAGCAGATGGAAGAGTCATTAGAAAGATAGTAGAATCTAATTATAATTATCAGTTTTAATCTGGTACTGCTGGATGTGAAAGGAATAAAACGATAAGGAGTTGGAACTTTAAGAATTTTTTTAATTAAAATTATTGGCATGACACTGGTTAGTAAAATTATATAGGATTCAAGTGTACAATTCTATAATACATCATCTGTATCTTGCATTCTGTGAACACAACTCAGAGTCAGTTCTCCTTCCATCACCACATATTTGACCCCCTTTACCCTCTTTTACCACCCTCCCTTCCTCCCTTACCCTCTGGTAACCAATAAATTGTTGTCTGTGTCTATGACTTTTTGTTTGTTTGTCTTGTTCATTTGTTGCTTTCAGTTTTATAATCCACGGGTGAGTGAAATCATATAGTTCTAGACTATTCCTGTCTTATTTCACTTAGCATGATAATCTCAAGATTCATCCATGTTGTTGCAAATGGCAGTATTTCATCTTTTCTTATGGCCAAGTAATAATCTATTGTATATATGTATCATATCTTCTTTATTCAATCATCTATCAAAGGACAGTTTTGTTGTTTCCATGTTTTGGCCTACCATGAATAATGCTGCAATGTACATCAGGGCACATATAACTTTACAGCAAATTGTTTTCAGATTTTTTGGGTACTGTATTTGCCAGCGTATAACACGATTTTTTGGCCCTGAAAAATATGCCTCCAAGTGGGGGGTCGTCTTATA
>NW_017731357.1:4324213-4326471 GCF_001890085.2 Hipposideros armiger | reverse complement strand
TGGTGTGTGGAAGGTGTGCGGAAGAGGGGGTAGTCTTATACGGCGAGTATATAACAAACTCTGTATTTTGAGTGGAAATGTTAGGGGGTCGTCTTATACACCCAGTCGTCTTATACGCTGGCAAATACGGTATATATCCAGAAGACAGAATGCTAGGTCTACATTAATTCTATTCTTAATTTTTTTGAGGAAACTCCATACTGTTTTCCGTAGCATCTGTACCAATGAACATTCTCACCAGCTGTATATGAGAGTACCTTTTTCTACTGAACCTCTCCAACACTTATTATTACTTGTCTTCTTGATCATAGATATTCTAACAGGTGTGAGGTGGTATCTCACTATGATTTTGATTTGTATTTCCCTAATAGCTAATGAAGTTGAGTATTTTTTCATATATCTGTTGGCTGTTTGTATGTCTTCTTGGAAAAAGTGTCTGTTCATGCCCTCTGCCCATTTTTTAATTGAATTGTTTAATTTTCTGTTGTTGAGTTGTATGAGCTCTTCATATATTGTGGATATTAGCCCCTTATCAAAGGTGTTCTTTGCAAATATTTTCTTTCATTCAGTTGGTTGCCTCTTTGTCTTGTTGATGGTTTCTTTTACTGTGCAGAAGCTTTGTATTTTGATACAGTCCCAATCATTTATTTTTGCTTTTAATTCCCTTGCTTTGAGGTCAAATTGATAAAATCTTTCTGAACCCAAGGTTCTACATCCAATTATGATTAAAACCATTAATCAAATAGGAATACATGGAAATTACCTCAATATACTAAACGTCATATGTGACAAACCCTCAGCTAATATCATACTTAATGGTGAAAAACTGAAAGCTTTTGTCTTTGATCATGAATAAGACAGAGATGCCCCTTCTCACCACTGTTAGTCAACATAGTATTGTAAGTCTTAGCCAGAGCAATCAGGCAAGAGAAAGAAATAAAAAGCATACAAATTGTGAATGAGGAAGTTAAATTGCGACTTTTTACAGCCGACATGATTCTTTATATAAAAAACCTTAAGGATTCCACCAAAAAACTATTAGAAATATTAAAAAATACAGTAAAGTTGCAGAATACAAGATCAATGTACAAAAATCCATTGCATTCCTATATACTGGCAATGAAATTTCAGAAAAAGAAATGAAAAAAAACACAAAAAATTCCTTTTGCAATTGCAACAAAAAGAATAAAATACCTAGGAATAAACTTAACAAAGGATATGCAGGACCTATACACTGAAAACTACAGTAAATTATTAAAAGAAATTGATGAAGACACAAAGAAATGGAAAGATATTCCATGTTCATGGATTAGAAGAATCAAGATAGTTAAAATGGCCATATTACCCAAAGCAATGTACAGATTTAATGCAATCCTCATTAAAATCCCAATGACATTTTTTTTCAAAGAAATAGAACAAAAAATCATCAGATTTTTATGGAATCACAGACCCCGATTAGCAAAAGCAATCCTAAGAAAAAAGAACAAGGCTAGAGGTATCACACTCCCTAACTTCAAATTATACTACAAAGTGGCAATATTCAAAACAATATAATATTGGCAGAAAAACAGACATGCAGAGCAATGGAATAGAATTGAGAACCCAGAAATAAACCTGGATATATATGGGCAAATAATTTTTAACATAGGATCCAAAAACATTTAACAGAGAAAAGAAAGCCTTTTTAATAAATGATGCTGGGAAAATTGGAAAACCACATGCAAAAGAATGAAACTAGACTGCTATCTGTCACCATATACCAATATTAACTCAAAATGGATCCAAGACCTAAACATAAGACCTGAGACAATAAATTGCATATGTATAGGTACTAAACTTATGAAAATTTAAGAATTTGACTCACAATAAGATTAACACCAAACTTCCCTTCTCCTCATAATCTCTGACTCAGTTTAATATGTCTCTCCTCTGTCCAATTAATTGTTTGCTCCATAGATCAGGTGACTTGTGATCCATCCCTTTGAATCCCCTGTAGGTGTTTAGAAAATGACTCTTTAGACAGAGAAAGACAAATACCATATGATCTCACTTATACATGGATTCTAAAAAAAGTGAATAAATGAGAAATGTAAACAGAAATAGTCTCAGAGACACAGAGGAAAAACTGAGGGTTGCTAGTTGGGAGGGGGTGGAGATGAAGGAGAAGGGGAAGGGACGAGACAATACAAATTGGTAACTACAATATGGCCTCAGGGATAGACAAGATGGTCTGGGGAATATAATCAATAATGTTGTAG
>NW_017731357.1:4290794-4323258 GCF_001890085.2 Hipposideros armiger | reverse complement strand
AGAGAGAGAGAGAGAGAGAGAGAGAGAGAGAGAGAGAGAGAGAATGAGAACTATGTTTGAATACATTTATATTCCATGTTTACTACCCAAGCTAAAAACTCTATAGAATAGAACAATGGAACATAAGAAATAAAAATTCATTATCAGACACTTAATATGAAATACTGAAAAATTTAAACACTACTTATAATTATTTGTTTCTCACTGCTAAAATAAAAAGAAACACATTTCTCTGAAGAAATAAATTATTGGAAAATAAGTTCACATTATTTATTATATGCATGAATAAATGAACAATGAATGAAAACTGTTTTTTTTCTTAAATAGTAAGTGGGAAAATGATGCTGTGTGTTGGTGTTTAAGTAAATAAAGTTTGTGTCTTTTGCAAAACCATAATCAGATATACCATCTAGTTTACTTAATGTCCCTTATTAAAAGAAGTATTTCTTTTATCAATACCTTATAACAAGTTACGGTATTATATATTAACTGGCTAAAGATATGTCTTGCCAAGGATCAAGCACATTGCTTTTTTAAATTTTTCTTTTTTAACTAGGTATAATTTACAAATAATATGTGTACATATCTAAAGTGTGTACAACTTGATGGATTTTCACCTATATCAAGATAAAATATGTTTTCATCTCATTACTATTCTTCATGTCCCCTCTCAGTCAAATCCCTGCCCAAAGGAAATTGCTTTCTTGACCTCTTATGACATAATCTTGCTTGTTTTTTAATTTTATGTAGATGGAATCATGCCATCTTTACTCTTCACTCTTTTGTATGTAAATCTTTTTACTCTACAATATATTGTTGCATGTAGCAATACTTTATTTTTTTATTGTTGTGTTATATTCCGTTGTATGAACATGGCCCAGTTCATCTATCTGATCTACTCCTGTTGGACATTTGACTTGGTTTTGTTTTTTATTATTTTGAATACCTATCTATGAACATTTTTGTACATATTGTTTTGTAGACATAAGCACACATTTTTATTGGGAATAAACTGATATATTATATGGTATGTGTATATTTAGCTTTAGTAGATACTACTAAACAGTTTACCAAAGTGATTGTACCAATTTTCATTTCTACCAGAAATACACGAGTGTTCCAGTTGCTCTACATCATGCACATTGCTTTGTAATGCTCTCATTCAGGAACATAGGTCCTCCTTATTCATTTGAGTTTCATTAGAAGCAAGTTTTCTGTTAAACCACATGTCAATTAATTCTAAACCAATTTCAGTTGGTGGTGAGGAGTTTCCCCAAGTACATGATCTTTTACGACTGAGAAGCCCAGATGTATTTTTCAATAGAAATGATGATACAGATTTCTATAATAGATTACTTTCCCTACTTCTGCCAGTGAGAAGAAAACCCCAACTGATTTATGTTTTTAACATACCCAGTCTGTTTAGGGAAAATACATGCATTGAATGAGATTGGTTAGTATGGAGGAAATAAAACAGCAGACCAACTGCCTCTTTGTGACACCGAAGTAATCAATTTGAAAAGTAAAAACTCAAGTACAGTGTTCCCTAGAATGGGCCAGAAGCCCTTTGATGGAAGCCTAGGCCCTTCTTTTTGCCTTTTGTTTATCTCAGGCAAATGCCTCGCCGGGTCATTAGAGATATTACTCATTGCAGCCTCTTTAGTTGTTACCAAGTTTCGTGGGGGTGGTTGAAGGAGAAAATCAAGCACAGGCTCTATCATGCTGGCATCTTTATTCAGAGTTGTGGTAATTTCCATTATATTTCATAATGCAAAGAATTACTTTTAATCTGGGTGTTTTAGGTCATTATCACCAATCAGGCTCCTTATGGTCTAGCTCCAACTTTAATAAGTACTAGTTGTAGAAAAATTGTTATTTTTGCTAGCTTTAAATAACATATACCATAAACAAGAGTACATCCAGTTAATGCTTTGAAGAACATCAGCAAAAGTAACATTAAAATGTAGCTCTTTCTGAAGAAAGCTTGTGGATTTGCATAATAGTGGAGAGGTAAAATTGTATAACAGATTAAACATTATTTCATGGTTCATGGAAAACTTTGAAAAGCAATCCTAAATTTGGGAATAATTCTTGAACTTTTGTATTTCTCGCCTAATCTGTTTTTTCTCTTAATAATTAATGATTATAAGTTAGATGCTTATGTTTCAATTTATAAATTACATCTTAATGTATAGAATGATCACACCATGCACATGTGGACAGTTACAATGGCATGAAATTATATTTTGTGTCTTGTTTCACTCAATCACTTAACATTTGTTTAGCTATCAAATGCCACTCAGTCATGTCCTCTGTGTATAGAGCACTGGCCCTGTCAGTATATGTGGAAAGCCTATGAAGAACCCTTTCTTCTCCTCATGAGCTTGGTTTTTAAAGGAAGTTATATCTTCCCAAGACCAACCAGAGTCACATAATATCCAGTAGTATTGAAGGAAGAATTGTTTACAAGTTATATAATTTTAGCAGCAACTAAATCTATATGCTTCCTTGTTTACTTCCAGGTGGAAAAGAAAAAGTCCCTGCCCACTACCCTCCAATTAGATCTTGAGATGTATACCAATTGAGGAAACAGTTTTATTTATTTTTTTTTAATTTTTGGTGGAACTTGATAAGAAGAATTTCAAAGTAAAGGGCCAAGATGAAACACACTATTGAATAAGGAGAATAGAGTAGGAGGACTTACTGTAAGAGGAACAGAAATGAAGAGGCCCCAAACAGTTCAACATATATGGACACTTGATATACAACAGAGGTGGCCTGCCAATAAGTGAGAAAAGAATAGACTTTTAAATCAATGGTGCTGATAATATTGAGCATCCAAGTAGAAAAAAATTGAAATTGCACTCCTGTCTCACATCATATACAATAGTCAATTCCAAATGGGACTGACCTAAGTATAAAAGGAAAAACTATAAAACTTTTACAAGATAATACAGGAAAGCATGTTCAAGACCTTAGAACAAGGGAGAACTTCTTAATCAAGAAACAAAGAGCACTAGCCATAACAGGAAAGGTTCATATGATTTTTTTTAACTTAAGAATGAAAACTTTCTGTTCATCAAAAGATACCATTGTTGGAGCAAAAAGACAAGCAGAGCAGTAGAAGATACTTGCTATAGACAAAGGGCTATTTTCCAAACCACACAAAAAATTCTCACAAATCAACAAGGAAAAGATATATATAACCCAGTAAGAAACGGGCAAGAAACTTGAACAGGAACTTCACAAAAGAGGAAATCAAAGTCACTCACTCATTAGTAATCAGAAAATGCAAATTAAAGTTGATGTCATCATTATATACCAGATGTAAAATTTTACAAGATGAGCATATCAAGTGTTGGAGGTGGAAATATAAACTGAGTCAACCGCTCTGGAAAATGGTTTGGCATTATCTGTAAATAGGAAGATCCACATATCCTGTGACTCTGAAATCCACTCCTACTGTATACCCCAGAGAAAGTGATGCAGAAATGTTCAAATCTGCATTAGTTGTTAATAACTCCAAATTAGAAACAGCTCACATGTTCATCAATAGCAGAATGGATAAAGCCTTGGGCAAGTTAGCCATTACCCTCTCTAATAAAAATAAGTTAATAATAATAATCACTAATAAGTATAGAATACTTACTGTGTGCTCAATACTATCCTAGGGTTTTAATATATAAATAATCATTATGAATACTAATTTACTATGTACTGTATTGGGTACTGCTCTAAATAAGCTTCATACATAGTCACTTAACATCACACTTAACCTATGAAAAAGATACAATTATTATCCCCATTTTTCAAGTGAGGAAATTGAGATCAAGAAGTTAACTAACTTGCTCAAGATCAGACAAGTAGTTAGTGGTGAATTTGGGAGTCTACCTTCATGGAACATAACCACTAGAAAAGGGTCTAAGGCTGAACCTTAAGAAAAACCAACAGATAAAGGGTTTATCAGTAAAGGGAGACTCAGGAATTAAAAAATAAAAATAGGTGAAGAAAGGCAAAAATCCATTGTAGATACCCATTATCTCAAAGGAAGTCAGAGAAAAGTTGAAGCAAATATTTTTTAATAACAGCTTTATTGAGATATAATTCATATACCATAAAATTCACCCTTTTTAAATTAAATTTATTGGGATGACAATGGTTAGTAAAACTACATAGGTTTCAAGTGTACAATTCTGTAATACATCATCTATATATCACATTGTGTGCTCACCACCCAGAGCCAGTTCTTATTCCATGACCATATATTTGACCCTCTTTACCCTCATCTACCACCCCCACTCCCCCCTTACCCTCTGATAACCACTAAACTGTTGTCTGTGTCTATGAGTTTTTGTTTCTTCATTTGTTTGTCTTGTTTCTTTGTTGTTTTCAGTTTTATGTCCCACATATGAGTGAAAGTATATGGTTCTTGACTTTTTCTGACTTATTTCACTTAGCATAATAATCTCAAGATTCATCATCCATTTTGTCGCAAATGGCACTATTTCTTCTTTTCTTATGGCCAAGTAATATTCCATTGTGTATATATATCACATCTTTTTTATCTAGTCATCTATCAAAGGACACTTTGGTTGTTTCCATGTCTTGCCCGCCATAAATAAAGCTGCAATGAACTTTGGAGTACATATATCTTTACGGCTAAATGTTTTCAGATTTTTAGGGTATATACCCAGGAAAGGGATTGCTGGATCATATGATAATTTTATTCTTAATTTTTTGAGGAACCTCCACACTGCCTTCCATAGTGGCTGCACCAATCGACATTCCCACCAACAGTGTATGAGGGTCCCTTTTTCTCCACAGCCTCTCTAACACTTGCTATTATTTGTCTTGATGATAGCCATTCTAACAGGTGTGAAGTGATATCTCATTGTGGTTTTCAAAGTATACAATTCAGTGGTTTCTATTATATTCACAGAGTTGCACAACCATCACCACCTAATAATTTTACAACTCTTTCAACACTCCTAAAAGAAACCCATACCCATTAGCATTCACTTCTCTTTCTCAGTCCCCTCCTCCGCTCCTCTCACCCTGGCTCTAGCCCCAGGCAACCACTAATCTACATTCTGTATGGATATGCCTATTCTGGACATTTCATATAAATGGAATAATACACTTAAAACATATAATCTTTCATACCTCTAAGTGCTAAATTCTGCCTGTGGAAATAGAAACACCTTCAAAAGTCATACAATTTGGGCTTCAAAATGCCCAGCTTACATATATCCCATAAAGATCCTGTTAACAGTTTATCTCAATTACAGCCCTTTGTAATCATCAGTTCAGGCTGTGTTTTCCCACTGAGACATCATTTACAGTGCCCTAAACATATTTTCACAACATTCACCTGGCAACATCAGCTGAGAGAAAAATCTCCAGACTGCAGAGAAGCATCAGGAGGCCATGAATTCTTAAATAACAGAGAAAATTACAAAAGTGGTGTGTATATCTATTTGAAAATATCTTTAACAATAATTAACTAGGATAAGAAACAGTATATAATTCAGGACTTTGACTCAGACATTCATTCCACTTCCCCTTTACCCCCCCAGTTGAGAGACTATTGGGAGGTGTTTGTGTGGTGGTCAAGCTTTGTGATTGCCATATACTTTGGGGAGAATGGTTTTAGTTCTTCGAAGTTCCCTAAAAGCAGAAACAACCTAACCAAGTGTCATCTGGTGAAAGGCCTCCTTTAATGAGCAAATAAAAATGATTTATAATTAGTGCATGTACATGCTTTTTTAATGAGACCACATTAAAATCAATCAATTCCCTAAGTAAATGAATAATTTCTTTTCTAATGCCATTAACATATTCATTTGTTCAACAAGTTATTTTTCCATTGCTTTATAAAGTGACCCTTAAGCTTTGGCCAGCGTTTCTGTATTGTACTTCACTCAGATTGCATTTCATTATTCTGAGGTCATGGAGATGCCTGACATAACTTGGAGTGTGCATTGATGTGGTTTGCACCCAGATTGAACTTCATTGGGTGGCATTTCATTGTGGTCTCGTTCTTGCTACGCATACTGACTCAAATTATGGTATTCAGATCATCAGCATTAGTATCACTTGGGAATGTATTTGAAATTCTAGGGCCCTTCACAAGATCTTCTGAATCACAATCTTGGAGTTAGGTAGGAGGACCAGTAGTAATTTTGGTTCAACAAATATTCCAGGAGAATTTTTTGCATGCTAAACTAAAGGAAGCAGTTGTCTAGGAAGTAGTCTTTATAGTTTTAGAATATTTATTATGCTACATGGCTTCACATACCCTTGCCTTTGGGTGGGCTGTACCCTATATCTGAAATTCCTTTTCTTTCTTCTATAGACAAAAGCTGAAAGGCCCCTTTGGTAGCCAGTTTCTATTCATTCTTTGTAAGTTATTTCAAAAAATCATCTCTACATCCAGAATGCACCTTTGCTTCCCTCAAGGTTAAAATACATGCTTTTCTGCTCCCTTACTTGGCATGCGAGTTCTGACAATTAAGTTCATGAACTTGTTGCAACGATGTTGCTAACCTTTTTTTGATATCAGAGGGATTATTCATTATGAATTTGTACCACCTGGACAAACAGTTAACCAAATTTACTATTCCAAAGTGCTGAAAAGGCTGCATGAAAAAGTTAGATGACCTGAACTTTTCACCAACAATTCATGGCTCTTGCATCACGACAATGCACCAGCTTACATGGTACTGTCTGGGAGGGAGTTTTTAGCCAGTAAACAAATAACTCTTTGGAACACCCTCCCAACTCACCGGATCTGGCCCCCAATGACTTCTTTCTTTACCTGAAGATAAAGGAAATATAGAAAGGAAGACATTTTGATGACATTCAGGACATCAACGGTAATAAAATGACCCTCTGATGGCTATTCAGAAAAAGCATTCCAAAATTGCTTTGAAGGATGGACTAGTGTTGGCATCAGTGCATAGCTTCCCAAGGAGAGTACTTCGAAGGTGACCATAGTGATATTCAGCAATGAGTTATGTAGCACTTTTTCTAGGATGAGTTCGTGTACTTAATTGTCTTACCTCATACTGTGCATATCACATCACAGTAACCACATGTGCCCACTTACTATTATAACAAAATGTGCATCTTCCCTCCTCCTATTGTCAACTACTGGAAGGCAAAGGCTACAACTTATTTTATTTTGTATTCCTGATACTGAAAATAGAGCTTGATTTTTACCAAGAAGATAAAAGAATCCATAAACTGGAAGATAGAATAATAGAAATTACCCAAACAAAACAACAGAAAGAAAATAGCCTAAAGAATTTAATAGAGCTCCGGGGACATGTGGAACTATAAAAGAAGACCTAATATTTGTGTCATCAGAATCCTGGGAAAGGAGAAAGAGGGTGGGGTTGAAAAGTACTAGAAGAAATAGTAGCTGAAAACTTCCTAAATTTGGCAAGAAACATAAATCTACAGAGTCAAGAAACTGAGCAAACCCCAAACAGGATTAACCCAAAGAAATCAATGCCAAGAGAGAACATAATTAAACTTCTGAAAAGTAAAGACAAAGAAAACTCTTGAAAGTAGGCAGAAAAACCACACCTTACTTATGGGGAAAAAAACAATTAGAATGACAGCAAATTTGTCATCACAGCCATGGAAACCAGAAAGACATGGAACAATATTTTTTAGATGCTAAAAGAAAAGAACCATGAATCAGTGATTGTTCGTAGCAGCTTTATTTGTAATAACCAAAAAATAAAACAACCAAAATTTCCAAAATAGGTGAATGGTTAAACATAAGGTGGTACATTCCACAATAAGGAATACTATTCAGCAATAAAAATAAATGAACTACTGATACAGGCAACAACTTGCATGGATGTCAAGAGCATTATGCTGATGAAAAGGTCACATACTATATAATCTCATTTACATGACATTCTTTGTGACAAAAAATTATATAGAACACATTAGTGGTTGCCAGAGGTTTCAGATGAGGTGGGAGGGTGGGTTGGTGAGATTATAAAGAGGTAACATGAGGGAGATCACTGTGGTGATGAAACAGTTCTGTACCTCGATTTCAGTGGTGGTTACATGAATACACAAATACATGTGATAAAATGACAGAGAACTATGAACGCACATTGTATTAATGTAAATTTTCTGGTTTTGATATTATACTGCAATTATAATGCATTAGCTATAACCACTGTAGGAAACTGGGTGGGGGTATGTGGAACTTCTATGTGGAACTTCTTTGCAACTTCCTGTGAATCTATAATTGTTTCACAATCAAATTTAAGAAAATACCAATAGGCTTAATAACTGGCATTAGACAATGAGAGAAAGAATAGAGTTGGGGATGAGAGTAGAACTTCTAGAACCCTACTGCCTAGAGCCAGAGAGAACTCAAGAAAGGATATATGTAGGCTGACTTGAAAGACAGGAAAGAAACCCTGGAGAAAGTGTGGAAGAAATTTTCTTTCTATAGTTACTAGGAGGTAGAGAAGCCACACAGTGAAATGTGAAATCCCCCAGGGCCATGATCATGATGTATTTGACAGTTGCTCAAAACAATTAAAAATATTTGTGCACTGAACAAATGAAAAAATGAGAGTGCCAGGTCCTAAGGAGTAGTTTGTTGGCTGCAGTAAGAGAGAGAGAAGAGCTAGAAATAAGCTTTGGAGAGGACTAGGAAGTCTAGAGGGTCTCTTAGAGGTGCCTGTCAGAAGTTACCCCTTAACGTTAACCTAGGTTGCTGGAAGCATGGTGTCTAGCATTTCAAACTAGCAGAGAAGGAAGAAAGAGGCTTGAGTCCTGAGTTAATGCTGCCAAAGCAGCTGATCTCTGGCCAGGTTTGTAGTGTCAGGATCAGGAATCTGTATACTGAGACATTAATTATACTTTTGTAGGTTCTCCATTTTCCTTAGATTCTTAGTAAAGTTATTTGAAAAATTCTAATTTGTCATGAATATCATAAAGTGGAATGACCTGCTCTTGCCCAGCAGAGATCAGCAGATAAGTATAGAGGCCAGACCATGGCAACAGCAGGAGATTGTAACACTGCACATAGGGAAAAAAATTAGAGGAGATGATGCAGTTAATGAGGTGGACCCTCCTAGAGAGAGATGTAAGAGAAAGCTGTGACCTCTGTTTTCATACCCAAAAAGCTGATCATTTCCATGGGCTCTGGGAATTGTTTAGTGTATAGATGTATTAGTCTAATCTGATTTTCTTGGGACTGCCTACAATATAAAAGTACATGAATAAAATAAAATATGCTTATAGTACTGCTGCCCTCCTCTAATAGGGATTAGTGTGCAATTCAAGAGAATAACAGATAGCAAGGATGTCAAATAAAATAGTAAGCAACCTATATAATCCCTTCATGAGGAGTAACAAATAGACTTGGTTTAAAAGCCACAAAGGACATATACTGTATGTGACCACTTGGATTTTAACACTAATGCAAAGTGCATTAAGAATCCATTTCTGAGAAAGACAAATACCACATGCTCTCACTTAAATGTGGAATCTAAAGAACAGAATAAACAGCAAGCAAAACAGAAATAGACTCAGAGATACAGTGAAAAACTGATGGCTGCTAGATGGGAGAGGGTGGGGATAGGGGAGGTGAAGGGATTAGAAAGTACAAATTGGTAGTCACAATATAGTCACAGGCATGTGAAATACAGTATGGGGAATATAATCAATAATTTTGTATAGATTATATAGAGTGCCAGATGGTTACTGGACTTTTTGGGGGGATCAATTTATAGACTGTGTAGATGCCTGACCACTGCACAGTACACCTCAAGTTGATGTAGAACAATATCGAATGTCAACTATATATTTATATACATATATATATATATATATGTTCATGGATGTAAAGTACAGAATAGGGAATATATTCAATGATATTATAATACCTATATATGATGTCAGAGGGGTAGTAGTCGTGGGGGTTATCACTTTGTGAGGGGTGTAAATGTCTAATCATTATGTTGTTTTGTACACCTGAAACTAATAAAAAAAGAATCTGTCTTAAAATATTTTTGAATTAAATATTAAATTTACTTAAATTCAGCCAGTCAATGCTTTTGCAACAGTCATGTGAGCTTTAGGGAATCAAACAGTCAGATATTTATTGAAAGCCTACTGAGTAAAGGATTTTATGTCTCTATGATCATAGAGTAATTTTGCTTGAGTTTTTAAAAAGTGTGTGTGTGTGTGTGTGTGTGTGTGTGTGATGAGCCTTCCAATCAAAATATTATTTCCTTAACCTGTAGATCTCTGCTCCCCTAGTTTTAACTCACTTATATATGACCTTGGTCCATTTATTTTTTCATTCACTCTCCATAATAGTATACATTACTAAGTACACGTCAAGTATTGTGAAAGGATATAGGATTCCTAAATGACAAAAGAAATATTAAAGAAGAAGAATACACATGAGCATTTGGAATTTGAAATTTGAAATGCAAGCCGGGGGACAGGAGACTGAAGGATGGAAGGATGAAAGAAGGAAGAATAGGAAAAAGGATAAGCATCTTTGAAGATATCCAACAGAAAGGGGTTCTGAAATCTGGAATAAAGATACATAGGAAACAGCAAATGTGAGCAATCCAGTGACCATCTAAAAGGATTCTGAACTTCCTGAGGTTGGGGATTATGTAATCTTTGTTTCCTTCTGATTAACCTATGCCTAGAATATAATTTCATACATTGGAAACATTTGATAAATATTGGTTCAATAAAGGAATGAGTGAGGAAGCAGCACCTCTCTTGTGAGGAATACAGAAATATTTATGTACTATCTGACATGGCATATTATATGACACCACTTTCCTACAGGACCTTTCAATGCTTATCAAAACCACTGGCTGCTATGCAAACAAGAAAGTAAAAGGAATGGAAACATCCCTGAGCCCCAGGGTCCTTCGCTTTTCCCTCACAGGATTGATTTAAAAGTCTTCAAGGAAATTCTTCAATTTCTTCAAAGTTAAGAAGGTAAAAATTGAAGATTATGATTTTCAAAAAGAAAATGATTATACCCATTGCTTTTGTACTTTAAGTATTTGGAAGACTTATGGAAAATTGGAATGTACAGTAGGTGTTCATACACATGGGATGCAAGTTTTGGAGAAACCTCAGGGCTTTGAATATTGATACTTGGGAGTTTCCATCATGAGAGTGGTCACAGAAGCTGGAGAAGAGGCTGCTCAGGGCATTGTTAAACACAGGTCACTCTTCCTTCCAATCAAAAGGCAGTTACTACATCTCTTTGCTCTGTGTCTGGGTAAAAGTCACTAGAGAAAAAGAAAAGAAAATGTCTTGGTAGAGAATTTTAAAAATTATTTTAATTAAAATATAGCTAACACACAATATTATGTTAGTTTCAGGTATACACCATAGTTATTCAACATTGATATAACTAAAGAAGTGATCACCATGAAAAGTCCAGCAACCATCTGATGCTACCACGCTATCACAATATTATTGACTGTACTTCCTATGCTGTACATTAATTACATACCTGTGACTTGTTTGTTTTATACCTGGAAATTTTGACCTGCTATTCCCCTTCACCTTTCCCCCCTTTTTGTTAATTTTTCAGTTACTGTTGATATTCACTATCATTTCATATTAATTTCAGTTGTACAGCATAGTGGTTAGACATTTGTATAATTTAAGAAATGATCCCCCTGACTAATCTGGTACTCACCTGGCACTATACATAGGTATTAACATATTATTGACTATATTTCTTATGCTTGACTTTACATCCCCATGACTATTATGTAAGTATCAGTTTGTACTTCTTACTCCCTTCATCGTTTATACCCTGTCTCCCAATGCCCTTCCATCTATCACCCCAAGAAGTCTAGTACCCATCTGACACCATACATAGTTATTACAATATTATTGACTATATTCCTTGTGAAATACCCTATATCACCATGACTGCTGTGTAACAACAAATCTGTACTACTTAATCCCTTCTCCCTTTTCATTCATCCCCAATCCCCCTCCCATCTGGCAACTATCAAATTGTTCTCTGTACCTATGAGTTTGTTTCTGTTTTGTTTGTTTATTTTGTTCTTTAGATTCTACATATAAGCAAAATCTCATAGCATCTATCTCTGTCTGCCACTCCACTCAACACAATTCTTTCCAGGTCCATCCATGCCATCACAGATGACAAGAAGCAATTCCCTCCTCTAGCCAAGCAATATTCCATTGCATATATGTGCCACCTCCTGTTTATCTATTCTTCCATTGGCAGACACCCAGGCTGCCTCCACAACTTGGCCATTGTAAACAATGCTGCAATGAACATATGGATGCACATGTCCCCTCAGAGTAGCGTTTGGGTTTCTTCAGATAAATACCCTGAAGTGGGATTACTGGGTCCTTCTTTGTCTCTTGTTATAGTTTGTTTTAAAGTTTATTTTGTCTGCTATAAGTATTGCTGCCACAGCTTTTTATTTAATTTCCATTTTCATAAAATATCTTTTTCCATTTCTTTACACTCCGTCTGTGTGTGTCTTTCAATCTGAAGTGAGTCTCTTGCAACATATGTAAGGGTCTTTTTTTATTATCCATTCAGCCATCCTATGTCTCTTGAGTGGAGCATTTAATCCACTCATATTAAAAGCAATTGTTGATAGATACGTAGTTATTGCCATTTTATTATTCATATTTTTGGGGTGTTTTTTTTTTCATCTTAATGAAGGCTCTCTAAGATTCCTTGTAATACCGGTTTGGTGATGTTGAGCTCTTTTAGCATTTTCTTATCTTGGAAGCTCTTTATCTTCCCTTCAATTCTTTTTTTTTTTAAGATTTTTTTATTGGGGAATTGGGGAGGGGAACAGTGTTGGTGAATTGGGGAAGAAGAACATTGTGTTTTTCCAGGACCCATCACCTCCAAGTCAAGTTGCTGTTATTCAATCTTAGTTGTGGTGGGCACAAGCTCAGCTCCAAGTCCAGTCACCACTTTCAATCTAGTTGTGGAGTGGGGGGGGGGGAGACGTAGTCCACCATCCCATGCAGGAGTTGAACTGGCAACCTTGTTGCACACTGAGCCATACGACTGTCCATCAGCAGCTCGTGGCTGCTCAGCTCAGGGTGCCATGTTCAATCTTAGTTGTGTGTGTGTGTGTGTGTGTGTGTGGTGGGGGGGGGTTTGCAGCCCACCATCCCATGCAGGAGTCAAACCAGCAACCTTGTTGTTAAGAGCACATGCTCTCACCAGCTCAGCAGCAGCTCAGAGTGGGCGCAGCTCATTGGTCCATGTGGAAATCGAACCGGTGACCATGTTTTTCAGAGCTCACACTGTAACCAACTGAGCCACTTGGCTGTCCCCTGTCCTTCAATTCCTAATGATAGCTTTACTAGGTAGAGTAATCTTGGTTGTAGGTCCTTGCTTTTCATCATGTTGAATATTTTGTGCAAATCTCTTCTGGCCTGAAAAGATTCTGTTGAGAAATCTGCTGACAATCTTATGAGAGCTCCCATATAAGCTACTAGTTGCCTTTCTCTTGCTGCTCTTAAGATTCCCACTTTGTCTTTAAACTTTGCCATTCTAATTATAATGTGTCTTGGTGTGGACCTGTTTTGGTTCATCTTATTTAGGTCTCTCTGTGCTTTCTGGACTTGTATGTCTATTTCTTTTGCCAGGTTAGGAAGCTTTTCAGTCATTATTTCTTCAAATAAGTTCTCAATCTCTTGCTTTCTCTCTTCTCCTTCTGGTACCCCTATGATGCAAATGTTGTTATGCTTGATGTTTTCCCAGAGGTCTCTTAAACTATCCTCAGTTTTTAAAATTCTTTTATCTTTTTGCTGTTCCAATTGGGTGTTTTCTGCTACCTTGTCTTCCAAATCGTTGATTTGATCCTCTGCTTCATCTGGTCTGCTGGTGATTCCTTCTTGTGCATCCTTCACTTCTGACTGTTTTTTTATGGTTTCTATATTTCTTTTTTATGCTTGTTATCTCTTTGTTTACGTTCTCACTAAGTTTCTTGAGCATCCTCATAACCATTGTATTGAACTCTGAGGTATGTTGGTTGCCTCCATTTTGTTTAGTTCTTTATCTGGGTTTTTCTCCTATTTTTTCCTTTGTAATGCATTGCTTTGTTTCCTCATTTTGGCTGCCTCTCTATTTTATACATGTATCAGATAGAGCTTCTATATCTCCCATTCTTGGTCAGATGACCATATGTAGTAGGTGCCCTGTGGTGCCCAATGACACAGTCTCTTTGGTCATCTGCTCTGGGTGCTCCCGGAGTTTCCCTTGTGTGAGTGATGTGTGCCCTCCTGTTATAGCTGAACCTTGATTTCTATTGGCACACCAGTGAGTGGGATTTGCCCTCAGGATGATTGGCTGTAGGGTTTGGCCACGTCCACAGCTGCTATGCTGCTATGCAGGGAGCTTATCCCACTGCTGAGTGGGATTTGCCCCAGTGTGCTCTGGTGCCTGTTGAGACTGCCCTTTGTGTGTGCCACTTGTGGGGCCAATTGGGTGGTGCTCTATTGTGGTCTGAAGCCAACCTCCAAGTATGTTCATTCTGGGACCTCTTGTGAGGGACTTCAGTGCAGGCACACGTCACCCACTGTCTGTGACCAGTGTGGGACTACATGGTAAGAACTACAAAGTAATCCACAGTTGTTCACTGCTTGTGCTAACACTGGAGGCATGTGGGAGAGGCCACACTACAAACCAAGGACTTCTGCCACTAGTACTGGGCATGGGGTAGCTCCATAAGATGCCAGGACATCTGGAGGCCTGCTGCTACCTGCCAGCTTCTGTAAGTTTCAACCACTGATAAAGCCTTGTGCAGTATGCAAGTTGGGTAAGGCAGGGTCTCAGGGAGTCACTAGAGTGGGAAGAGTTTTGGTTACCAGGTTAATGTAAATTCTGGTTTGGCACCAATGCTGAGCCTGAAGCAAAAGTCTTAGAGCACACTGAGGCCAGTTGCCCCCACCTGGTGTCTGTTGGACTCTGATAGTTTTCCAAGACAGAGTGCAATATTGGCAGGGCTGGCTGCTCTTGGAGAACATGCCTTGGGCATTGGGTGGGCATGGGGTCCCAGTGAGTCAGCAGAGTGGAGCTGCTAAGCTCACCATACCAATCAGATTCAGATTTGACAGTAAGGCTAGGGGGAAGGCTCAACACAGGTAAGATGGCTCTAGCCTGCTAGCTGCACAGGAAAAGGACCCTTCACAGGGAAAATGCCAACTGTTCCTCCTGCCCTTGTCCCAAAGCCACACAACTCAATCTGACCTCCATATATCTCTGAAACCCCCCAAGTTACTGTCCCTCTGCTGGAGCCCAAAATGAGTGCCTGGAAGCGAGATAGTTTGTGCATGGGCCTTTTTAGAGAGCGCCTGGATTTCCCACCACCTTCCATCCCACTTAGATGGATGTAATCCCCACTGTTTTCAGAGCCAGATGTTGTGGGAGCTCCTCCTTCCAGCTCAGTACTCTGGGTTGGGGGGGCTGGTGTGGGGCTGGGATCCTTGTTCTTCTTGGGGGAACCTCCATAGCCAAGATATTCTTCCTGGTTCTCAACTACCACACGGAAGTTTGGGGTTAGCCAATTCCGTGTCTCTGTCCTTCCTACCAGTCTCACCATGGCTTCTTCTTTATATCCTTAGTTATAAAACTTCTGTTTACCCAGACTTCAGATGGTTTTTAAGGTTTATTGTTTTATAAGTTAGTTGTAATTTTAATGTGTTCATGGAAGGAAGCAGACACAGTGTTTATTTACTCCACCATCTTGAATCTCCCTTTGGTAGAGAATTTTTACCTGTATCATATGGATGATAGGCCAGAGAAGCACATAATTAGACAGAAAGTGAATTTGATCTGCTATAAAATGCAGATTTGGGGAATGCAGTTATGATTTTACACTCTGCTATGTTTATTTTTAAGTTAGTACGATTTTATAAAGCGAAGATTATAGTAAAAGAAAAAAATGCATGCTGAACATATTTTGCCTTTTCCATTTCTTTCTTTTTTTGTTATGCTTTTTGAAAGATTTTCTTGACTTTATCTTCCATCTTCTACATTTACAAAAAAATTCAGCAATCATTTTAATTATTTATTTCATATAGTTCTTTCTTGTTCTTTTTCAAAGTTTCCTTTTCCTAGTTCATCAATAAAATAGCATTATTATCTTTTTATAATACTAAGTGCTTTTGTTTTCCAACTTTTCTCTTTTCTCTGAGGTTTATTTTTCTTGTGCACGTATCCTGACCTCTGTGTCTCATGATGGATGCTCTTCTCACATATGTGGTGAAGTGTGGTAAAGAGAAGTAGAAGAAAAAAAAGTAAAAGCAGATTTGATGATTTAGGAGCATTCGATTCTAGAATAGAGGGCAAATTTTTAAATTTTTTATCTTTATCTTTCCCAAAACTAATTCCAACCATAGTCATTGTTTGTGAGAGGCTGGCAGCAGAGGAATTTTACCTTAAATGAGGGACTTCCAATTCTGTATCAAGTCTCCTTCCTTTTATCAGTTCTATTAATGCCTCATTTACTAATGATTGTTAGAAAATTGCACTATTTTAAAAATAGTCTTGCTTGCTAAAGAGGGACTAAATGTATTTTGACAGTAATGTTAATTAATTTAACTGAGATGGCCCAACTTTTATTAGTACAGCAAATAATGTAATGTGTTAATGGTGCTAGTTGCCTTTTTTTATATTGCAAACTGAATTCTCAATTTTTAAATAATAAAACTTTAAATAATAAGCTACACAAGAAATATAAAGCTTATTCACTGATGTTCAAATTTAAAACCAAATAACTTCATGGTTCCTCTTCACATATACTCCCCAATTATACCAGTTGTCTTGTACAGTTGTATATTGCAATTCCTGCTTTGTCTAAAATGGACATCTGACATGCTCTAAAACCCTCCACAAAAGGGTGCTTCTATGGGAGTACAGGCTTTTTGTGACCCTGAAGTCCTATGAGAAGAGGTGGGGTTTGGGGATCCCTAGGCAGTGACTGTGTTCCCTCCCATGAGAATGAGCATGTGCTCTTGCTGGTGCTAAGTTTGTTTTTAAAATTGGGATTTTTGGTCAGCATTTCAGCAGAATAAAGGGCATACTCAAACTGGGTGATTTGAGGAGAGTTTAATACAGGGAATATCTACAAATGCATGGGCACAAGGCATAAGAAAACCAACCAAGTATAGTGTCATTCTCTACATCTGGCAATAGTGAGACTCATAACCACCTTTCAGCCTGAAAGAGCAGGAGGAGGGCATAATTGTCAGAACTCAGAGGGTGGATCTACATGAAGAGGGCTTCCTAACAGAAACTGTGGCCTTCAGTAGAGAGAAGCAGCAAACCCATGATGATCCTGTATAAAGGAAAACGGGAAAATACAATATCCCAGCTTCATTGTTCTCCCATATATCCATCTCAGCCCATGTATCCCATTGGCTGAACCAAACCAGACGGCAGAGGGCAATGGAACCCACTTCATTCATACAAGCCAGTTTTATATTAGCCAGTTTCTCAGGGCACAGATCAGGTGATGAAGGTCAGTGTGGATCATGGTCTAACAATGGAAAATACACAGCACATCATAAAAACCTCATGTTTGTTTAAAAAATCCTTAAATGGAGTAGTTGGTGTAAGTTCTGGAATGATAAGGTAAGTACATAAATTTAGAAGGAAGTAGTATAGCAAGACCTAGGTTATTTCTCAATTCTGGAAGGACTCTACCTGCATGGAAAATGACAAAGGCAGTTTCATATCTCATAGGAAAGACAGGGATGGGGTGAAGCCATGTAAAGATATACTACATCTGTTCATGCTCTGTGTAGTCACCTCTTTTTATAGCTTTGGTTAAATAATTCAGAACCTCTATCTTAAGTGCATGTTTGTCTCTCTGTGTACTTTTTCTACTCATCAATTCATAACTACCTGAAACACTTTGCCTTTATATTTTTCAAACATACAAATGTTTCATGGTACACATATACTTGTCCTTTAACCATAGAAATATGTATTTAATTTTTCTAGAGGCCATTCTTTATGTAATACAGGTAGAGTGTAACTATTTCAATTGTTGTTGACTCTAGTACTTAATTTCCATAATTAATATCCAAAATCATTAATAATGTTAGTAAAATTATTCTGAGTATATTTGGATGGATAGAAAATCCTGGATAGTGACCAGTTGAGGAAAGGAGAGACAGCTGGGAATGAAGGAAGCTGATAAGGAAAGAGAAAGTATTTAATGTGGAATGCTACGGCAGATGACATGATTCTTTATATAGAAAACCCTAAAGACTCCACCAAAAAAATCTATTAGAAACAATAGACAAATACAGTAAAGATGCAGGATACAAAAATATATTGCATTCCTATATACTGAGATTTCGGTAAAAGAAATGAAAAAAAAACCCCATTCCTTTAGCAATTACAACCAAAAAAAATAAAATGCCTAGGAATAAAGTTACCAAAGGATGTGAAGGACCTATCCCCTGAAAACTATAAGACATTATTACAAGAAATTGAAGAAGACATAAAGAAATGGAAAGGTATTCTGTGTTCATGGACTGGAAGAATCAACATAAAAGGTCTGAAAATTAAGTTCATGAACATGTTGCAACGATGTTGTTAACATTTTTTGATATCAGAGGGATTATTCATTATGAATTTGTACCACCTGGACAAACAGTTAACCAAGTGTACCATTTCAAAGTGCTGAAAGGCTGCATGAAAAAGTTAGACAACCTGAACTTTTCACCAACAATTCATGGCTCTTGCATCACGACAATGCACCAGCTCACACGGCACTGTCTGGGAGGGAGTTTTCAGCCAGTAAACAAATAACTGTATTGGAACACCCTCCCAACTCACCGGATCTGGCCCCCAATGACTTCTTTCTTTACCTGAAGATAAAGGAAATCTTGAAAGGAAGACATTTTGATGACATTCAGGACCAAGGGTAACATGATGATGGCTCTGATGGCCGCTCCAGAAAAAGAGTTCCAAAATTGCTTTGAAGGGTGGAGTAGGCACTGGCGTTGGTGCACGGCTTCCCAAGGGGAGTACTTCAAAGGTGACTATAGTGATATTCAGCAATGAGGTATGTAGCACTTTTTCTAGGATGAGTTCACGAACTTAATTGTCTGACCTCATAATTAAAATGGCCATATTACCCAAAGCAATATACAGATTTAATGCAATCTCAATGGTATTTTGTTTTCAAGAAATAGAACAAAAACTCATTATATTTGTATGGAATCACAAAAGACCTCGCATAGCCAAAGCAAGCCTAAGACAAAAGAATAAGGCTGGAGGTACCACACTCCCTGAGTTCAAACTATACTACAAAGCAGCAATAATTGAAACAACATGGTACTGGCAGAAAAACAGAAACACAAACCAATGAAACAGAATTGAGAGCCCACAAATAAATCCACATATATATGGGCAAATAATTTTTTTATTATTAGTTTCAGGTGTACAAAACAATGCAATAGTTATCCTTTTCAGCCCTCACAAAGTGGTGACCCCCCCTCCTCCCATCCACTATACCCCCATCCCCGATATCATACATATCTATTACAATTCCATTGACTCCATTCCCCCACTATACTCCACATCCTGTGACTATGTGTATAAAAAATTATAGTCAACATGCAATATTATTCAACATCACCTTTAGATATACAGTGTGACGGTCAGGCCTCTACACCATCTATGAAGTGGTCTCCCTAACAAGACATGAGTCCATCTGGCCCCCTAAAAAATATTTACAACATTATTGACTATATTCCCCAGACTGTCTTTTCTATCCCTGAGGCCATATTGTAGTTACCAATTTATGTTGTCTTGTCCCTTCCCCTTCTCCTTTATCCCCATCCCCCCAACTAGCAACCTCAGTTTTTCCTCTGTGTCTTTGAGACTATTTCTGTTTATATAACTCATTTATTCAGTTCTTTAGAGTCCACGTATAAGTGAGATCATATGGTATTTGTCTTTCTCTGACTGACTTATTTCACTTAGCATAATGTTCTCTAGGTCCATCCGTGTTGTTACAAATGGTACAATTTCCTTCTTCTTTATAGCTGAGTAATAATCCATTGTGTAAATGTACCACAATTTCTTAATCCAGTCGTCTACCGATGGGCATTTCGATTGTTTCCAAGTCTTGGCTATTGTAAATAGTGCTGCAATGAACATAGGGGTGCATATAATTTTTTGAATTAGCATCTTGGGATTTTCTGTATAAATCCCTAAGAGTGGAATTGCTGGGTTATAAAAAATTTTCAGTTTTTTGAGATACCTCCATACTGATTTCCATGGTGGCTGCACTAATCTACAGTCCCACCAACAGTGCACCAGGGTTCCCATTTCCCCACAACCTCGCCAGCACTTGTTATTTGTTGATTTATTGATGATAGCCATTTTGACTGGGGTGAGGTAGTATCTCATTGTGGTTTTTATTTGCATTCCTCTAATGATTAGTGAGGTTGAACATTTTTTCATATGCCTGTTGGCCATATGTATGTTCTCTTTAGAGAAATGCCTCTTCATATCCTCTGCCCATTTTTTAACTGGGTTGTTTGTTTTTTGGTGTTGAGTTGCATGAGTGTTTTATAAATTTTGGATATTAATCCCTTTTCAGATATATCATTGACAAATATTATCTCCCATTCAGTAGGCATCCTTTTTGTTTTATTGATGGTTTCCTTTGTTGTGAAAAAACTTTTAAGTTTGATGTAGTTCCATATATTCATTTTTTTCTTTTACTTCCCTTGGGCAAATAATTTTTGACAAAGGAGCCAAAAACATGCACTGGAGAAAAGAAAGCCTCTTCAATAAATGGTGCTACAAATATTGAAAAGCCACATGAAAAAGAATGAAACTAGACTGCTATTTGTTACCATACACAAAACTTAATTCAAAATTGATCAACGATGTAAATATATGACCTGAAACAATAAAAATACATAAAATAAAACATAGGTATTAAATGTATGGACCTTGATCTTAGGATTTTATGAATTTGACCTCTTAGGCAAGGGAAGTAAAAACAAAAATAAAGGGTTACAATTGTATCAAGCTAAAATTCTCTTGCACAGCAAGAGAAGTCACCAACAAAACAAAGAGGCAACCAACTCAATGGGAAAAATATTTGCAAACAACACCTCTGATAAAGGCTAATATCCAAAATATGTAAAGAACTCATACAACTCAAAACAACAAAAAAATCCAAACAATCCAATTAAAAAATAGGCAGAGGACATGAACAGACACTTCTTCTAAGAATACATACAAGTGGCCAACAGATATATGAAAACATGCTCAACTTCACTAGCTATTAGGGAAATACACATCAAGACCACAATGAGATACCACCTTACACTTGTTAGAATGACTATTTTCAACAAGACAAGTAATAACAAGTGTTGGAGAGACTGTGGAGAAAAAGGAACCTTCATACACTGCTGGTGGAAATGTAGATTGGTGCAACCACTATGGAAGGCAGTGTGGAGATTCCTCAAAAAAATTAAGAATAAAATTTACCATCTGACCCAGCAATCCCTCTTCTGGATATCAAACCGAAAAAAATGAAAACATTTATTCTTAAAGATACATGTACCCCTATGTTCATTGCAGCATTATTCATGGTGGCCAAGACATAGAAACAACTGAAGTACCCTTTGATAGATGATTATACAAAGAATATGTGGTACATATACATAATAGAATATTACTTGGCCATAAAAAAGACAGTCCTGCCATTTGCAACAACATGGATGGATCTTGAGATTATAATGCTAAGCCAAATAAGTCATATGGAAAAAGTCGAGAACCATATGACTTCACTCATATGTGGGATATAAAACTGAAAACAACAAAAGAACAAGACAAACAGACAAAAACTCATACAGACAACGGTATGGTGGTTACCAGAGGAAAAGGGAGGTGGGATGGAGGTAGAAAAGGGTAAAAGGGGTCAAATATATGGTGATGGAAAGAGAACTAACTCTGGGTGGTGAATACACAATGCAATATACAGATGCTGTATTATAGAATTGTACACTTGAAACCTATATAATTTTATTAACCAATGTCACCCTAATACATTTAATAATTTTTTTTGAAATAATCTCCTTTTTAGCTGATATTTCCCTTTCTTTCCCCTCCCCAATTTGCTATTGGGGCTGTCACTGTGTCAAAAAGTTTATGATTTGAGTTTCAGCTCCCTTCCTGAGCCTTAAAATGACCCCCAAACAGATTTCAGATATATGTAGGGGGTGGTCAACTGGTTGATCTGAAGTTGACTTTGGCTATTGTCTTTCTTTTTCTTTTCTTTTTTTAAATTAAAGTTTATTGGGGTGACAATTGTTAGCAAAGTTACATAGATTTCAGGTGTAAAATTCTGTAATACATCATCTATATATCACATTGTGTGTTCACCACCCAGAGTCAGTTCTCTTTTCATCAACATATGTTTGATCCCATTTTCCCTTATCTACCACCCCCTTCCCTGCTTCCCCTCTGGTAACCACTGAACTATTTTCTGTGTCTATGAGTTTTGTTTCTTCATTTGTTTTTCTTGTTCCTTTGTTTTCAGTTTTGTATACCACATATCAGTGAATTTTAAAAAGAAAATAAAAAAGAATTAAAGTGGAGTGCTGTATTTCTATTGCTACAGGGTAAATCCTGATATGGGTGTGCTATCTTGGAGTAAGGTCTACTAGCTAGAGAAAGATCCAGGATCTGTGGGGCATGAAGATTACTGTGCTCTTACTCGATTACAACTTCTGGCCCTGCACCTATTGGTTGGCATAATACATGGAAGGAGTATTTCTGGAAGCCATTCTTACCTTTGATTGGCTAACAATACCTTAACTCTACACAAAAATGACGATCTCCCACATAAATATATTTCACTAACTCCACACTAAAATTAAGCCCAACTCAAGTTCTTTCTAACAGAATACCCCAAAATGTTTGTGGCCACTCCATTGCTACTTGACACGAGTGAAAATGTAACAGAAGAGTTGTCAGAAAAGAAGTCAGTGGTCTTCACTGACTGTGGTTGAAATATTTTATTTTGTAATTTTTACAAAAATACATGAGTGCATACGTAGCTCAGGCCTCTTCTACGGTCTGGTAAGGGAACTGTGTAAGCTTTATTAGTTTCAACTTAAGGTACATTTAGGTATTTGAAAAAAACTTCACAGTGCCCCCTCTCCCCCCCATGAAGATGACAGGAAAAGGATCCAAGGACAAGTAAGTTCTGCTGCTTCTCCCATAGAATGAGAGTAGAATCTTGAAATTGAAGTTACCAATTCTTTCCATTCACCACTGAGCCTAACTTGGATTAGGGAGTGGGGGGAATGTTTATAGATAATAACTACAATTACTTTATCTTGTATTCATTAATTGAACAATTATTTGCTGATTGTCCATTATGTGCCAGGCACTATTTCAAATGGTGGGGTTAAAATGATGAGTAAAACGAATGCTATCTCTGTCTTCAGTGATCTTAAAGTCTAATGGAAGACAGACAACTTTCCATTCCATCTTTATGTAAAACCAGTATATAAAAAGTCATCCTGTCTATTAGTTGGCACAAAACACTGGTGATTCCTAAAAATATAGTTCTCTGAAGTCCCATCCATGGCCTTGGTACCTCTGGTCTCTTTTTGTCACTGAAAAATGACAAAAAAGAAAGACAAGAATTTTAAGGAGTAGGGGATGTAGAAGCTGAGAAATCAACCCATCTCCAAGTCTTTGCTGTTCCTTTTAGAATATCCAGTGTTTTGCTCCATTGGATTGTGGACAACATAGAGGAGGTATAGTCTCCTATACTCAATCAATTCTATACTCAATTAATGATGAATGATGAGAGAATAGGTACTATTTGAGGCTTCTTCTCTTTTAAGCTCTCATGTCATTCTTATCACAGTGGCTGCAAAGCATTTGTAGAAAATGTAAAGGCCCTCATTATTGCAGAGAAAGACAAAGACTTCACTTTATGTTCACCCTTGCCTCAGACTTTCAGAAAGCCATCTAAGTTCTTAGCATCTGGAGTGCATACCAGTGCAACAAGGTCAACTACACAAATTCCATACTTATGTTATTGGGATAAAAACTGCTGCAAGAATAACAACTGTGAATTAGTGGGATTTCCACAGAGCTTGTCCATGGTTAGGGGAAGTTAACTAGAACTCCATGGTCCCTAAAGAAATGTAACTATACAAAGTTTTACATAACTAAAAAGGAATAAATTGAAATAGGAAATCCCTAGTCAGAAAGAGATTTCAATTAATATTGAATATTGAATCAATATTAATATCAACACTCTCACTGACCAAGCCATGCATACTCTACTCTCATGGGTCTTTGACTGCTTGGTCATTGTCTGTCTTCAGACATACCTCCCCAGGAATGTTGGTATTCTAGAAATGGTAATGGGGATTCCACTGTCAGGTAAAAACACAGTGACATCATAAATACACAGTTGATTGATGTGTCTGCCAAGCATCTTAAGTTTCTTAAAGTCTGTCAATCTCTCTCTAGGCCAAACCTATATGAACCTTAGAAGCATCAGAGCATGGGACAAGAGCACTGAGTTTGAATCCTAGTTCTTCAAATTTCTGTACATATGTGACCTTGGATAAATTACTTCATGACTTTGAACTTCACTTTTTCTGAACTATAAAATAAATATAATACTAGCTCTTGTCATAGGGTTGTTTTGATAATTTAAAGAAATTTTATACTCACATAAAGCATGTGCCATAAAGTAGGTGCTCAAACAATGGTAGGTATTACTAATTATGAATTTCAGCATAATAATGTTATTTTTAATCACTTGTTCTTACCAGTGTTTAAACTTTCAGCTTAGAGAGACTTTCTCACAAGATTATTATGATTTGCAAACATGAGCCAACTCCTCCAAAACAATTATTTTGCTGGGAAGTAAGCAAGATCATGAATCAATAATGACTTGCAACCTCAGGACTTATTGATCTCACTGTTTATCTTCTGTAATGTTCCTGGAAAACCCAATTATTTTGGGAAGTTACCCAAACTGGTTTACCCATTATTCTATATTAGTATTATTAGTAACAAATTATGAAAGCATTTGATTGATTTTCTTGGAAAAACAATCCCTTTATAGTACAATAGAGATATTACTTTGTCCAATAAATTTCTTAGCATATTATACTTTTTAGAAAGAACAAATTGGAATAAATGGCTAGAGGTTTCTTTTAATGCATGTTCTTATGATAAATTCCACTCTTCTGGGCACTATGGTTGAGAGGTAAAGAGCACTTTAGCTAAGAAAAACTCTAGGAATACATGACCCCAGTTCATCTTATGGGGATGGTCATTGTCAATGTTTTGAAGCAGAAGCATTTTTTAATATAGTTGGTATTCAATAATATTGTAAAAACTATGTATAGTGTCAGATGGGTACTAGACTTGCTGGAGGATCACTTTATAAATTATAAAAATGTCTAAGCACTATACAGTATACCTGAAACTGATAGGAAATAATATTGAATGTCAACTATAAGTTAAAAAAATAGTCACCAGGATATATAGTACAGCATAGTAAATATAATCAATAATATTCTAATAACTATGTACAGTGTCAGATGGGTAATAGACTTATTGGGGTTATCACTTTGTTGTTTATATAAATGTCTAATAACTATGTTATTCTGTACACCTGAGACTAATTTTGAAAATGTGAAAGAATACAAGTGGGGTCAATGGAATTTTAATAGATACGTATGATATTAAGGGGTGGGGAAGTGGGGTGGTGGATTGGGGTAGAGGGGTTGTCACTATGAGGGGTAAAAAGTATAATGACTGCACTGTGTTGTACACCTAAAACTAATTTTAAAAAAAGCAAAAGCATGTAAAAGAATAAACAAATAAGATAAATATATCTGATATTGTTCCCTGATACTCAGTATAATGCTTGGTGTGGAATAAATGCCCAGTAAATGTTTGTGGAATAAATGAGTAAATGAATGAATAAAAGCATGAAAAAATGAAATCATGAATGCATAAAGAGTTATCCACTATAAATGCTTGTGATGGTGGCTCTACTTCCCTTCCCAGTGCAAATGTTTTATTGGATTTATAGACATGTTTAAAGACCTATGTGTTTGATAATGGACTGACTTTGTTAACAAATTCAACTGCCTTCCTGTTCCTTTTTTCAATCTGGTCTATCTGATTGACAAGAGGTAGTTTCTAGGAAAGTGTAAAACTTTCTTATATGCTTATCAGGTAGCTTCAATTTGAGCCTAATATTTGGAAGGCCAAAGGGAGCTATTTGCTGAAAGAAAATGGGGTCTGAAATGGGTAGTGGTTCCCCAAACTGATATAAGAATCATCTGATATACATGTTAAAAATACAAATTTCTAAGGGTCAGCCAAGTGGCTCAGTTGGTTAAGAGCTCTGAGCAACAGCGGTTTGACTCCCAGCCTGAGCTGTGCTGCCGCTGAGCTGCCAACAGGAGGCAGGATGGCTCAGCTAAAAAAAAATACAAATTTCTAGCCATCATCTGAGAATCTCCAAAGGCAGTACACCAAGACCTTCTTATGACCAGGCAGGTTGGACAAAGACTGGGATAGGGAACGACTGTCATCTTACTTATTCAAGGACTATGGAACTTACTCAAGGTAACAATCTCTCTTAGATGTTTTTGATATTAAAGGATATTAATATCTCTCCAGGCCACATCAAAGGATTTCTATGAGAATCATAACAGGTTAAATTTTCAAACCTTTATATTTTATGCAAACTTTTGAAATGTTTCCTAAAGACACTAACAAATCCACTAAAATTGCAATGCTTCTACTTATGTGGCACTAATTACAGGTTTACAAATACTTTTTAGCAACCCTCTCATATAACCTTTCTAAAATCACCGAGACCAACCCTCAGTAACCAAGACTCCCAATATGCCTTGTGTGTTACTATTTTCCTGGACATGAGCTACCATATTTGTGCAATTAAGAAATACTGACTCTAGAAATGAAAAATATAACTACCATATGATCTAGCAATCCTACTTCTGGGTTTACGTCCAAAAGAAACAAAACCATTATCTTGAAGAGATAACTGCACTCCCATATTTATTGAAGCATTTCATAATAACCAGAGTATGAAAAAACCTAAGTGTTTATCAATGAATGAATGTATGAAGAAAATGTGGTATATAGATATCACAACAGAATATCATTCAGCCTTAAAAAGGAAGGAAATCCTGTCATTTGTGACAACATGGATGAAACAGGAGGGCATTATGCTGAGTGAAATAAGCCAGACAAAGATAAATACTACAGGGTATCACTTATAAGTGAAATCTAAAAACAAAACAAAATATTATTGATTTTATTCCATATGCTAAAAAGTGATCACCATGATAAGTCCAGCAACCATCTGACACTGTACTATGCTTAAAAATAAAATAAAATAAAATAAAAATGAAAACAAAACAAAACAAACAAACAAAAAACAGAATAGAATAGTGGTTGCCAGGGGCTGGGAAGTAAGGGGTAAAAAAAGAGGTTGGGTAAAGGGTACAAATGTTCAGTTAAGATGAATAAGTTCTGAGGATCTAATGTGTAACATGGTGACTATAACATTGCATTGTATAATTGTAATTTGCTAAGATAGAACTTACATGTTCTCACCAAAATAATAATAATAGTAATAAGTTTATGGGATGATGGATGTGTTAATTAACTTGATAGGTGAAATCCTTTCCCAATATATACCTATATCAAGTAAAAAATATTAAAATTTGAAAAAAAATTGTGCATCTTTGCTTTAAAGGAAAAGAAAAATCAAGCCTACTACACAGTTGCTATTAGGCATTGGGCATTTGGACTTATTTTCTTGGTTAGACTAATATTCTATCTTTAACAAATGCATCTACAGTTATACTGAGAAAAAATAAAAATAAAAACTGTTGTCAATGTATAAATAACTATTGTAATATTAATAACCTTTTAAACTCAATATGTATCTGGGCTTTTTTGCTAGAGGCAAGAATTTGCATTAATTGAATAAGACTTCTGTAAAGGGAATAAATGCACTATTAATCTAGTCAAGAAAATATACTTGGCCCTCTTATGATTCTTGCCTATTAGTACTAGGCCCTAAGAAAGATGTTTCCTTTTTTTAACAATAAAAACTATTATTAATAAAAAATGTTATGGGAAAAGCCCTGAGCTAAGTGTTTTACATGGTTTATTTATTTTAAACCCCATGACAACTTTCTGGAGTAAGTATGATTATTATCATCATTTTGCATATGAGTAGACTGAGATTCAGAAGTCTTGCAGCTAGTAAGTGGCGAAGTCAGGATATGTATTAATCTCTATCTAACTCCAGAAGCCAAATTCTTAATCACTATCATTTACTGATTCTTAACCAAAAACAAATAAAAATGTAATAGTTTATATTTCTGTTTTTTTCTGGTATTTATCTTCATTTATTTATCCTTTCTGCTTAATTTTTTTAAAAACACAAGAAATCGGGAAAAGTACAACTATTAGTTGCTTTAGACTAAAACGTTTTCTCTATTGAATCATCACTTGCTAACTTTTAGTACAAATGGACAAGTGTGTATATATGAATATGTATGTATTCATAGTAATGTAAAGTCATAAAATCTAATTGTAAAATTTGTCATCTTTGTTCTGAAGCCTTTGTTATTGGTCTTTCCAGCTTCAATATCTATCCCAGGAACTGCTAGGCACTAGCAGGTAGAGAATGATCCTGAGTTTGTGCTCAAACTTAACAGAGCAACCTTCTCAAGAGATCACAAGATGTTTGTACCAAGGTGTAAATATCAATGTTGATGCAAGTTGGATTCTCTGGAAGCAGACACTGAGGTAGAATTTGGCATGAGAGGTACTTGTTAGAAAAGGAAAGGAAGCAGGATTAGGCCAAAGGAGAAGAACTGCAAAGCAGGCCTGACAGAGCCTAGGGGAATCTTACAGGGGGCTCTGGAGACCATAAGGCCTGTCAGAGTCATTCCCCATTTAGGACTGCCAAATTTAACAAATAAAAATACAGGACACCCAGTTAAATTTGAATTTCAGATAAATAATGAATAACTCTTTAGTATAAATATTTCCCATGCTGCTTCTCTGATGCAATGTTTTGTCTGGCCCATTAAGCTAAAATCACTGGGTTTTTATACCTCAGATTTGATCAGCCATTGACTGAATCAGCCCAAAAGGGGTATGTACTTGGGAAAGGTGGCTCTTTGCAGCAGACCCTGCTTAGGCAATCCTCTCTCTGGCAGGTCCTGAAGGAGCTGCAAGCTGGCACAACACACCCTTCCTTGAAAGGAGATCTTGGAGGCATATATCTGTGTTCCTCACACATTCATAGCCAAGGGAAGTCTTGGTGTAACTTAAGCTCCAGAACAAGCATTTTAACAAAGGTCTCTGGAAGATCCAAACTTTGCTGCTTAGAGTTGGACTCACATTGGTACTGCAAGTGAATAATCTAACAAGAAAGTTCTTTTCAGTCAATCGTGCAAGCAGTGAGGATGAGCATTTATCTCCATTGGAAAACATATGCTAACCTGAGAAGCTCAGAGCAGGGCCAGCATTATGGGTGTATGACTGACTACTGCAGTCACTCAGGGCCCCATGCTCAGAAGGGTCTTGCACTTGGTTTAATGCTCTGCAGTTGCTGTCTTGAAATTCCTTTTTTTAATTAAAGTTTATTGGGGTGACAATAGTTAGTAAAGTTACATAGGTTTCAGGTGTACAATTCTGTAATACATCATCTATATATCACATTGTGTGTTCACTACTCAGAGCCAGTTCTCCTTCCATCACCATATATTTGACCCCCTTTACCCTCATCTACCACACGCCCTCTCCCCTTACCCTCTGGTAACCACTGAACTATTGTCTGTGTCTGAGTTTTTGTTTCTTCGTTTGTTTGTCTTGTTCCTTTGTTGTTTTCAGTTTTATATACCACATATCAGTGAAATCATATGGTTCTCGACTTTTTCTGTCTGACTTATTTTGCTTAGCATTATAATCTCAAGATCCATCCATGTTGTTGCAGATGGCACCATTTCATCTTTCCTTATGGCAGAATAGTACTCCATTGTTTATGTATACCACCATCTTTATCCAACCATCTATTGAAGGATACTTTGGTTGTTTCCATGTCTTGCCCACCATAAATAAAGCAGCAGTGAACATCGGGACACATATATCTTTATGAATAAATGTTTTCAGAATTTTTGGGTAGATACCCAAGAGAGGGATTGCTGGGTCATGTGGTAATTCTATTTTTAATTTTTTGATGAATCTCCACACTGCCTTCCATAGCAGCTGCACCAATCTGCATTCTCACCAACAGTGTAAGAGGGTTCCTTTCTCTCCACAGCCTCTCCAACACTTGTTATTATTTGTCTTGTTGATAATAGCCATTCTAACTGATGTGAGATGATATCTCATTGTGGTTTTAATTTGTATTTCTCTGATAATTAGTGATGTTGAGCATTTTTTCATATGTCTATTGGCCATTTGTATGTCTTCTTTGGAGAAATGTCTATTCAGGTCCTCTGCCCATTTTTTAATTGGATTGTTTGTTTTTTTGTTGTTGAGTTGTATGATTTCTTTATATATTTCGGTTATTAGCCCCAAGAAAAAAGAACAGTGCTGGAAGTATCACACTTCCTGACTTCAGCTTGTACTACAGGTCAACAATAATCAAAACAGTATGGTATTGGCAGAAAAACAGATGCACTGACTAATGGAATAGAATCGAGAACCCAGAAATAAACCCACATAAATACGGACAGATAATTTTTGACAAAGAAGCCAAGAACATACAATGGAGAAAAGATAGCCTCTTCAATAAATGGCGCTGGGCGAATTGGAAAGCCATGTGCAAAAGAATGAAACTAGACTGCTATCTGTCACTGTATTCCAAAATTAACTCAAAGTGGATCAAAGACCTAAATATAAGACCTGAAACAATAAACTGCATAGAAGAAAACATAGGTACTAAACGTATGGACCTTAGGTTTAAAGAGGATTTTATAAATTTGACTTCAAAGGCAAGGGAAGTAAAAGCTAAAATAAATGAATGGGACTATAGCAAACCAAAAATCTTCTGCACAGCAAAAGAAACCATCGACAAAATAAAGAGGCAACCAACCAAATGGGATAATATTTTTGAAATTCTTAATAATTTTATCTTTCATCTTTTATCTTGTTAGTGAAGTCTGATGGGACAATGGAGCATACCTGTGAGCAGACAATATACACATATAATATGTGGACCTATCTTTCCTTATGTCCCCATTCATGAATAATAATAGTTGAGATATTCTGTAAGCAAAGAATTCTGGTGGACCCATTCTGTGTGGGAGCTCAGTGAGACTCAAAGTGAATATGAGGTAAATAGGCTACATCTATGACTGATAAGCCCCAAGAGGCCATGTTTCCTATTTGAATTAGAACTTTCTTTGAATGCAGAAAGAAGGGGCTGGGGGAGGGCAAAGTGGGTAAAGGCAGTCAAATATATGGTACTAGAAGAAACTAGACTTCAGGTGATGAGTACCCAGTGTAGTATGCAGGTGTCATTATGTTGTATGCCTGAAAATTATATAATGTTATTAACTAATGTTACCCCAATAAATTTAATAAAAAAGAAGGCAATAGCATTCTAAGAAATATAAATGACCAAGAAATTTTGCCATATCCTTTCTTATTCACGTTATTTCCCTGTGTTAGCCAACCACTTATGCTGAAAATTATGACATAGAAGGAAAGGTAGAAATGGGGCAACAAGTATAAAGTTATTTTTCCTTTCCTCTCAGACGTTCCTAACCCATCACTATGCTGAAGGTAGAGTTTTGGTGGAATGTATGTGTACCAATAAATGAAATGAAAACAGTTGAGTTAGTTTTTACAGTGTTTCACTCTTCTGGTAAGAATGGAATATATGTGCATGTATGAACTATAAAATACAAATATTGTGATTTCAGTGATTCTACATATCAATTAAATGCTCTTATATTTGCATTTAAAACTAGCATAGCACAATAAAAATATGAACAGTAAAATTCATGCTAATAGTTTAACATTTTAATATGTCTTTGTTTAGAATGACATTAAATGGCTGATTTAGAAATATTATGGCAAGCTGAGAGAGAAATTGAAGATGAAAGGAAAAGCTTTATGTTTTAGTGCAGGCATTTTTTTTCCGCATTTGGAGCTGGGGCCCATGCATTTGCATTTTGCGCTGGGGCCCTCAAGTTAAGCAGCTAGCTTTAGGTCAGAGGAATGGAATTAACAAGTATAAATGGAATAGAGTTGGGCAGGACCCTGAAAATCAGTTTTAGTGTAAAACACTGGTCTTCCAGGACCATGACTGTCAATGGATGGATGTGCACTACTTTTTTTTTTTTT